>NC_137125.1:50304171-50531737 GCF_949319135.1 Squalius cephalus
AGCTTCACACCGCCGAGGCTGAAGCTTTGGACGGATTCTCAGCGGTTTTTACCACACAACAGTGTCCAGATTGTCTGTTTATGTCGATTCATAAACCAGAGACTGGAAAGAGACTCCTGTGCTCCTTCTCCTACATGGAATATATGTGTATTTTTTTCTTCTTTTCCCTCCCCCTGTTCCTCCATTGCTTGCTGGCGCAACAGCGTTTTATTTTATCAGTCTCTCGAGCGCATATTGAGAAATATCAGGTTTATTTACCTTCCCTATAGTTTGTCTGGGCACATACGAACGTATATAGACCGTCAGTGTGCAATATACCGATATATCTCCACGTAATCCCACACTATCAATGGGCTGTGTCCGAGCAGTTCAGACTCTTCAGCTGAGGAAATTCACTTTGAAAAGCTCCTTACCTTATTTCACAAGAGGTTAGTCCGGTTTGGTGAGAAGGCTGTGCCTGTATGTAGTGTTGTAGACGGACCGTTATCACTTTGAGAGCTGATAACCGCGGGGAAAGCCCTGTTTTAGAGTACTTCTGTCGTTTTCTTCCTCTCTTTGCCAGATCTACCAGCCAGGGCGCTTGAAGTGACGTAACGAACCGGGATGCGCGCTCCCGACACTGGCCTCCATGACCGTGCACGAGCGCTTCCACACCACACAGAGGATGATGTGCTGGTTGTATTCAGTGGGTCTATTTTTGTCTTTTTTTATTAAGAAATAGATGACATTTTATTCAAGTGAATTCACATGAGTGTCACAGGTTTGCTTTATTTGATTAGTGAAATATAGTGCAGAAACCCAAAATATTTATTATTCATCATAAATCACATATATAGGTGTATACCCACATGATGAAGTCTTCTGTGTGTAATTTGGGGTTTGACTGATATTTCTGCTTGTGAAACAGAAGCATGACTGAAGGAAAAGGTTTCATAGACCATGAACAGGTTCGGGATGTTCCCTTAAAGGGATAGTTCACCCCAAAATAACAATTCTGTCATCATTTACTCCCCCTCAAGTTGATCCAAACCTGTATGGATTTCTTTCTTCTGTTGAACAACACAAAGAAAGATATTTTGAAGAATGTTGGTAACAGTTGACGGTAGCCATTGACTTCCATAGTATGAAAAAAAAAAAAACTATGTGCTGTAAGTCAATGGGTGCCTGGTTACCAACATTCTTCAAAATATCTTCCTTTGTGTTCAGAAGAAAGAAATCCATACAGGTTTGGATCAACTTTAGTAAATGAATTTTGGGTGAACTATCCCTTTAACCGAGAACAGTTTATAAATTAGCCTCTAGTCTCTTTCGCAATGAGTTATCAGATTATCATTGTCAGTAAATTACACCATCATTCTTACTGAAAACATTTCCAAACTGCAATGTAATAAAGCAACTGAACCAATTCTATTTACAACCCATCATTATTTGAACTCTACAGTCTGATGTTGACCTATTATTAATATTAGTATTTATTTGTATTTGATTTAGTTAGTGTACATAAATCCAAAAGACAAATTTAATTAACATTTAAAGCCTGAAAGTAATTTATTCGTTTTTATTACTCGTTTCCAATTGCCTGGCTAATATAAATATTCATATTCCACTAGAGGTCAGTATAGCTTTTCCTGTAGAAGCATGAGAGAAGCATTACATTGATCAAAGGTGAAGGTAAGGACATTTATAATGTTACAAAACATTTCAGTTTCAAAGAAATGCAAAATTCATTTTTTTTTAAATCCACACAAAAAAATACACAAAAATACTAAGCAGCATTGATGATGATGATGATGATGATGATGATGATGATAAATGTATTGTGAAAAGCAAATCAGCATAGAATGATTTCTGAATCTATCTATCTATCTATCTATCTATCTATCTATTTATCTATTATAAATACAGCAAATTGGATGGCAAACAGTTGAGTAATTCACGATAAACATTTATTAGTTTTACAATTGACAGGATGAATAGAACACTTATTAGATGATGCATTCATGTTATACAAGTTTTGCCTCTAGGTAATATAAAATCACTGGACAGTCTAGGATAAATGAATGTTTATAGACTGTATAATATAATGCCCTCTTAAGAAATAAATAAAAAAGACTTATAAATAATCGTGTCTTATAAATATCAAATATCAAAGCCAGGAGGAAATCTTTCATGAATGGATGTGACTTTCATCATAACCATTAAAAACATGAAAGAAACAGTCACAAGCTTGATTAAAACTCAGTTTGCTTATACTGTAGCATGCATATTCAACTTTGATATATTTTTTCACATGTCAAGACAGAATCCCCTAGGATCTTACAGACAGTTTACTGTTTAGGATAGAGACCTGTCTTCTGCACCCCAAAAGCGGTGATGAAGATGTTGATGATGACGGTGAGAAACACCAGCCCTGTGGCCACATTATTCATTATGTCCAGCTTCCTCTGATTGGCCACATCATTGAGGTTTTTGCGTGCTGAAAAAGAAAGATTGTATAGGAATTGCTAAATCCATTTTGATTAACCCTTTAAAATCCCTGACAGATTTTGTGCATGATGTATTTGACGCTCACCCATGTTGACGAAGAGAGCGCCTGCGAGCACTTGGAAGAAGAGTGACGCAGCGATGAGGATGATGACAGTGAGGAAGTACTTGAACTCAGGGCCCTGCTCCAGGACGGCTTTCAGCTGAGAGGCGTTTGCCATCAGCAGTGCCACATCCAGCATGCTCTCTGCTATACTCTTCTTAGTGGCATAGTGGTTCAAGTTGAGAGGTTCTGCGGGCTGACAGAGAGAAATCAATTCAACTTAAAATATTACATTCAATTAAATATTGAATTCAATTAAAAGGGGCTATGTAGGATTCAGAAACTGGTGCTATTAGCGCCACTTAACCCCGGTGGCCGTTAAGTGAACTGCAGCCAGCAACTGTGACACAAGGGCCCTGTCCCAAATGGCACACTTCATATGCACTTTCGGTCTTGTGGACTTACAATGGATGCCGCGTGCGCGTGTCCAGTAAGTCCGTGAGACTGTAGAGTGTCCCATTTGTCATTTTAGGCCTCAGAAGGGTGCTCGCTATATGTGCTCTCAAGTGTTACTGAGAGCTTTCCTCTCAATAACAAAATAAACATAGCTACAAAAATGATAACGAAAGCATCTGATCATAGCGATGATATGTTTGCACCAGCTCTGCAATTCGATGGCATCATGTAGGCCTAGATTAGGTCATTACAATTACACTGTTATGATAGTTTGATTATGAAGTAGAATATATTTAAGACTGTAGATATAGCTATGTGAAGCTGTAGTTTGAATTAGTCCTTTTTCTTTGCATGACACAATTACATGATTAATTTACAGTAGGGTCTATACTGGCTCTTTCGGCATTATCCTGAACGGCGTTAGGTGAACGTTGTATTGTATTTATAAGCATTCGGTTCATGTGTCATCTCTCGGGAGCGCACGTAATGTCACATTCTTTTGATTTTCCAGGCAAAAACATCCCGAGTCCTTAAAGCAACACCAAAACACTTTTCCTCTTCGGTTCCCCTACAGGTTGGAAGCGGAACAGCTACCCGATCTGGCAAACTTGCATAGTGCGGTTATAGCCGATAGAGGGTCGCAAAGCGAATGCTGAAGTGCTGTTCACCCTGTTACGAGATGGACCACTGAAACGATTTTGGAAACATTATTTTAAGGTACAAAAAATCTTTGGTGCTGCGTTAACATAAAAATCAGTCTACAGTTTTTCATAGACAACCTAGGAAGTCGGGGAAGGTCTCGTTTTTCAAGTTTCGTTACAAGCTGGCCTCACATGGGTAATAAAGACATTATAGCCTACATATGTGCAGCTTTGCAGTGTTGGCACAGGTGGCGAAGTAAAGTAGGCCTAAAGCATTTTCAGACTCATTTGCATAGGCTACTGCATATGAATTAATTTACCTAACAATGTGCTAGCATTTTTTTTTTTTTTTTTTTTTCAGTTGAGGAAAACAAGAGACCAAACCTCATCTTTAGAAGAAATATCAGTGGTTTCCAGCAGTGGTTTTATCTGTGAGATAAGATCCTTCAACGTGAACGAGAAGTTCTTAGTGCAAATGGAAGAGGGCTGAATGAACCCATTTAAATGTCAAAACTACTGAGCACATTATGTCTAGAATTCTTTCACGCAATCTCATCTCATCTCAACACTCCAACCTATTTTTATTTATTTATTTTTTCAACAAAAACAAATACATTCTCAATTTTTTCCACACATAAATAGTTAATTTAATTCACAAAAATATAAATAGGCTATATAAATATTCATTTATATAATGTATGCATTCAAATCTTTAAACAGAACAATTATATCACACAAGCTATATTGTGATTTATGCAATAAAATTAAAATAGTTTATATAAAAAAAGTCTGTGTACATGGATGTTTGTGGTGATGGCTAACATAATTTATGGACTGTTTAATGAAATGCACTAAAAAAACTGTGAATATTCTTAAGGTTTTTCACGATAAATGAATGCACTGACTTTTAATGAGTCATGAATTTGACCACTGTAGCTACCAATAGATGGCAGCATTTTACTATAAATCTTTCAATCTTCAATGTTCTTTTTGTAGATACAACTTGGGGGCGCTAGATATTTAAATCATCTTTTTTTCTTCTTTCTTTCTTTCTTTCTTTCTTTCTTTCTTTCTTTCTTTCTTTCTTTCTTTGCATGATATATTTTATTATTTAAAAATAATAATAAATTAAGAAAAAAATAACATTATAAAAAAATTCTTCTAAAATTAGTACATTACCAAAATAAGACTAATATGTAGTCTACTTTACTGCCAAATAAACACTGATGATACATGTAGATTTTTTTTCTCAACCCACTAAACTATTATTAAAAATCATCATCCACACCCTCTCTTGCTCATATTGCATTTCTAATCTCTCTTACACCCTTAAATCCTTTCTATCAAATCTCAAAATCAATTTAACATTTGCGCTTCACTTCCTGTGTTTCATGATTGCTCTTTTTAATCTTGTCTCTCCTAACGTGCCCTTATCACTGTCTACAGGACCTGTTAGAGACATGTGGACTGAAAGAGATTGCAACTACATCCACATGACCTTGGGCAGATGTCTTATCTACACCAGAACAAACATGCATGCTTCATACATGTGACATATGAAGAGCTTGTCTTGTAAGGAAAAAAAACGGAATCCTTTCCACCAATCACGGCACAGTAAAACGAAGACCAGGCAAGCGTCCAAATACCACATGCACAGGCTCAGTGTTTTCCTTAATGATGGGGAACGTTTTTCCTTTTTTCTTTTTAAAATAAACACCATGGGAGAGGTCAGGAATATTTTACATGTGGGGCCCGTGTAGTTGGCCCACAGGAAGTCCACCTCCCCACCCACTCATTGGCTGCTCTCACGTCCAATAGCAAATGGGAAAGGGCGAGGAGGGTTCACTCAAAAAAATAACGTTTTTTGCTCCGTCTTCTTCTTCTTGGCAACCACGTCTCACAACACATGCAGATAAGAAGGAGGGTCCTTGTAAACATTCAAACCCTCTATGCTGGTTTGAAAACACCTTGTTCGCCACAGAAAAGAGAAAAACACACATAAATACATTTATTAGTACATTATCCGTTTTTTTTACGGAATTATTTTTTACAGTGTGACTCTCTAAAACTATTTATTTTATAATATTCATTTTATTCTGTCATATATTCTGTCATCATGGTTAACGTATTCTTTATTTTAAATCTTTATTAAATAAATCTGTACAGTAGAGGAAATGATCATTTAAAATAATAATAATAATTGAAGCAATAAATATTGAAATTGTTTGTGATTATTTCTCTGTTTGATTAGATTATCGTAGAATTGCTGTAAAACAATAAAATATACAAATAAATTAGAAAAATAGGACAAATAAATGATGAAAGTATGGTAAAATGATTTCAAATATACTTTACAATCAAATTATCCTAAAAGTGTAATTTTAATTACCTCATGTGTTGATGATGCCGGTAAATAGCAGAGCTTTTACAAATACAGCAGGGGAAATAAGTATTGAACACGTCACCATTTTTCCCAGTAAATATATTTCCAAAGGTGCTATTGACATGAAATTTTCACCAGATGTTGATAACAACCCAAGGAATCAGTACATACAAAGAAACCAAAACAAATAAGCTCAGAAATTAAGTTATGTGTAATAATGTGAAATGACACAGGGAAAAAGTATTGAACACATGAAGAAAGGGAGGTGCAAAAAGGCATGGAAAGCCAAGACAACTGCTGAAAACTTACAGTAATTAAAAAGCAATCCAGCCCCCTGTCAGTGGAAATTAATAACTGCTGGTTCAGTCCCAAATGATGGCCTACAAAAAGGTCTCATTGCCAAGGTGTCACACAAGACACATCTCATGATGGGTAATAGCAAAGAGCTGTCTCAAGACCTTCGCAACCTAATTGTTGCAAAACATAATGATGGCATTATAGGCGCCATTCTAAGCTTCTGAATGGTCCAGTGAGCACTGTTGGGGCCATAATACGGAAGTGGAAAGACAATCATTTCACCATAAATTTGCCTCGACCAGTGCTCCTCGCAAGATTTCTGACAGAGGAGTGAAATATATTTACTGAGAAAAATAGTGACGTGTTCAATACTTATTTCCCCCGCTGTATATGCACGATCAGCAGCAATAAGTTGTTGGCTGCAGTTTACTTAATGGCCACCCATGTGTCGTTTATAACAAGGGTTGCTGAAATCTACATATAGCCCCTTTAAAAGGGGAAAATACTGTAACTGAATAAAAACACCAGCAATGACCCAGTACATTTTTGTAGTGGGAAATTTGTTTAGTCTGTGAATGAAGTATTATTTTGAAGTCAGGAAACGGTCACATCGCCAGGCCGCTGGGTCAGATCTATTTTGCTCTCTATTTCCTTTCTTTCATTCATTCATTTTCAAGTTACTGTATGAGCCACTCACATTTTTAAACCAGCAGCGGCATGAACTGAGAATAAATTCTGTTTACTTTCAATGGCGTAACCCTGGTCAATTAAAACCTTCAAAACAAAGGAAGCATTGGAACGATGCTGTCCCCAAAGGCAGGAGTAGTTATGAAAGATTGTCATAAAAGCCCTTTCCTTCTTTATTGCGGTATGGGGAGTGCTGAAAAACAAAGGTCTCTCTTTCTCTACTGGATTCATATTACGATGATATTGTGAGATTTTATGACTACAAGAATTTTCTGCCGTTCTGTGCTCTGACATGCCAGGATTATGTGACGATGGATTTAAAACCGGTTTTTACGTTTGGGATACAAGGGGTGATATGAAAGCTACTGTACTCACTAACCTGTGGCAACAGTGCAAAATGTAAAGACCTGACATTATGTTTTGCCCTTCAAGCATTTATAAAATACAGACTTCCTTCCTGTTGGACATTCTGGCCTGTATAGCATGACCTTTGACCTCAATTTCTCTGCCTTGAATCAGAGATAAAAATATCAGAGTGTGAAGAAATGTCACAATAAATCAACAAGTGCAGTTACATAAACATATGTCAGAACTGTCAAAACTCCCACTATATGGCAACATTAACGATCAATGTCATCATGGCAACCTGGGATCCATGTAAACAGAGCTGGTAAAGTTATGTTGCCTCAGAACTTTCTGAAGTGAGCCAATCAGGGCCAGGATGAAATGGCATTCTAGCCAATTAGAGAGTGAATGGAGCTTTAGGAATGTGTTGACAGGTCGTTTGGGGCCCAGAGTATTCTGGGAATTTAAGGGAATTTAAGGGAATTCTGGGAAGTTACCCAGCAACTGTAGAGGATAAAGAACATATGGAGTATTACAACATTACATTCACTTGAAGCATTACAAACATTTAAAGATGTATAATAAGAAAACGGAGAGAGTCAATATTTCACATTTATACTGCCCTATTCAAGTTTGTTTTGCCTAATATGATAATTTTATTTAAAAAAAAAATGTAAGACTCAAAATGGGAAATGTACAAGATTTAACAGATTTTTAAAGCATTGTTTTCTACAGGTTAAATGGTTACCAGTAGGTGGCGACAGGTGACTTTAGGAGTGTCTTTATGAGTGAATCATTTGCTTTTAGTTCTTGAACTAAGAACTTGTCGCACTTGTCAGCCGCATACGTCATCTAGGCTCTCATTTCAGAAAAGCAACCATTGCATTCCAAAGTAAGAAAAAAATTTACGTAATTAACATTTTTATAACGGTTGCTTTTCTGAAATGAGACAGCTGAAATGACAAATGCACCGCTTTTATAAGTGAGTCGTTGTATTATTCACTCAACCAATTCGTCCAGATTCATTAAGGAACATACACCAGTATATAGCCCCTTTCACACAGCACGTTGATCCCGGGAAATTGCCTTAAATTGCTAGAGTGCCTTCTGTGTGAACGCAAACACGTCCCGGGATTGATGCCGGGATGGATGCCGAGATGGGGACCTAGTAACATTGCCGGGATCAGTCCCAGAACGCGCCCTGTGTGAACAAAAGCCAGGACCGTAATGATGCATTTGCCATCACACGGGCCTTTCTACAACCTATGCTACAGCAAACCCAGTGGCGCTACTGGGGAGTATGGACTCGTTTTCGTGTAGAAATGACGAAGAGGAGTTATCCTGGACACATTATCCGTGTATTTTCCGCAATCTCTGTGTGAAAGGGGCTTATGTTTGTTTGAAGATGCTTAACGGTTCATCCTGCTTCGTCTTCATTTGGAACTGACAAACTCTCAATATTGTATCTAAAATGGAAGTTTCATTTATTAACTTCTTGTTTTTATTATGTAGTAGTAGTAGCCTTCATTGTATTGTAACATAACGTCTTTGTTATGCAGTATTTTTATTTTTTTACAAAACGGAAGGGCAATGAAGGCCTTGCACTTTATACTTTATCACTTAAGTATACTAAAGTATAAATCTGATGTCCAACTGTTGCTTATTCCCTCACTGAGAAAATAAGTGCTTTTGAGAGTGTTTAACAAACTTCACATGGACGGTTTTAGTCTGTTTAAACCAATAAAACCGGGCCTTTTATCACTGACAGCATGTCTGCATTTGTGCAATAACAGATTTCTTTCTACGTTTAAGTGAAGTTATCCGTGGGGCTTATTGTGGGCTGTTTATATTGGTAGAGGGTCACGCTATGTTTATAATGACAGTTGCTATAAACACTGGAACATCTTCACTTCATATTAAACACAGGGAAAGTGGGGGCAGAGAGGGTGCGATGGGACACGCCCCTTCCCGCCCACTGAGCCCGCGGCAGCTGTCACACCTGAAGAACCGCATGACCTCATTCACATTCACATATTCACAATGATGATGATATGGTGATGTAGATAGATAGATAGATAGATAGATAGATAGATATATAGATAGATAGATATGGCTGTAAATTTATTAAAGTACTTAAAGGTACCTCATGTTGTTTCAAAGCTGTATGAATTTCTTTCTTCTGCTGAACAGAAAGGAAGATATTTAGAAGAATATCAGTAACCAGACAGTTTTTGGGTCCCAATGACTTCCATAGTATATTTTTTTCCTACTATGGAAGTCATTGGGACCCAAAAACTGTCTGGTTACTGATATTCTTCTAAATATCTTCCTTTCTGTTCAGCATATGAAAGAAATTCATACAGCTTTGAAACAACATGAGGGTGAGTATATAATGACAGAATTTTCATTTTAAAAGTGAACTTCTCCTTTAAAACAATTAAGATTCATTCCTTTCAGATTATATGTCTCTAAAACGACACTGTGCATCTGTAATAAACTATTAAAAAGTCGCTGAGTAACTTGCACATAAACACACTATCACCTGCACTGACTTCCTGCCACTGTGACTCTCCAGTGTGTCACTTCTGCTGCTATTGTGTTCATATGGGAGGTTGGGAACATGTGTGCTGTTTTCACACGGGTAGAGGAAGGGGTTTGTGTATTAACTGTGGTTGACTTAATTTGAATTTGTCATGCGGATGTGGCTAAATAGAGGCTGAGAAAAAAGACAATTTAGAAGCAGAAATAGTGAATAGAAAAAAAGTGCTGGTTCTTCTTTTGAGGTCGTAGCTCACCAAATATAAAGCAGTCCATACATGCAGACACCACAGTTAAACACGTTTTTTTATTTCTCTCTTTCTATTCAATCACACACATATGAAAGCAAATGTAAGGTTTATCGCCCCACAACACCCCTCACTCTTTCTGTCTGACTCCTACTGACTAGACCATTTTCACTTCCCAGAATTCACTTCTGTGGGCGGTCTAAAAGGTTGGAAATGTGTTTTCTGTTAAACTGTGATTGTGTTTTCACTCATAACCTTCAGTGATGCGCTTCTTCTTGCCGTCATGAAAAAAACAAAAAAACATTATATAATTACTGAACCCATAGTAGAAAACAACTTTCCTCTGTTAAAACGGGAAGTTTGATTGGGAAGGACATGCTAACAGCTTTGTTTTTACAGAAAATGATTTGCTACTTTATATGGTCAGATGTACAGTAGTTGTTACAAGAGGGAGGGAAATTCTCATTCTAGAAAGCATTTAATTGGACAAAATGAGTGAGTGAAGGATGAGTCTTCAATATGTCAACACAACACACTTATAGTCAATCAGCAGTAGGGGTGTATACACTCATGATGGGGGGAGGAGAGAGAGAGACATTTGAAGAAAGACTGTAGACAGAGAAATGGCTGAGAGACATTAAAGAGAAAAGATCAGAGGAATATCACTGGAAACTGGTATGAGCAGGCAAGAGCTTTAGGACGCAATAAAGCTTTCCAGTGCTGGAGAAACCTGAAACTGGAACGCAGAGGTTGTGTTGTTTCTGCTCCATATATTGATATGCCAGGTTTCAAAGAACCAAGATATGCTGTTGTTGTGGTAATCCTGAGTTCTCGCGAGAGCACAAGTTGAATTTGCTCAGCGAGTTTACTCTGGCGTCGAGTAATGATGCTCATTAAATATGCCATTGTATCCGAGCTCCACCAATCACATCAGGTTATCTGATATAGGCGGGCCAGAGGCGAGCTAAACAGAAGACGACAGCGCTGTGACGTCAAAGTCATTAGTAAACATTGCAAGATGGCTATGGATGAACACCAGTTGTTTGAAACGGCTTTGGCCGCTACAATGAACGAGTTAGACTTGGCTTTTTATCTAAAAGAGGAACAGAAGACGGCGCTCGAATCGTTCCTTTGCAAGAAGGGCGTTTTTGCTGTTTTGCAGACCGGATACGGCAAGAGTCTAATCTAGCAGTTAGCTCCGCTGGTAGCTAAGCGTATGGGGCTTGTTGTGATTGGTCGTAGTGTTATTCAATTGCGTGCAGTGAGATTTTCAAATGCAGGCTTGGTGCCGCCCCTCGAGCTGGGCGATTTTCATTAGTCGATGCCAGACCGTTAGTCTTTCAGATTTAGGTCTGGATTTCCAGGCTAATGTTAGCTAGTAACAGGCCAGCTTTGAGCATCATTGTGTGTCTGGAGCTGCTGGCGACTAACAACCATCTCTTGCTTGTATAAACTGTAGGCTATGTACTCTTCATTGTTGTTCGTTCATCATCTTCACATTATTTTTCGTGAAGCATTGTTTTGCTTCACTTGAGCTATGATAAAGAGACATCCACTGTGTATTGCGTGTTCATGTATTTTGGGGGCGGAGCAATGAAGGGATCGGTGTGTTTGTTTGGGTAGAAATCAAATATCAACAGTGTTTCTCAGAAATCATTCACTGGTCTTTTAATACGCGTACTGTAACATATCAACATTTGTTTCAATTGTGTCTATTTTATTTTGCGTTTAGAAGATACATTTGGTAAATGGTAAATGGACTGCATTTATATAGCGCTTTCACAGACCTATGGCCACCAAAGCGCTTTACATAGCCTCACATTCACCCATTCACTCACTCATTCATACACCGACATTTAAAGCAAAGGTATAAATGAGACCTCAATGAGATGGAAAAGCCAACCTCTGAGCATTACAATCATGGGTGTCATAAAACACACACACACACACACACACACACACACACACACACACACACACACACACACACACACACACACACACACACACACACACACACACACACCCTGTTTGGCAGAGTATAATACATGCAAATTCATATGGAGCCCAAGGGAGACACTTCTCTTAAAGAATTCATGCTAATATCATCCCTGACCCTGGTCTGCTTGTCAAACCACTGTGTCAAAAAGGAGTTATAGAACAGGAAATGTTTACTTTACTCTTTAAGCTTCAGGATAAAATTCCTACCTTCTCTTTCCCATGTACCCACCAAACATCCTTTATATTTCCTGTAGTGACACAAGGACGAGTAAATGATCCGATACGGTGCCTTAGTGGCTTGTCATTGAAGTGAACTACATGACATGAGCGGATTGGGAATGTGTGTGTTCTAAACTATAGCTCGGAGACAAAACTGTCCCCAAAAGTGAGCTAAATCTGACCAAACGTCCCTTTGGGGACGTCCTCAATTGGTAAACTCAAACATAAACACTTTTGTTGTTTTTTGTTTTTTACATATATACCTTTTTTCTTCTAACACTAAAAAATTACTTTTTACAGTTTATCATTATGATTATAGTAGCTTTATATAAAAGTGTATTGTTTATATTAAAACAATACAAGTTTGTCCTCATTTACAAATGTGTTTGAGTGTGTTCTGCTGGGTTTTTTTGGGATACAGCGAGCTGGGGTGTCACTTCTACAAAATGGGTCATGATATTCACACTAACCCAAGACCAGTCCAGCAATGACACACGCACACGCACACACACACACACACACACACACACACACACACACACACACACACACACACACACACGCACACACACACACACAGTCTCTAAAAATTGCTTTAGAAATGACATGCAGAATGCACAATACTGTAGCCGCACACACACACACACACACACACACACACACACACACACACACACACACACACACACACACACACACACACACACACACACACACACACACACACACACACACACACACACACACACACTGTCCTCCTCTGTCCTTTGATAACCAGTTTATCTGCAGCACTCGGCTCAGGGCTCTCTCTGTCCCTATCTGTCCTGGAAACAATAATAAAGAGAGAAAAGGAGAGATGTAAATGGAAGAGTAGAGGATGTGTGGAGCAGGTTCCTGAGCTCAGGGCGGAGGTCTGTGTTTGTCAGTTCAGTTTTCCAGCACCATCTTATCACCCAGCTTTTTCTCTCTCTCTCCATTCCTCCCTCGCTTTTTCTATATCTCCCCTGAGCTCTCTGTGTTGTCCCTCCCTATGAAAACATGATGACCTCAGAAAACTGGACCAGACCAAATCTGTGTTACAAAGTGACATAAGTGTTTCACAAAGTTTGGCTGTGTGGCATGGAGAGCGAAAAAAAAAAGAAAAAAAAAAAGGTTTAATTTATTTAAAACATTTTCAAAGTAAAATTAAATGAAATTTAAAAAATAAATGTAAAATGGCATTTCATTTAATTAAATATATAATTAAATATATTTGTATCATATCATCCGATTCCTATTATCCAATTTATTTTATTTTTGTTTTATTTCACATTACTGACTGTAAAGTATGGATATGTGTTTAGAAAACCCTTATTAGCTTGGATATTAGCTTAGAAAGTGAAAGAGATATTAGAAGGTTTCTTTTTTTTATTATTATTATTATTAAATGTAAACATTTATTTAATTTAATGTAAGTTAAAGTTTAACATTAATAAAAAAAATTATATTACATTTATTATCATTTTTATTAATTTCTTTATTATTATTATTTTACACTGTAAACAGTGATCAGTTGACTCAAAAAAGGGAGAAAATCTGTTTTGGGAATTATTGAGTATATAAACTCAATAAACTTAACTGAATGTCAAGTTCACAAGTTCTTTACTTAATAATTTTAAGGCAACGAGTTTCCTCACTTTTTTGAGTTAAATCAATCGATCATTTTTTACATTGTAACAAACATGGCATGGGATTTAAAAGAGAAATTAGAAATTCATATAGGCTACTATAACTAAGATTTTATTTGTACTTAAATATATTTTAATATATCGTTAAATATATAGCTTTTTTTATTGTGTTTATATTTTTAATTTAATGAATTTAATTTTTCTGATAAACCTGTATCTTTCTATTACCATGCCAAATCTTATGTTGGTTTTAACTGTATCCAATGGCATATATTTGTATTCCAATCCTAGCAACAAGCTATAAGATAAAAGTGCACATTTACAGTGGGAACAACCCATTTTCCCCACTTGTTAAAAATGTCCACGATTCTCTCATTATCATCACTGGCCTGTAATCATAAAAGAGGGCACCAGATAATTTTTCTTTTTTTTTATAGCACATTCAAAATGATAGATGATTATACTGCAGGCATTTTGCCCTGTCAGACTGACCTCGAAGTTACTCAGATTTATACACTATGCTATATCATTATACCAGTGCTCTTTAATTGTCTCTTTAGGTTAACACACTCTAAAGTTAGACTATGTGTGAATATGTGTGTCTATGGAGGGGTGTGGTTGGGATAGTGTTGGTATGGCATGGCATCAAAAAGGCAAAATGGCCTAGATTGGGCAGCAGCAGCTCTGGAAAGCCCCGAAACGGCTGACTGCTTTAGTCATGGCTGCTGTAGTCACATGGGCTGGAATGTCTTTCATACTGAATAATACAGTTGAAACAGCTAGAAATGTGAGTGCAAATTCCTGCTCTGCTGGTCAATGAGTTGACAAACAGCTGGAGGGAGACAGGCCTTTCATGACCCTGTGTGTGTGTGTGTGTGCGTGTGTGTGTGTGTGTGTGTGTGTGTGTGTGTGTGTGTGTGTGTGAGTGGAAGCATCTCAAAGCACTGGTGTCATATTATGGAACGTCCAGTTTGTCAAATGACTGCTGGAGTGCCTGAAAAACACATTAGGCTTTATTATCTGCCTGTGTCTGTGCTGAGAACAATCTCTTGGGCGCGCTGACTTCAGATTTATGGGGCTGTGATGACTCATCCAGCTCTGAAGGCCATGTAGTGTCTGAGATACTTCTACTGGGGGTGTTCATGGTCTCATGCATTACCAACTTTGTCCTGCAGGGGAACAAGAAGCTTAAAAAAAACAGAGGGAGAAAAGAACTATGAAACCGAGTGGAGCAAAATATTATAGCTCAGATGTTGCCTGGACCTTTTTATATTTGTTTTAATAAAGTGTCATTTTAGTTCCAGATGTTTCTTTAGATGTTATTTTTTTTATCCTATTTAGTGCTCTAAAAATTAAAAATGTTTTTTTTTTTTTTTTTTTTTTAAAAGAAGTATTGCTATTTTATTAAATTGTTATACTGTAAATTGGCATATTAATTTTAAACACATACATATATAGTATAAATATGATTCTCTAAAAACTATTAAATTTGAAGACTTAACAACATGTGGAATAAATGGGAAATAATTGCACACAGAATATTAATATGTATTGTTTTTTTTTAAAAAATGTGATTTTTGCCATATTTATTTTAAATACATATTTTTTTAATGTTAAAATGTCAACTATTGTGATTCTCAGCTGCCATGGGAATTCCATTCTGTTTATTAAAATACAACAATGCAGCGATTCCTTTGTGAACCTCAAAAACAGAAGAACTAAGTGGCAAAAAATAAAACTGTTCAAACGAAACATAGAAAAATAGAAATGTTTTTGTGCATTTGCGTGTTCACATCAATCAGAGAGCAGTGTGTGTTCCCAGGGACAGGAAGGCATCTGTATGAGTCAAACAGGCAACATAAATAATCTCAGAATACATCAAGCGTCTCTCCTGACATCAGGATGGACGGATGCCAAACAGTCACAGACACATGTGTGCTGACTATACTATGGTGAACAGCCTCAAATGGGCCACTCTTATTAAACAAGCTTCTGAATTTCACGTTTGTTTGTGTATTCATCTGGAAAATTAATTTCAGTTGGATGAAGAGCATGGAAACCCAAGGTCATGACATTTGTTTGGCCCCCAGCATGAAAACGCTCTTGAATTGGTTTACAAAGCATTGCTTTGTGGTCTAGGGTCTAAATACTATCCAAGCACCGCCTGTTGACCACAACACATCTCCAATAAAAAATATTTGACACCTTTTTTTCACTGGTTTAAAACCCACAATCGACTCACTGTGCCTTATACTCAAACATGTTTTCAATCAGCCATTAAAGCAGCTGGACTCTTTAGACGAACAGGCTCCTGGATCCTGGACAGTGTCGTATGGGACTAAGGTATTAAATCCACACCCATATTAAAGTCTGGAGCAGCCCAACACCATGTTTAACAGACATGCCTCTCTTAGTATGAGTTACTCTTTGTGGCTAAAGAACACAGGTTAATGCATATCCTAGCATAGTAAAAACACATCGGCCGAGAGTCTGTGAAGAAGAGGCTTCCAGAGGGAAAGGTTATATAACAGGAAATAGTTATATAATCTCACACATATGCTTTTTATATAATGTGGAAGTATGTTTTTTTAAATACATCTATATTTTTGAAACTGAATGTGGAGGATTTTAACTGCGACAAGATGACTGACAGGGCGACAGAGCGGTGCTACACACTCAAAAGTATGTACTTTTTCTTCACAAAAACATGCTTACTTTTAGGGCATAGTATAATTGGGACGCAGCACATATTAAGTAAATGAGTAGCCAATATTTTTACTGAGTCTGTTGCAATGCATTCTGGGATTGCATTCTTTTTGAAGATTACGGCTGCGTCCGAATCTGATGTTACCTTCACTTCCTGTCTCCTGAAATACCTTCATCTGATCGATTTTTGAAGGCAGCATATAGATGTATCCTCCGCTGCCTTTGATATCCCACAATCCTTTGTGTTCCATTCCAAAAAAGTTAAGCTAAAAAAGAAAGATGGCATCTGAAGGTTGTGGTTGGTGGTCAGTTTGTGTTTTCCACTTTTGATGTAATTTCTAGCGAGAAATTACTATTAATTACAAATTTTTCTCATATTTGTGAAGCATTGAATATAGCTCTATGAAGGTGACTTGACTTGACTAGAAGGCAACATGATGATTCTGCTGAGTCTTTGGAAAAAAGCCTTAATGTCAGGGGTGTGTGCGCGTGTGTGTACGGGGGGGAGGGGTGCATATGGTTCCCAAAGAATTTAATTTGGAAGCAGAAGGCATGACCCCAGAAAACCCCACATGTTTTGCTTCCACATGTGACATCTCAGCATGAGACTTTCCTCCAGGGCTTTCCTGCCTTTCAATGCGGAGCACCCACTGGTTTGGACCACTAAAGAACGCTGTGTTTCCTTCCCTCCTTCTCTCTGAGAAGTGCTGTCGAGGAAGAAACGCAGACAGATGTGACTGGATAAAGTAACTTAAACTGACAGCTGACCCATGAACGATCAATCATGCTGTCAGTGACAAGCCATGTTCAAACAGTCGCCCAGCAGTGCCATGTGTGTGTCATACCAGTGAATCCTGATAAAGAAGAGCTACACATGCCTGTTATATGAAAACAACCAGACCAAAGTGTTTATGTCTTGAGATCTACAGTAGCCATAAAACTATTTGGACACTTAAGCTACGCTTACAATTGTCTGAACTTTACTGGCGTTTGAGAAGTTCACAGGTGTAGTTCATCACATTATATGTTTCTCTAATGTTTTCCAACTTTTTTCATCTTCAAACCTAACTTAGGCCTTCAATCGTCAAAGTTTAAATCCTGTATGGCTAGTGCGCTTCCCATAATGTTTACACATTAGGTCAGTAGGGGAAGAGTAGACGGTCTTTAGTGACTGTTTGAATGCATTCGACCACATGAGTGTTTACACTACGAAAGCAATCCGGTCTAATGCGTTTTCAAATACCTCTGGAAGTGGTCGAAAGTGGACAAGCTCTTTTGACCTCATTTACATCTGTATTTAGCGTCGTCCTCTGGTAGTTAGATTGATGAAAACGCTTCTCAATGCCAAGTGTAAACGGCCTATTATGCTGATTTGGTCCTCAAGAAACATTTCTTATTATTATCAATGTTGAAAACAGTTGCTGCTTAATATTTGTGAAAAATATGATACATTTAAAAAAATAAAAAAAAGTTTACACAAAGTTCAGATTTTTGATCAGAACTCTCAAAAGAACAGCAATTATTTGAAATATTGCTTTATAATTCTTCACTGCTTAAGAGTGCTTATAACGCAAACATCTGCAGAATTGTGAATCATGTCAAACCCACAAAGCAATAAACATGTTGTCCCTAGGACACTAAATC
The DNA here is from genome assembly GCF_949319135.1 of Squalius cephalus. Taxonomy (NCBI): domain Eukaryota; kingdom Metazoa; phylum Chordata; class Actinopteri; order Cypriniformes; family Leuciscidae; genus Squalius; species Squalius cephalus. The sequence goes on from NC_137125.1 coordinate 50,322,531, forward strand.
AAGAAGATCAAGGTGTTTCATCACAGATGTGACACAACCTCAGGTTAGGGCGTTATTCATTCAAATATGGTTGTAGTGTCAGTCGATATCTTTAAGCAAACATTCTCTAGAGACACGGCAACAGCAGAACTGTGCCAGTTTCAATTTTCTTTCAGTTGTTACTTTTTAACCATTCTATCAAAGAGCTTATCGTGACTACGGGGTGGTCACGGATGTGTTCACAGGCTGGTGCAACGTGTCGTCTGTGAGATCTCTCACCAGGAGGCCCCTGTGAAAGCGGCCCCATTACCCCTTCCCACAGGTGAGGGAATATGCACTTCGCATATCTCATTCTGATAGCTTTGACCCTTGAGGACCCCATCAGGCTTGAATCTAGGGCACGTCGTGACCTATTGGTTCACAGTGTCCCTGTATATATTGCACATGCATGACCTCAGTGACATACCAAAAATTCCCAGAAATGTGTGAAATGTTTTAGAGATGAAAAATGCTGACGAGAGGGTAGAGCAACCTGTCACTCACATGAGATCGACCAATAGCAAACCACTACTTATCCAATCAATTCCCGATGGACAAAATCAAGTACCGCCCTACGTATTTTCTTGTTCGAGAACCCATTTTACTTGGATATATCACAGTACATAGGGAAGAAGAGACTTTTGCAACTTCTGTTTCATGACGACTTTAAGCTAGATAAACCTTTATAGCTTTTTTATAGATTTTTTATGTCTTAATTCACACTGGGAAATTAAAACATTCAGATGACACATAGCTCATATCTCCATAGATGTGTTACCAAAACCACACATGAAAACCCGCAAGGGTTTTCCAAGAAAGCAGTTGTGAGTCATAAAAATGTACGTGTGTGAGTTCAGTTATAACTGAATAGAATTCTATTCTAACATTCAATAGAATGCGGTTGTCACTCCTGTAAAGAACTGAACTGTGGGTGAACGTAACCGAATTATGGACTCAAATACAGGATTGACAACCGTATTTTGTTGCTGTGTGAACGTGGTCTATGAGTAAGTGTTCTATATAAAAATGAGTCCAGACAGAATTAACTTCAAAAGTCTTCAGCTTTTCCAGTCCATTTTATGACTGGGAGTCAAATTCAAAAAATATTTCTTACTTTAATAGAAGACCCATTTTGCTTGTCATTATATACAGTAAATTATTATTTAAAGCTAAATGCGATAAAGAATAGCCTTTTTAGTAAAGCTTATAAAATCAGTCATTTCTCCTACTATTTCTGATTGTGACTTTGAGAAGATGTCTTCATCAAGTCAGTGGGCATGCATCTGTGTTCATCTACACATGAACTATATCTGTGTCCAACTGTCACTGTGGTGACCAGACATCTAGCAGACAGGCGACTGTGATCAGAGGAGGAGAGCTAAACATTAACCAGTGTGTTATTATTATAATAGCAAACAAACCTAATTACCAATAACCCTGTTTAATGCACTTACATAACCTTCAATGGCCTTCAGTGTAAACCTCATGACTGCATCACTCTTATCTGCCTTCGTTTGAAGTTTCAAAATCATCAAACTACATATTAAACTTAAAAATTGCACGTTTGTTTTATTATAGCTACTAGTAAAAACATGGTGCTACAAAATGCACTGTATCTCATCACGTGACTGCTTTACAGGACCCCTTCATAGATGACAACATAAGTGTGCAAATCTGTTTTTCATCCCACATCTGGAAACACTTATTTCTCCCAGAATTCCACGGTGCATTCGAGTATTTATTGTTACTGCAACAGCAGCACTGCATCATGGGACATGATCCAGACAGATCTATGCGTTGCTTGGATTTCCACGGAAATTCAATATGACTTCAACACGTGGTCCACTCCCAGTCATGAAGCAAGTAAAAAAGCAGGGGAAAATGACACGAAGTTGAAGGGAATGCATTCAACACGTGGCTGTGTTGCTTTCAAACGTGTCACACTAGTGTGAGAGATGCCAGATCAGGTGCTACTGCCCACTATAGAGCCCGGTCGAAGTGGCACCAATGTGCCATCAGGTCAAAGAGTAGTATAGCCAATTCCCAGAAATGCCAGTCATCATCCTGTACTTCACAAAAACACTCCAAACGTTTCATTAGAGAATACAAGGAAACACTGGAGAGAATTAGATGTAAATTGCACTGCCAAAGAAATGCAGCTTAGACATGCACAAATCATTTAAATGTGTCAAAAGATCCCTATAATATATGTTATCGCATAATACACATATCCAAGTTCAGATGATTTGGATTTTACATCCGATGAACCCCCATGGTCATTGTTATAATCAGCGCATTATCCGGCAATCTTTTTCACAGGGATCAACGTGTTCTGTAATATCATATAGTACCCTGCCTGCAAGCGCCGTGTAATCCAGAGGAAATGGGATCCCAAGCTCACTGTCATGACCGTGGATTAGTTTGGAGACCCGCCGATCCACGCTTCTCTGTGTCGTTCTGCTGCAAGTGACCGGACTGAGACCTTTGTTTCATAACTTGTCTTTGCTGCTCAGGCCATGGGCAAGTGTTATTAAACATAATAATATAATGTTGTTATAAAATAACAAGTCAGCAGATATGACATTTATGGGACATGCTTGGCAGATGGATGTGAGGCAAGGATAGTCCTATGACAAACAAATCCTGCAGGAATTTGTCCCTAGGAAGTGGAATTTAATATATGCCACTAATAATAGAAACATGTCTGAAAAGGTCATTGAATAAAACCTTAAAGGGAAAGTTCACCATAACAAGAAAATTCTGGAAAAAAAAAATGCATAAAAATGCAAAATATACTGTTCAAATGTTTGGGTCAGTAATTTTTTTTGTTTAAGAAATTAATACTTTTATTCAGTAAGGACGCATTAAATTGATCAAAAGTAACAGCGAAGACATGTTACAAAAGATGTCTATCTTAAATAAATGCTGTTCTTTTGAACTTTTTACTCGTCAAAGAATACTTCAGAACACTGTATCAGTCTCCACAAAAATATTAAGCAGCACAACTTGTTTTCAACACTGATAATAATGAGACATGTTTCTTGAGCAGCAAATCAGGATCATGTGACACTGAAGACTGGAGTAATGATGCTGAAAATTCAGCTTTGGCCACAGGAATAAATTACATTTTAAAATGTATTTAAATAGAAAATAGTTATTTGAAATTGTGGCAACACTTTAGAATACTGTACCATACACAGAAATAAATGAGTGACACAATAGTTATCATGCTTTTCACTTTAGAATACTATTTCAAATAATTAGTAATTCCTTATGAAGGATTTGATAATACTTGAGTATTACCAAAAAATATCTTCTTTTGTCTTACATGACAGAAATTTAGTCGTACAGGTTTGGAACGACATGAGAGTAAATGATGACAGAATATTCATTTTTGGTGAACTATCCCTTTAAGAAAAAAACAAACGAGTAACTGAACTTCAAACTGTATTTTATTCCTAAATGAAAGTTATGGTGGTCTAAAAAGTTCCAAAAAACTTAAAAGAAAAGATTCAGAATTGCCTATTTCTGTCATCTGAGATTATGAGCCATCTAAAAACATCATGATGCAAGAAATAGACCTTTAGTAAGCTTTTTTCCCCCCCAGAATTGCACTTCAACAGACTTTTTTTTTTTTACTGGACATTTACAGTTTCCATCCAACCGAGTGTTGTAATTCTCTCCCTGAGAAGCCTTGGTTGTCATAGGTTTGTGACAATCCTCCTGACCCCAGTAATAGTTTGGTAAGTGCATGTTTTGTTGATCTTCGGGTACATTAAATGTTCAGTCTGCCTTTGCAGTCCATCACTAATTGATATTTGATGGATTCTTTGAGTGATGCTTCAGATGAGAGAGAACTATACATGATCCCCTTCCTCTAAATACACAGAACATTCTGCACCCTGACGTGAGGACAGAGAAGGACAGAGATCAGGAGAAAGAAAATAAGGAATGTCATGTCGCAGCCCCCAAAGAAATACCAACGGCTAGACGTCTCAGCATACCTGTGGTCGATCTGTACGTCCTCTTGCTGCTGACATGGCGAGTCCCGGACGACTGTCGTTGATGTGTACGGCTGAATCGTAGTCGAGATACGCTAGGAGTTCCTTAGAAAGGGAAAGTGGGAAAGTTGGCAAAAGCTTTTGAAGAAATTCATGGCACACAGCAAGGACAGCCGTCCAGACAAACAAGTGTGTTATTCACTTCTTTCTCTTTTTTTTAAGTCCAGCGCCACTCCAACCCACTGGACTGGGTTTACAACAAAACTGAGCACTCCTTTGTAAACAGTAAACCAGTCAAATATATCCAGTGTAATCACAGTCTGCGGAGTGGAGAAAGACGAGATTTTTCGGTTTCTTGTTCAAGTGCCCAGTCGGTATTATTAGACTCAAATCCCCCAATCCAGTCAAAGACTACATTCAGAGCTTATTCACACAAACTGCAACATTTTGATATTTTTATAAATATGTGGCCAATATGTGGTTAGTGTTTTAATATAAAAAACACACAAAAAATGAATTGGGGACATTGGTAAACTTCACTGATGAGTCTTAAAATATGAGAGTTAAAATATACTTTCTCCAGTTTAACATGCAGAGACTACTTTAAAGAAGTCATTTATAATGTAGTTTGATTTTCCTAAAAAGTGTAAACACTGGCTATTTCAATATCGCTCTATTTGTTAGAGTGTCAACTTCTGGCTCATCCAATGGCATGGGTTTGGAGTAGAAGACTACCTGTTTGGCTGGACAATGAAATGACAGTTTTCAGGAAATATGTTGGAAACAGCTGCTGTTGTTTTTTACAATTAGCCGTACAGAAATTACACATTCCCCTTTAAAGGGATAGTTCAACCAAAAACCAAAGTTCTGGCATTATTTACTTACTCTCATGTCAATCCAAACCTGTATAACTTTTGTTTCATGCAATCACAATGAAAGTCTTAAAAAAGTCACAAAACGCCATAAAAGAATTAAAAATATTACAAAAAAAAACTGTGATTTGTTTGCTATATGGTTATATAAGTCTTCTAAAGTATTTGAGACCAGAATCACAGAGTAAGTGAGTTGGATCAATCTAATGTCTAAATGTATTGAAAAGATCATATTCAAAAGAATGATTTGTTCATGAATTGGACATTGGACCAGTTGAACGTTTATTGGACCAGTCTAATTTCTAAATGAATCATTAAGAATGTTTTTGTGATTCAGTGAATACATCTTTAATGATTCATTTATGATTCGGTCATTGCTATTTCTCTCATGGCTTTTCCGAATCTATTATGACCACCGGTTTCATAATGCAGCAGACTTTTAGGTGTAGCCACATACTGTGTGATTAAAACTAACACAATATTACGCATATTGCATTTCAAGCCATCATACACAAACCAGCAAGCCACAGCTGTGTGACACACATTATTCAGCGGCAACTGTTACGAGACACTTTCTTCTTACAATGTGGCCTTGGGATGCTCCCACATATTAGATAACAGCGAGCATTTGGATAAAGCGTGTCCGGTATTAAACCATGAAATAGATATTTTCATCCAAGACGACAGTGACCTGCTTGTTTTCTTGTTAGCAATTATCCGAGCGAGGCACATAACGTCCCATTATGCAGTCACAATAGTGATTTGACTAGTGAAGTCACAAGGGAGAATAATAATAGCTGTAATTACAGACACAGAGATGATCAGCTAAAGGCATCAAACGAAGCAGATTTTTCTAAAAAGGTAAAGAGCTGAAGCGCAGCCTCCATTAAGGGTGCGGGTTGGTTGACAGAAGGTCCTTTCAACTGCAGTGCCCCGATGCAGGTATGTTAAACATGCCATGTTTGCTAAGGGTTCTGGGCCTCACTAATAAAAAGCCAAGAGCGAGGAGGAGCCGGAGAGAGAGAATGACTCGTGAGAAGGTGATAGATTGATGCCGAGATGTTTTTGCCCTCCGAAATCAAGGTTCACTTCGTCCAGAGCTTCAACTGTGAAGAACTAAACAGCAGCCTGTTTGCTCTCTTCGACCGTTCCCACAGTGACAGTTCGTGCTGGTCACTCACTCGTTACTCTACTAAAATACACAATGAGACATTAGCAGCTACAGTCACTGACATAGTGCATGGGCTGAGTGCCATTGCAGCTGCAATAGTGGAGGACACGTGGCCTTTGTGGTCTTTTGTGCTCCGTTAGTGCCCAACACATCCCTGCATGTAACCTCAAACACTGAGCCAGAGCAGATGACCACTTTGAGGCCTAAAATAGACTGAATTAAAATGAACTTCTGGTCCAAGTGGCCAATGCACTGTGTGTGAGCTAATGTGCTATACATCATACAGTCAGTACCGTTAAAAAGTTTGTGAAAGAAGTCTCTTGTGCTCACCAAGGCTGCATTTATTTGTTCAAAAATACAGCAATATTATTAAACATTATTACAACTTAAGTTTTATATTTGAATATATTTGAATTAAAATGTAATTTATTCCTGTGATCAAAGCTGAATTTTCAGAATCATTGCTTATTCAGTGTCACATGTTCCTTCAGAAATCATTCTAATGCTGATTTGGGGTTCAAAAGCATTATTATCAATGTTAAAAACAGTTGCTTAATATTTTTGTGGAAACCATGATACATTTTATTAGGATTCTTTGATGAATGTTCAAAGGAACAGCAGAAATCTTTATATAAAAAAGTACAGCAAAAATCTCACTGACCCCAGTGTACACCATATGAAAAAAAACCTTTAAAAGCTTCGACAGAGACTAAAGTCTTCTGAGAAGTATTGTTAACAGTGTGATGAAGACTTAACGACCAAATCCAGGCCATTTCCCTTTTGTTAATTAGCGAGATAGCTTTTAGTGAGTTTGTTTTTCCTATACAGTATATAAAGACAACAGGATCCTCCCATCCCCTGAACTCTGTACATTGTGTTCCATCCGCTCTATACCATCAAACAGGACTTTAGCTTTAGCAGAAGGAACAAAAACACAGATTTCAATCAGACTATCTGTCATCACCTCGCTCTGATACCTAGAGTGTTCTGAAGAGGAATGTGCCCACTTGTACTGAGCTTTACTGTGTCATGTAAGATTCCCATGGTCATTTGTCTTATGACCAAGTTATACAATGCATACAGTATTATTAAGATTACCTACTGAAAGAAAAAATCTTAATAACATGTAGTGCTCAGTTAAAACAAGCCTTTTTTTGCATGCAATATAAATAGCTGAAAATAAAATTCTTCAGTTATGATCTGAAATATTTCCTGGTATGAGCTGGAATTTGAATAAAGTGGGCCTGCATATTTTATAATTTATGTCACCTGACTTTGCATACAAGTGCGCTGAAAGATTAGCACGTGACATCCAGTGGCTCTTTGCAATGGAATGTTAAGCTTTCTAGGAGGCATTTCACATGGTGACTTTAAGATAACCCGCTCACACTCATTTAGATTGTGCATTGTTTCAAACTCAGAGTAAATATTTACCTTCCGGAGTGTTGCAGTAATCTTAAAGACCAGTTTAAACACAGTAATGCACAGTGAGGAGACCCTGCATAATGTTAAAAAATATACAAATTACAGTTTTCATAATGAATAATCAAATGCAGAGTAGGTTGGGAGCTGTTTTTCTCACTCCCTCATTACCACCGCCAAGTGGATAAACTGATGTACTGAAGCTACATGATATAACATGCGTCCTCTTCCTCAGTCTTTACTTGTGTTATTCCCCTAAATAATCCATTTAGAGAAATCTTTAAACTCACCTAAATCTACAAAGAAAGATAATGCACATTTGACACATTCTGTTTGCACTAATCAATTAGTCAAATAATGAAAGGGTTGTTAATGCAAACTTCTTTGATGTTTCTAGCAGTGTTAAATTTCCACATGCTCTCAGTTGACCTGTGTGTCAACAGAACTCAATCACTGCCTTCATTTGGGCAGGGGAACAAAGTGTACCCATCTCAGTCAATGCATCCAGGACAAACAGCCTCTCAGGCATGCAATCAAAGACTCATACTGTGATCTCGACACCTTACTGTCTTACTTGATGATGCACATCCTGAATGCTTGTGTTGCCTCGCTGGACCCCACAGGTGGTTTTATAGCAGTAGGGCCTCCATAGAGAATCTGTGATGTTAGCAAAGATCCTACTCATGTGTGCCATCTGGAATGCAAACAAGAAAACAAATGCTGAGTATAAGGGCTTCACATAAAGAGAAATCAGAGTCTGGCCACAGAAAAGGAGACTCACGTGTATTGAGAGGACAAAAATATATATTTGAGCACAGTAATGTCTTTTGTATTTTAATTTACACTTTCCATAATATATGTGAATCAGTTTCTGCTAAATGAAAATACTACATAATTTGTATTTGCCATTTCCTACATTAGTATTAATATTTTATTTATACAACTGAAGAATTTTGCAAAATATAAAAAATATAACACAAACTGAGGAGATGCATAATATGTACCTGCAATCCTGCAATATGCATAATTTAATTGTAGCAACATGACCACAGAAATGTTGCTTGTCATACCTGTATATACTTCCTCATTTTTCCTTTTTAATAAAGCATCTACAGTAAAAATGCTATTTTGGTCTGTGCTAATATCTTTGACGTTTAGGCCGTGTTTCACAGACAGGGCTTAGATTAAGCCAGGATTAGTACTTAGTTTATTTAAGTAGCTTTTATACACGTGCCTTAGAAAAAAAACATTACTGGTGTGCATCTTGAGACAAAACAATGACACTGACATATTTTAAGATATTTTAATGCAAGTTAAAACAGCTCAAACATGCATTTTAGTCTGGGACTAGTCTTAAGCCTGGTCTGTGAAACCGGGGGTTAATGTTGCTTCATGATTAATATTACTTATAATTTTCTAATATATTTAATATCCATCATCTGTAATAAATTACATTACATAGGAAAATATTGCATTCTCTCTTTCCCCCGGTTTCACAGACGATACTTAAGCCTAGTCCCAGACTAAAATGCATGTTTGAGCTGTTTTAACTGCAACTTGCACTGAAATATCTTAAAATATGTTTGGTCTCAAGATGCACACTAGTAATGTTTTTTTTTTTTTCCTAAGGCACATTTATAAAAGCAACTTAAATGGCCTAATTGAACTAAAGCCAAACCCTGGTTTAATCTAAACCCTGCCTGTGAAACCAGGCCTTTGTTTATAGAAGCACATTTTAATGGCCTGATTAATGCTCACAGATCCACCTTTAATTAACAGCATGACAGAAGAGGCAGAATTTCATGCCAGGGCAAACAATATATAGCTATTGGCATCTGAGCTGTGGTACAATGTGAAGCAATCTCTTAATAAGCACTTAGATAAGAGGGTGTGCAACTGACATGCATCACAGAGCACCGCCTGTCCAAAAACACAGATCAGGATGTACTGACATCGAGAATTGTGGGACAAAATAAGAATCAGCCTAGCAAACAAGGGTGTACTTGAGGATTTACTGAGGTATTACATTCATTTTTACCAGCTACTGTAGTGAGGAAGGGAATCAACTGATTTTGCATTGTAATGCTATTTCCCTTACTTCTAAATAAACTCAGAGAGGAAACAGCGACCTCTTCAGGCCTTTCTAAGACACTGCCGGCTGGCGTCTCTGCTGTCAGTATTCAGTGGGAGGGTAAGTTAGACAGCAGCAGCCTCGGAGCTAAAACCAACGTGACAGACTGGAGTCCTAATAACACCACCCGAACCAAGAGCAGGAGCTACAGAAACCCTAATACTGTATATGGAGACTACCAGTTGTCATTTGTCGACTGCTGCATAAGGATAGCGATTCAACCGGCTCGACAGCAGCGAACGCGAACCGCAGTGGATGTTGTTGCATTGTTCACGTGAAAGGAAGAAAATCGGTGGTTTGCTGCGGATCCGCGTGCAGTCGACCGGAACCGGACTCTGTTTGTGATTTGTCATGATGTTTTATCACGGGATACATCGTTACGCTGGATACCGATTTCATTAGAGTCATTGCATCGCGTTGGATTCAACAGCCCCGTGTTGAACTTGGCCTGTCGAGCAAACAGTACGATGAACGCGGAACGTTAGCTGTGCTAAATCTATGGAATTGATATTTTCATGACCATTTGGTTATATAGCCTGGATTCTTTTTGTCTCTATTATAATTATTTGGCTATTGCCGCTCTTAAATTATTCGCTCGGCCAACTGCAGCTGTCGCTTTGTCTACATCAGAGGGGAATGGATATGACGATACGAAAGGTAATCGCTGGTCAAGCCAGCCTCCTATTTTTTCATTGCAGCAGAAATGTTATATACCTGGTTATAAGCATTATGAACGGACAGGTATTTGGTATTAAATGCCTACTGTCTGCATATTATAGACTGTTATGTTGTCGTATTTTGTGCTAGTGTATTTCCACGCGCTTCCTGTTCAATAATAAACGCTATTAAACGCGCGCGGCATTATTTTAAGAGCGAGCTCGAGACCCGAAGAACCAACGGTGGCCGTTACATGACAACTTTTGAAAAGCCGTATCTTAAATTCTCGCTGACAACTTTTAATAATTTACATGCTCCACAAATGCTAAATACGCTAGAATTGGTTTGAGTTTTGTGCTTGTCTTCGCTGGAGAATTACAAAAATCCCCCAAATCTCAGCTGGCCACCCACCGTAACCAGGGCGACCCGTCTCGAGACCCCCCGCGTGCGCAGTAACGTTAATCTACCATCACATGGTTTTGTTTTGTTGATATTTTTATGAGGCACAGCATTTTATTTTTTAATACTTGTAGGACTGAAACTAAAACATGTCTGACTCTGTATCGAGAATAAGCCCAGGGGAATCGTTGGAGAGAGCCGAGTTAGCAAAAGGCGTCTGAGAAACACCAAGTAACGTTACGAAAAAACAGTCAAAGTCGAATAAGTAATTTACGTTTGCATTTAATGTCATATTTTGTTGCTGCTTCAAACGTTATACTTAAAATTTAGTAAAAAGTGTATTTAGTTGCAACATAGGATAATAGTAAACCTTTGATGTACGTGTCAGTCTTCAATAATGCCATAATTAATAAGATTAAAATGCTTATTCGGTTGGAGAATAGCTTGTAATATTTTAAAAACTGCAAAAAAAATATGGGTGTGTAATTAATATATTCTTTGTATGTCTCTTGCAGTAAATCTGGACCTGGTTTTTGGTTTCGAAGCCAGGTTTCCTGCACTCTAAAGGTCTGAAGAACATCAAGGCTCTTGCCCTTTTCCCTCTTGTGGTCCCTTATGCCCAATGACGGCTGTCTCCGGGTCACTGCAGGATGGATGAAGTGGATTTGACAGTTTTTGTCTGTCACCATCAGTGCTTGCCTCTCAGTGACTGTGTCTTGTTCTTTTACGTTTATAAAAGAACACCTCCTCTCTTGGGCTCTGGCCCTTTACACTGTAAGAGTAACTGTTAGTAAGGAATACCCCACGGAGGGGGCCTTCCTGCAAACGCTGTGGTTCACCTGAGCTTTTTTTTTTCATAGGCTTTTAGTGCCACAGTCAAAGCAGGAAGAGGACATTTTTGCAAAAGTCAAGGTTTACAATTTTTTTTCTTAATAATTTATTTATACATTTAAGATTTTTTTTTTTTCCTGGAGAGATGTCGTCAGAAAATCCTAACAAGGGGGTGACCTTCTTGGCACCTCCACCTCCAAAGAATGTGAATGGCTCCGGTTCGGACTCACTGGTGGGTGAGAAGCTAGACACGGAGGTCAGAAAGCGACGCCACACCATGGATAAAGATCTGAAGACGGCTGAGCACAGATTTTTCAGGCGTAGCGTCATCTGTGACTCCAATGCCACAGCCCTCGACTTGCCCAGCAAAGCCTGCCTCACCTCGCCTCCAGACGAGCAGTTTGTCGTGCCTGTGGTGCTGAGTTTGGCCCCTGACGTAACCATTGACACACAATCGGGTTTTTCGGGTATAGTAGTGGAAGAACATGCAGAGGATGGGAGAAGTGCTGGGGTTGATGGGATTGTAGAGGTACAGAGCCCATCTGTGCTGGATGTGGGTGCGAGGCAGGCCGAGGCCCTTGGGACGGCGGAGACCGTGCCCAGCGACGTGAGCGACAAGGAGCAGGAGATCGGAGTAGCAGACAAACGTGAGGAGGAAGAGAGAGGGGTGGCGAAGGCTCGTGCTGAAGCTGAGCAGAGGGAGGCTGAGAAAAAGGTTCAGGATGACATAGAAGAAGTGGAGACCAAAGCTGTGGGCACCTCACCCGATGGCCGTTTCCTCAAATTTGATATCGAGATTGGACGTGGCTCTTTCAAAACTGTCTACAAGGGCTTGGACACGGAGACAACGGTGGAGGTAGCATGGTGTGAACTTCAGGTAAGGAACTTGCTAACTACCATGGTATTCATGTTCGGCCTTCATTGATTATAGCAGATGCTCGTGTTGTTTGATGTGATTTTTATTTATTTTATTTTGTGGCTGACCAAAGGCTTAAAAGTGCTTTTGCGAAACACAGCAGTGAAAGATCTATTTAAAAAATGAGTGCCAAACTTACAACAGGAAATCGTGTTGGTGTAACTTGTTTGTGCACATTTGTGGTCATGGTTCTTATGGTGCCCCTACAGGATGTGGGTGAAGAAGATCTTTGGTAAAGCAGATTAGGCCCAAAACATACTGTATCATGTGATTCGTCATCTTGTGTTTAATGACTGTTCTTATCACTCAAATGTCTGTTCTGTTGTTATTCAGATAGCTAGCTGTAAAAATGCTGTCATGTTAACCAACTGCTTCAGCAAAGTTCTCATCAAACTCTTATCATTACAGTAGTTGACTTGAAATTAAAAAAGACAACTTTTTATTTCTTAGAAGTCCTATAGTCCCTTGCAGCAATGCTGAGTATGCAAAGCACGCTTGTGTTGCACAGTTATGAATTCCTTTCATGATAAAGTCAAGCTTGCAAATCTTGTTTGCATTCACATTTTTTCTTTCATGTTCACTTTTATTGTTGCATTCCAAAATGTGTTACAGTATACTGCAAATTTATAATGCATTGCATCTACATGTTGCATTCTCAGCACTGCCACCAGGGGCACTATATTATTTGGGCAGTAAACCACTCAATATCCACACAATATTTAAAGGCCCCCTATGTAATATAATATTAACAGAACTATATATTAACAAAAACCGTGAGTGTCGATATAGATGTATCAATTAACAATAATTAATTTTGAGATACTAGAATTTTTAAGAGCTGCATGTTCTTCAATAAAAACAATTGTTATAATTAGGGATGTCCCGATCAAGTTTTATGTTTTTTTTCGTGCCCCCGATCCAATCCAAGTCATTGAATATTGAGTACATGCCAATAGTCCCAATCCGAAACTTGTATTTTCCTAGACTTGGTGTGCACTTCAACTATGTTAAAGTTATTAAAATAACTATTAAACTATTAAAAGTCGCATAATGTATACAGGGATGTGCAGAGAGTTTCTTAGGGGCTCAAATGGAAAAAAGGGGCATGTATCACTACAGGGTAATTCCAATATAACAATTACTACAGTAATATGGGACTACAGGAATATGGAATACTGATAAAAAACTTATTGTATTTTAGATGTACAATAAGCAGAATAATTGCAACAAAAAGAAAAAATAAGTAGGGATAAGGTTAGAAAGCATGAAGCTTGCGGTGTCAGAACGGCAGTCTGTCAGACGCAACCCATAGCAACGATGTCTCAGATAGTCTGATGGCAGATAAAATAAACAGTAAATGGCTTTCGAGTGATTCGTTACAAAAGTGTGCATCAAACATGCTAAACACGCAAGCTCAAATATGTGTGTGCAGAACAGACCTCTATTGGCCCCGATCCTTGAGATTGGCTCGGGACATCCCTATTTATACTACTAATACAAATATTTGTATGAATTATATTAATAATAAGTTAATAATTTAAATTATTTTAAGTCATCCTGTGGCCTCCTTATTGAGAACCACAGTATTAGCGTGTTTGTTATCGTAACTACTGTCATGGCGGAGCAACACTTGCTGAGCAAGTTAGCTAACGTCAAAATGGTACTTCTGATTTAATGGCACCTTGAACACTTTTTTAGGTTCGTTACTTCCAAACCAATTCTAGATCTCAAGTTAAGTGTATTCAACCAGACGGTATGTTGGTCAAAGGCTTAAATCTGTTCAAATGTATATTTGCATTGATTAGCCTGTTACTCTCTTGTCAGAGGTTTTTTAGTGTCAACTAAAAGTTAGCCTACATTAAGCCAGAGTTGGCTTTTTAATAACACCTTGAAATCTAACAAATTGGGTCTTTGAAACACAGTTGGATCTCAATACATAGCCTATAGCCTTGTGTGTTTCCTCTGAATATCACAAGACCCTCTATGTTCGTCCTGGTATCTGGTTTCTACTCAGTATCGACCTTGCGTGGAGAAAGTATAACTGCACACAGATAAAGATGGATTGTTGTTAGTTGCCTGGTGAAGATCCTTCTGTACAAACTGAACAGTTATACACACCGGTCAGACTTTAGTAATTCCTCCTAAGCGCTCATAGATTTAAACCGTCTCATAAACATGTCAAAGCACTATACGGATGAAAGTGTTCAAAATATGCTGTGCGATGGGGTGTAAGACTGGAATGTAAGAGCGGATGGTGCCAGTGACATCATGTCCACGCTGCCGGGATGAGGGGATTGAACTGATGTGCGTTGGTGAAAGCAAAGTAGCATTATGAGGTGTGTGGACACTTGCTAAAATGGGGGATGTGCAGTGTGTGTTTATAGATGGATTAAGGCCTTTAGAGTAACTCTAAGTAATTTAGGGGTCAGAGGGCTTGCAGGAGCAGAGGTCTGGCCACTGGAAACCCCCAGGTTGCTTTGACAAAGGGAGGGCGAATGAAGACAAGCAAGGAGAAGAGGGGGTGAGCAATGCAAGGACATCAGGGAGGGTTGCTTTGTGTTTGCCCGCTGTTCTCTCTCTCTTTTGCTGTCTCTCCTTTGTTTTCAGGACACTTTTGTAATTGTAAAGTATTTGAAGTCTTACTGGACATCAGTAAAAGAGACCTTTCCTGGATGTAGAAGAGGAAAGTTGATTACCTCGTCAACTTTGTTAATGGGCCATCCTAAACTGCTTTTCTCCCCAGAGCTGATTCATTTGCAGAGCTTTTTTTTCTCCCTCCCATTTGAGATCACTTGGGAACTAGTTTCTTTCCATGAATTGACTCAGATGTTTCCTCCTATATGTCTGAAGTTCTAATGTTCTCTAGTTCTTCCATTAAGATTAAATTAATTAATTAGAAACTATTTAGTTACACTATTGTGGTATCAGTTGTTTGAATAGTGGCTTTGATTACCCAGCATGCATCAGTAAATCCCTATTACTCTGAATATTTTTATTGGATTAAAAATAGGATGTTGTGTTTCTCTTGTCCTCATTGCCTTGGTATGTGTTGAATCATAGATGAGCTAGTAGGATGACAAAGGCCGACATCCCCCCAATTCATTCCTCATGGATTCAGGGAGATGCAAGCGAGGGCTCTTTTAATGGGAGCAGAGGCATCCTTTTATTCTTTTGTTTTTCTATTCAGCTGAATTATAATAGTAAAGACATGAAAGGGAGAGCAAGAGCTAAATGTGCTGTGAAGAATTCAGTCCTCTGTCTTTTTCACTTCATTCCCGTTTATCTCTTTGCCAAATATTTTCCCAAAATTTCACATGTTAACAGAGTGGAACAAAGCAGGGTGCAGTCATAGCATTTTAGATGTGATGTTAATCTAAACTTAAGAAGCACCACGTAGTATTACTCATACTTGGTTAAAAAAAACCCTGACCCTCAGTATTAAACATTGGCGCATAACTGTCATGCACAATTTGTGCTACAAACATTGATACCTCAAATTGTATGCCTGTTGAAGAAAGATGGTGTTATCGAAGCGATTAGGCTTATGGATTTCACCTGACAGATGATAAAACTAAAGAAAAAATTGTGTAGCCAGTAAGCAACCACCCAACAACCCAGTCATGTATACGGGAAGTACCACTTGCATTTTCTTCTTTTTGATTCTTTCATCTTCACTCTTGCATTCTGAATCCCAGTCATTTTTTTGTAAGTTGTGTTTGGTTTTAAAGTCCGCGTGAACCGGAAGTTGCAAACGACTTTTCTCCAATGTTGTGACGTATTTCCCAGTGAAAAGGAATATTGAACAGAGGGCAGGGTTTTACTCTAGCGCTCCTCCTCTCCATCTCTCGCTCATAACAGACTAACAGTTTGAGGGGAGTGGTTAAGCGTTTCCCAAACCAAGTCGTCAAACCTACATCATCAGAGAAGGAACGCCATTCCAGAACGGAAGTAACTTTTCAGACTTTGATTAAAGATTACGACGGCAAACAATTTTTTTCTGTGTATTAACTTGCACGGATCAATTTTTCACCACAAGACTAGTAATATGCGCTAACAAAGTAAATAGGGTCAATTTTGATTTCAGTTGGACTTTAATGTAGTTTGAAGGTAATTTTAGTGACCTTAATAGTGTTGGTTTGCATGCACTTCTTCACACATCACACACTCTTTTCTTCATGAGCTTTTCCAGAAGATATGAGAAATGGAAACCACTTGCAATTAGTTGTATAAAACATATGCACACACGTAGTTGCACAGGGTCCTGTGTCCATATGCTGACTCACTTCACTAATGTATACTCTGAACCGCAAGTTGTTGACTAGGTTTTTGACCCTTAACTATTTAAAACCCTACGGCTGTCGTGCCATCAGCCTTATCAGCAACTGTGAGATGTCACAGTGCTGGAATTTGTGGGAGGTGCCTTAACTCCGAACCGGTTTAATAGAGACATGCCCCAGAGAGAGTGTCGTCATCTGTGAATAATGCAGAGGATGTGAGGGGAACAGTTGAGGAAGAAATCCAATCCCATGGATCCCAGCCATAGCCGTTTCCCTTTTCATTGTTGAAATCCATTTTTTTTCCAAAGGAGTAAGAAAGACAAAGACAGGAGCTGCGCTTCCTTCATTTGCAAGCGCTGATCTCCTTCCTCATTTACAGTACTGGCCATAAGTGTGCTATCCATTGTGTGTCTTACATGGGCTGGAAGGGGAAAAAAGATGTCATCATAAATGGAAATATACTGAAGGGCTTTGCCATTGTGAGATGCTATCTGATTGGCCTTAGGTTTCACTTGTGTTTTATGTCCACTTAATGTGAATCTGACATTGTTTCCAAGTTTTTTTTTTAACCTCGACAGTTGCACAATGACAGAAAAGTGTATGCAAAGCAGAAAATTTGTGCATTTATCACATAGCCTACTCTGACAGATCTTTCCTTTGAGAGATTAATTTGTCTTTCTTGCTTTCCCCTCAAGTGTGGAGGCTGTCTTAAGTCGTGGTTTCACTTCTCACTAGATTCATGATAAATGTGTTTCCCCGAACTGAGTCTCTGTCAGTTCCCCTCACTAACTCCAGTTCCTCCAACTTGACATTGGGTCCATATTTTAAACTTTTTTTCTTTTCTTTTTTTTCTCTTTTTTTTCTTCTTTTTTCCTTCTTTTTTTATGCTTAGAAGTTTCTCGCACCAAATTGTGTATTCTTTACTGCTGAATGAATAATGATTATGTTAAAGGGATAGTTCACCCACATATTTTAATTAGCCTATGTCATCACTTACTTACCCTCAAGTTGTTCCAAACCTGTATGAGCTGTATTCTTTCTTCTGTTGAACACAAAATATATTTTAAAGAATGCTGATAACCAGACAATTGACTGTAACCATCAACTTCCATAGTATTTTTTATTTTCCTACTATGGAAGTTAATGGCTACCGTCAACTGTCTGGTTACCAACATTCTTTAAAATTTCTTCTTTTGTATTCAACAGAAGAAAGAAACTCATACAGTTTTGGATCAAAATGTGGGTGAGTAAGTGATAACAAAATTTTCATTTTTGGGTGAACTATCCCTTTAACATCAGTGATGTCTTCATTGACATCAGTACCATGACATTTTTGAATGGCCTGTTTTTGCTGCTGGTTATTGACAAATGAGTAGTGCATCCCAAGTACCTAATTAGCATTTGCCTACATGGTACATGAAACTCTTTAAAGCGCTGGTCCACTGAAAATACTTCACAGGTAACATAAAGCAGTTTGTACTGTTTTCAAAAGAATGTGCAATTCCATACAGCTGCTCGTCCATCAATAGAGTATTTTTTTGCCTGCCGAGGCTTGTTGGAACCCACTCTTGCAACATTGTGCTCCTCTCCTCTTTGAGATCCTGATGTGATTCAAGTGTCAAGACTCTAGCTTATGAGGAAAATCAAGTTTGATCTCTTTCCGTCTTTCTTTCTTATCATTGTCTCTCTGTGCCTATGGTTTTGTAGGTAGCAAAAGTATGTTAAAGGTCACAATGGGAGGGCAGTAAATTCCTCACATTTCATTGCTTACCTCAGCCCCTTGTCCTAACTGCCACTCATTTTATTCAATAAGTCTCTTAAGATGCTGTTTACACACACACACACAGTACTTTTACCGTTCAGTCTCTCCCTCTATTACCTTCACCCTACTGACCCCACTTATTCTCATTTTTTGTTAATTGTGCTTCATGATCAGTTAGTACAGATCCTTCTAATAGGGGTGCTAATCAATTAAAACTTTTATTATTCAAATTAAGTACATGATATGCTGATTATTAATTAAAAACATTGCACATATTGATTATTACTATAGACTCAGTCTGGGTTCAGGTTTTCATTCTGTAATTTCATTTATTTTTTAGAAGGACCAAGTGATGTACCAGATCCTAAATTTGGAAGCATGTAAATCTTGTATCCTTTATGATGAGCATCTTGAAGCTGCTCTTGAAGTTACTTTTTGCAGAGTGGGCTGGTTGGACCAGCAACTCCTCCCAGATTTCAGTGGCTGTTTCGCGTTTGCATTCTCTGGATTCTTGTGGCAGAACGTCAGCTTTAAAAGAGGACAAAAAAAAAAACGTAAAGGAGGGGGGCATTCGATTGAAAGCGGACTCTCTCTCTGGTATTGTCTGCCTCACCCCACCAAAAACCAAGCTGAAAGCCCTGAATACCAATCTGGATGTAAGATTTGTTGGCTTTTAAGAAGTGCTGGTTAACAAAAAATCCTAAAGACCATTTAGTACAGCGTGACAAGCAAATAAACGTGATGTTGAGCTTGCCTAGCTTAAAGCATTCCCATATTTAATACATTTTGGTCTACTTTTGTACTTCTTTCTCATTAATTAAGAGCTCATACTTATGAAGTGAATAGCTTGATTTCATGTGCAGAATGCAGATCATATCAAATGTCTGTAAAACTAGAGCAAGCCATAGCCTATGTGACAGCCTCTGACCTATAACTGAGTTTATTCTTTCATCAGACCAATATGAGTGCATAACATGCTAATTTTCCCAAGAAAATCTGGAATTTACTGAAACGGCTTCCAAATCTCATTACAGGTATGTGATAGTGTTCTACTCAATCCGAAGGAATGCGTCTTGTTTAATTGGAGCTACAGCAGGCTGTTTCTTCTAAATGTCAGGGATATTTTAGCACTGTCACACCTATGTAAATGCAGTGCCTGAGGTGTAGCCTGAGTTGTATCAACAAGAGCTGGTATTTATTGGGCTGTCAGGGTCTGTTACGTCATTCCAAGGCTGTTAAAACCCCCTGTTGTAGGTACGAAAGTAGGATGTCCTCTCCTGCCAGAGTTTGACTTAATTTAGGATGCTGAAACAAGCTTGGCTCATCCTGTGCAGTTGTACACATCATTTTTGTTACCTCTTTGGGACCCTTAGCCAATTCGCTAGAATACTTCTCTGTCCTAAAATAAGCATTAGTTTATTCCAGAATTTCAGTTTTCTTCCCCCCCCCGTTTACAAGCTATAAATAGCAACACCTCATCTGCCGCTGTCGTTCCACTCCATGGTCAGAACTGGAGCAGACAGTTTTGGGTAATGACGTGGGGCAGAGTTGGCCCGAGGGAATGTTTTAGCTTTCACATGAGCTTCAGGAATGAAAATCCAAAACTGTGGCACAGTCTCAGCTCTGCTGTTGTACCAACTGTACGTTCATACTCTTTATTTCAGTCATGGTGACACTGACTCTACACCTAGTCTCAAATGGCATGGCCACAGTTTGTGAATTTTGCACAAAGACTTTAACGATCTGGCAAGATTTAATCTGATTGGTTGGTTTTACACAACTTCTGGGAGTAGAATGGGAATAACTAATCACTGAATTTGCCAGGTTGGTGGTATAAAATATTTGGAAGATAGGGTTTTATGTGAGGTACTTAGTAGCTGATATTCTAGATGTCCACAAGCAAAACTGTATTTTGCTTTGTTTTTCGTTCTATATTCATATGTAATTGAGAAATCTAGGTATTTACATGAAATTCTGTCGAAATCAGTTAGACTGACTGTCACACACCTCCACTTGATTCTTACTGTGAACCGATAGTAATTATATGGTTATTCTGTATTTCACCTGAAATTGAGAAATAAGGAAATCCTCTTCCTTGTAAATCTACTTCCTCAGTTCCCAATGACCCTTTAACATTCCTTTCCTTGCAGCAGTTTTTCTGTCTTCTGCCTCTCCTGTGTGGAATGTGACAGTCAGGTGGCTGGTTCCTGCCTTACTGGACGTTCCCACATGACGGTGACCTGAATATGACCCTGCATAGGTTACTGGGGTTAAAGGAGTGACAAGCACCAGTGGCTGTCCGTCTGATTTAATTTATATTCCTCACCAAACCATATATGTACATCATTTTACTCTTGGTTTAATTTGGTGTATAAATGTTAAGATGATAGGGTAAGCAGTCTTAAACATTCAGTGCACTTTCAGTCCTCCTGCATCTTCATAAATATTGGAATATAGGCTAGTGCTCAAATGCTCACTCTGTACAGGAAGCAGTTATGGATAGTAATTAAAAAAACCTTGCTAAAGCTGTACTGTTATCTAAATTGTTTTTGTCTAAAATAATCTTCCTAGGCTCTTGTCCATATAACATCCTCTCTGCTCTCATTATTGACTGTTAGCTTTTGGAACAGACATCAAGAGACAAGTCGCTGGATAGTATAAAGAGGAATCCCTGCTCTCTTGTCCTTGTTGGCCCATCCAGTTCATCTGATTCCAGACAGAGCCGGTCAGAATGGCAGTGCCATGACGCTCCACATGTGATTTCCCGAGTTGAAGGAATGCAAGCCTGATGCCTAATCTGGTCCACTTTGTTCTGGGGCTTGTGATTGCAAGAACAAACTTATTCACTCCTCTTTTCAGGCTTAATGGATTTGAGACAGCCCTGATACAGCCAGATGATCAGTGAACATCCTGAGCACCATAAAGCTTGTTACGTCAGAGACTGAAAGCCCTGTTGCCCTATTCATTCTTGTCTGTTACGTATATGGTATACTACAAGTTTTACATTAACAGAGTTCTATACCATCAACGGCTCACCTTTTAATAGACCAACTGTGCTACTTTGAACAATTAGGTCCTCAGTTGACAAAGTATCTCCTTTTTTTTTCTCTACAGCTCTTGCTCTGTCTTATATTGTTTGCATTTGTATCATCAAAAAGGAAAAGGAAGCTTACAGCTTCCTGTGTGTAACACATCTGATGAGGAAGCTCACTCTTGCTGTTAATACTTATAAACACCGTGGCTTTTCCCCTAGATGGGTCACGAATGCTTGCTTCCTAGTTCTGCTTTGCTTTCAAGCTTGATGCCCATCCTACAAATTAAATTTCACTTATCTAAAGTGCACAATTGTACGCTGCCTCTTGGAGAAAAGGACTGACAGAGATTGAATTGTTGGAGGTCACAATGTTGCACTTGGTTTTTAGTAGGTGTTCCTTCTCGACTACACTGTCCTACTGTATTAGGAGGTGTACCATATGAACTACACACTAATGGTAGTTGTCTGAATCCCATCATTATGTGCTTGCACACATTTGAACTCTGCTTGACTTAACCATCTCTGTAATTCAGGGTGCCTCAAATTGCTAATTTTAATAATGGGTCATATGACTAGCATACTTTACATTTACATTTAAGTACATTTAGCCCCTTTCCTTCAGCTACGTAGAAAAAACTGTGACCCTTGAGAGCATAAAATATAAAACCGAGAAAAACAAGTTGTTGAATGTTGAACAAGTAGGCTATATCAGGGTGCTCGTACTGTGCAATGTTGTATGTTTAAGTACTAACACACTATAAGACTAATAAAGAGGCAAAATTAGCTGGTTATCGCATCTGGCCTTTTCCCTTTTAAAACGGTGAACAATTAGCATGTTACCGTCTGGGTTCAAAACAAATTACAGTAAGCTGTTATTTTCTTTGTGCTGTCTACCTGCATAGTTGAGCAAATGGTGTGTCAATGTGTAAACAAAGAGAACAATCAGCCAGGGATAAGGCTCCAACTCTTGGGTCTTTTAGCATGGAGAACCCTTCAGGTGATGCCGAAGGGCAGGATTGTGTCGGGAACATATGATGAGCTTTAGCGCTCCATTCTACTGGTATCTGTAGACTAAATGGTGACTCAGTTTGAGAGAACTTTGGAGGAGGATCTGGTTGAGTTGTGCTTTGGAGCCTCTTGAGAAAGTTAGACTGATAAAAGGCCTGATTCATCCAGACGACAGACAGGTGTTAATGAGAGCTGCTTAATGCTGTGACTCACCTACACCTGCCGTGTCTTGGCTTGCAATTCATGACAGGAGAGTTTGTCGCCTCTGAGTGTACGTGAATGTGGTGTATTATATTCCGGTCTGCTGGTCGTTTTCTGCACATCAAGATAAATTTAAGCTGTATTAGTCACTGACTGTACTTGCTTTGTTTCTGTTCTTCGCTCACACTCATGCACCACCCTGATTACAGAGAGTGGAAGGTAGAGGATAAAGACACTATCCAGACCCAGCGTGTTGGCTAAAAGTTGCAGTTTCAACCCATTTAAAGCAATCATCTGAACAGCATGCTTATCTTAAGTTCTTTGAAGGAGCCATTGGTTATCAGTGTTCCCGTTCAAGGATAAAGAGGGAACTGATGTCTACCCGATGCTTTACTCTGCACCCTGCAATATTTCATTCCCTCCATTACACTTGCTTTGCATTTATGCTGATATCTCAGGGAAATTGAGAAAAGACATCTCAATCCCTGAACATTTCCCTGTATCTCTCGCTAACTCTTTCTGCCATTCCTATAAATAGCTTTCATGTGGGACAAAGGTGTCAGCAGCGCGTGATTTACATTTTGAGCTGCACTTATTTACCTCTGCTGAACAGTGCTCTGCTCTGCTGAGCGCTCAGTGGTGCTTTCCCTTTACAAGGCCCTAATAAACACCCTGGGCAATGGGCGCTAACTCCGGGCAGAAATCCAAAATACTCTCCTTTCTCTCCACTCTTACCCTTTCTCCTGCATTCTCTCCAGTCGAGAGAGCTAATCTGTGAAAATTATGTGAGGGGTGCTGTATTGCATGAGCAAGGTATTTTTACAGACATTTTTCTTTTTCAGAGAAACTACTGTCATGGTGGCGTGACAGTATGAAGAATTAGTTAAAGTGAAAACATTTATAGCGATTTGCCCAAATAATAACACATCTGGTTTACTGGTACAGACAGTTGAACCCTATCGCCCCTTTAAGTACAGAGTTAATGCCAGGTCAACAACAACAAAAAAAACACGTTATGTGTGTGCAGAAGGACCGTGCGTGCATTGACCAAATACTCACTTATGAAACCACCTTCGTTAATGTGCCTTGCAAAGTTTGAGAAAGGCCTGCTTGGGCACATGGTTATTTGTACGTTTTTACAGCTAAGATAAAATGGATCAACTTGTGTATTTGCAAAAACTACAATTCTTTAACTGAAGATGTTAATCTTCTGCCTTGCCATTGACTCGTCCCAGCTGTGTAGGAAAGCTGTCATTACATGAAAAGGATCTAAGGAGATTACTGAGGCTTGTCAAAGGGCAGCAGATTTTCATCAATTCCTTTGTGTGATCTTAGGGATTATGAATATACACATTTAAGTCACTCTGTCAGAGAATGCCTTCCGACTGGAATTAAATGTAGCCATCTTAATTATTGACACTGCATTTCCCATTATGCAACAGACATCAATTTGAATCATCATTGTTAGGAATCGCTTATATAATCACCAGGAATCATTTATATAAAGTATTTTATTAGCATTCATGTTTTTAGTCATGGTTCACAGACTTGCTTTTCTCTCCCATGGCTTGCTTTTCTCATCAAAGGAATCAACACTGCATATTGACTTTCATGCGGTTACACACTTGTCATCAGTTTAGATCCAGTGCCCAAGAGATGAAGTGATCCACAACATGGCTGCCAGATGCCTGAAATTTGCTGAGCAATATGTATCTTGTGTGGCCATTAGGAATGCTGGGTTGTCACATTAAACCTGCTGCTTGCATCAACACACACCTCACTCCAGCTGAGGGGTCTCTCCTGACATCCACACACTCTCCACCCCCCCGTGCTTTTGGATGCCGGTCATCTAATCAGAGAGACTGAAACTTGAGCCCTCTCCAACCTGTCCACTTCACTCCACCCCTCCCCACTTGTCCTCCCACTACAGCTGTCACCGCACCACCCATAATATATTTTCTCATAATTGTCATTTGCCTTTTTCTAGTTGAGGAAGTGTAGTTTTCAAAATCCGGAGGCAAGATATTTGCATGTGTGTGTATCTGATGTGTAATATCGCTGCGGAGGTCGTCCTCTTGTCTTCTGTGTAATTTACTCCACTGTTGATGGAAATGTGCTGCCCTTGTATTCCTGAGAGGTGAAGTTCTCCATCTCGTGAGCATGTCAGAGTTGAGAGTCACAACAGTCCCATTGTTCAGATTGGAGAACAAACTCTCCTGCAAAGATATAATTCATCATAGGTAGACCAATAACTATTATGGTCTGTTCCCTAAATGTAAAATGTATTTACTGCTGGGAAACATCTGGGTAGACCTCCCTGAGAATGATTTAAAGACATTCAAATTGTTGGTTAACATAATGTGTTAACAATGTGCTCTGTGATACACATGGTCAGCATCCTCTGCAGCTGCCTGCTTATTACAAATGTATCACAACCCTCTTTGCTAACCATGATAAACAAGCCTTCATTGTTGATAGAATATTTAATTCCTTGCTTGCTTTATTATTTTATAATAATAATAAAAAAAGATTTTTCACAAAAATTAAAATGTCACAACCCTGATGTTTTTGACATTAAACCTGCTTTGGCACATTTTGGTATGCCATTTCCTAGTGGGCATGTGAAATTTGTGAGCA
Source organism: Squalius cephalus (assembly GCF_949319135.1). Taxonomy (NCBI): domain Eukaryota; kingdom Metazoa; phylum Chordata; class Actinopteri; order Cypriniformes; family Leuciscidae; genus Squalius; species Squalius cephalus. Next base: position 50,347,868 of record NC_137125.1, read on the forward strand.
TTAGTTGAATACAAAATCAAATATCAATCCTTTTGTCACACTAAGCTTGTATGGCTTTATATGACTTGTAATATAAGGCACAATTGCGAGCTTCAATTTGATGGTGTTTTTTGTATCTTGACATTTGTTCATCTTTGTTCATCTGTATATTCTGTCTGTGTAATGAAGTTATTACTTGTGCTTTTGAGGGTCAGTCCTGACAGCTAAACTATAGGCTGGCGCAAAACTGGACCACTGGAGCCTATCACACCACACAGAGCTCAATTACAAATGCAGACCATAATCTCAGAAACCCTTTCCTTTGAGTTCAGCCCTAAACACACAGGCTGTAATCTTCAAATCACTCCAAAAAGAATGGGCTTCTTAAACTCACTGGCTCCTACCACAGAATCTTCCAATAAAAGGCACAGTAGGAGAGCTGGTCAGATCACTGCAGTCATTATTCTTTCTCCAGAAAAAGTGAGACTCTTTAACAGAACCTTTTTACATGGAGATGAATATATAAATAGAACCACTCTATATGCATTCTTTGACTATGTAAAACCCTCTCTCGAGATGGAGAAGATTAGTGGAATGGAGATCACCTAGAAAGGGTCTTTTTTTTCTCTGTGTAAGAGAATCCTGCAGGGGACTGCATTTAATAAAAACCATCACACACTAGTAACTTGTAACCACATGTGTTTTCTTCTCTCTAACCTTTCTTGGGTGATCATGGAGGACTTATTGTGCATGAAAGCTACAGCTCAACACACTAGTCAGGGGTGACTAGTCAGGAGCCTGATACCTCTGTTGCCCCCATCCCTGGGGGTAGCCCTACTCTAACCAGCACCATATGTGCATGGCATATTGCCTTGACTGATTGAACATGTGGGTGAGGGGTAGAAAGGAGGCGGATTTGGGGCCTATCAGGTTCCTTGTGGCGTCAGCCCTGAGTTAGGCCTAAATGTCTATGGATAGGCAAAGGACAACAGAAGGTCAGGTCAGGGAACCCCATGGGCTTTCACCTCCTGCTTCAGCCAAATGGCCTTTACTCTTTTCAGCCCAAATGGAATGACAAAAGTTTATTTCTTTGAAATATCATTTTTTTGTGAGCTGCTTGAACTGCTGGTTGACATCAGTGTTTGCATATTTCGACAACCTCTGCAACTGTTATTAGAGCTCAGATGTCCTTCATTACCCAATGTCTCAAATTACACTAATTCAACCTCTTCGTAATGTCTATGGGATTTATAGTGTTAAGTCTTTAAAACAGTTATCTAAAACGGAAATGAATGTAGGCTAATACATAATCAATGCAATCATTGTTTGTTTGTAAAGGATTGTTTCATTGGCAATCTGCTGGATTCCAGTAGCTATTTCCTGCAGCCAGTGCTTACCTCTGTTATGCGGTCACAGCTGCTTTCATTCTCAGGTGAAATCTTTATCCTAATCAAGATCACTACACTAAGAAAGATATTGCATCATTCACCATTTCCTGTATAGCGTGTACAATATATGGGGTTATATAAAAGTGAACAAATATGAATTTTGAATACAAATGTAAGAAATATACTTGTTTTTTTTAAGTATGGAACAGAATGATGATATTAAAAGTAATAATTTTACTTTATACTATAGATGCATACTTTGCCAGCTTTGTAGATTCATGGATAGTAAAACGATAGAAGTTAAGTTGATCGTTATGATTAAACATAAATTCAAAAAGGACATATGTTCGCTTAAAATTTGGATGATACTACAAAATGTGGCACCCCATATAGTGCACTATATAGGAAATCGGGAGTGATTTCGGACACAGCTGAAGAGTTACTCATGGGATCAGAAGGAGGGAGGAGTGGCCATGTTTGAAAGTGACAACAAACATTACCTGTTGCATTCTGTCCCAGAAACACTTAGTCATGGTCAGTTCAATTTGACTTAACATTGATTTGGATGTCAACTGAGTTTGATTGTCAACTAATTAAACAAGATCTGTTGCCAGAGATTCTTGAAAGATTTGCACATTTTTGTGTGAGTGTTGTTTGCTCAACCCGCCGGATGTGAATCTGTAACTGCACCTCAAACATTCTCACAACCATGAGTCACATCCTGTAGGAAGTATGCTTTCAATGGAGGTTGCTCTGCTGTCAGTTTAACCACGTTACGAGCCTCAAACTTCCCAATGACTGTCAGCTCACAAGCTGATTCAGTCCACAGCTGGCTGTTTGCACCACTTCCGCAAAGGTCAGCAAGTATACTGCACAAAGAGTGCAGTGAGTGTTTGCCTAATCACATATCCTCAAGTTTTGACATGTGAATCTGGTCTTGCCACTGGTTGGTAAGGTCACGTTGAGCTTGACTCACTTAAGTTTGGAAACGCCACACTGTGTCTGCTACATTGAGGAAATGTTCTGCTGTATCATGTTGATTAGAGTTAACAGCTGGTAATGAACTGCGGTAACTGCAGTAGCACTGATGAATGATGATCATTGCTGTTAATCACCTGGTGACTTTGTTTCCATGGCAGCAGATCTCTTTAGGGCTTCCTGTTCAGGTAAAGCTCACTATCCGCACAGCAGGTGTAATCAGGCACACTCCAGATGCATGGAAAATTGTGTTTATCTTTTGAAAGCTGTAAAACCCTTTGGCTTTAAGCTTTTTTTATAAGGTGTTACATAGCCTACTCTATGCACTATTGATATTCTAATCAGCCTTCTTTATAAAATAGGAAGTTTTTAATGTGTCATGAGGCTTTGCAAACATAACAGCATACCAGTGTCATGTCAATCGTGTGGCAACAAGCCTGACGAAAAATTGGGATTGGCTCAGATCACTCATCAGTTGACTCACATGCCTTGGGCTGTTTGAAAACTGATGTAACATTTTGATCGATAAAACTCAACATGGCATGCAATGTGTTTATCATTATCGTTTTGATTGATTCTGTAAAGCTCATTGTAATATAATATGTCAAAAATGGTTGCCCAAATGTCGGTCTTTTTAATGAGCCACAAGTTTGCTTACAATTCATTACTTTCTGAAGCAAAATCGAATTGTGAGTCAAGTTCACACCTCTATGTATGGATCACTAAAGTCTCGACATGCAACAATAGTTTATTAGCAGATTAATCGGGAAATTCCCTCAGTAAATAGCCTTGCTCTTTGTACGAGCTGTCCGTAAATTTGACCAAGTTGTCTATACCGTTAAATGTGGCTTATTTGCCTTGCGATGAGTGGCTATAAATATGATTTGTTTTGCCTGGCTTCAACTCAGAATACCCGTAAGCATGTGATTTTGCACTGATCCAGAGGCATCAACAAAATAAGGCTCTATTTGTACACTTCTGATGTTTTCACTTGTTTTTCAGGTCCCTTGTTTTTGTGACCCCTCATAAACTCTTGCCACTGATGTAATCATTGTGTTATGGAAGCCTGGAGGAGTGGGGGTTTTCATTATTTGGAAACTGCCTCTTGCCTACTGCAGGTGAATTTGTGAATCCTCCATCCATAACATCCTTTTTTTCTCTAGAATATTCCATTACGTACACATATTCCAAAGAAACGCTTCACTGTGTGCTCTTCAACAGAATATCACAGAGCATGTCTTTCACTGCACCTTCTTACATGTGCAATGTTTACTCATGCTTCTGGAAGGTGGTACACGTCAAACACCTCTGAATTCTGCTATGCAAACTGTCATTCATAGCATTGCTCAAACCACCTGCATTTATTTAAAGAGTCACCTGACAACTCCACGTACTTCACGTTCACAAACTTCAGGGGCCCCAAGAAGTATTTGGAAACTTAGCCAAATTTAAAAATATATGTCAGTACATTTACATTTACATAAGATATTAAATCAAGTTCCATTTATTTCTAAAGACAAATAGTATAATACTCTGCCAGGTCACCTGTGTGAACTTGAGGCGAACTGACTTATATCCTCATTAAAATTCTTTAATTTAGAAATTTTGATGTCTAAAGCGTTAAATTTGTACATTAAGTATGGCCATTGATAGCTTATCATACATGCCCTATACCACAAGCCACCACCATCGGAAGTATCTTTAAACTATCTTTGTTATTAACTCTTAATATTTTCATTTTCTCTAATAGAGCTAAAGAATGAACCACAGTTTGAACTAGAGCTGCACGATTCTGGGTTGAAAATCGATCTTTTTTTTGTTTCAAATAGAGATCATGATTCTGAATAGTCAAAGTTTAATTTATTTGAATGAATTATTTTTTAAAAATCGGTTTGAATGACACTCATAAATACCTCACTCGCTTCATAACTGGATGAATCAGCGTTTCTGAACAACTGATTCAATGACATACTTTTTTAAACAGTCACTTCTTGGCACCTAGTGGCACAACAGTGTAATCAATAAAATCGTTATTATTCCTTCCATGTGGCACAGATCAGTTAGGCTATGACCCACGAACATGTAAGCAGGAAAAAAGTACATTCTTCTGATATTCTCAGATCAGTTTCAGGCCTCATTCATACATGGAAATAAATCTGATATGAATCGGATGTGCATTTGCGTCTGCCATGTAATATACAAACAGCACTACATAAATGCCTCATTTCATTTCATATTCCCCTGTCAATGCGAGTCATATGTCATTGAAAACGCGAAGGTGGCGAATGACATCTCGGTGGACACCAAACGAAGCGATTACAGCAGCGATCATTGATTCGCCCAGGCTGCAACAAGGGCTACTTTTTTCCCCACCTTAAGACACCAATATTTGGCTGACCTTTTAAAGAAGGTGCGGAAAACAAAAGCTTGTATTGTTACCTCATATTACTTCATTTTTACTTTCTTTTCGGCCTAAGCGTCTCCGGGTCGTTGCTTTTCCGGGCGTCATAAAAAAAAGTGCATATTGTCAACAAGTTGAAATTTGGCATCCAGGCCTGCAGTGTAAATGCGGCTAAACTGCTTTCTCTGGGTTAGTGGCGGGGCAAACGCAGATTTGAATGTTCAGATTTTTGTCAAAGTTTTATGGCCAAATCATTATCATTTAGGAATGAGATTGTGTGGTTGTTTGAATTGAGAATCGACAATTATATAACTAAATATTTTATTTTTTTTATATATATATATATATATATATATATATATATATATATATATATATATATATATATATATATATATATATATATATATATATACACTCACCTAAAGGATTATTAGGAACACCTGTTCAATTTCTCATTAATGCAATTATCTAATCAACCAATCACATGGCAGTTGCTTCAATGCATTTAGGGGTGTGGTCCTGGTCAAGACAATCTCCTGAACTCCAAACTGAATGTCAGAATGGGAAAGAAAGGTGATTTTAAGCAATTTTGAGCGTGGCATGGTTTTTGGTGCCAGACGGGCCGGTCTGAGTATTTCACAATCTGCTCAGTTACTGGGATTTTCACGCACAACCATTTCTAGGTTTACAAAGAATGGTGTGAAAAGGGAAAAACATCCAGTATGCGGCAGTCCTGTGGGCAAAAATGCCTTGTTGATGCTAGAGGTCAGAGGAGAATGGCCCGACTGATTCAAGCTGATAGAAGAGCAACTTTGACTGAAATATACACTCGTTACAACCGAGGTATGCAGCAAAGCATTTGTGAAGCCACAATACGCACAACCTTGAGGCGGATGGGCTACAACAGCAGAAGACCCCACCGGGTACCACTCATCTCCACTACAAATAGGAAAAAGAGGCTACAATTTGCACGAGCTCACCAAAATTGGACAGTTGAAGACTGGAAAAATGTTGCCTGGTCTGATGAGTCTCGATTTCTGTTGAGACATTCAGATGGTAGAGTCAGAATTTGGCGTAAACAGAATGAGAACATGGATCCATCATGCCTTGTTACCACTATGCAGGCTGGTGGTGGTGGTGTAATGGTGTGGGGGATGTTTTCTTGGCACACTTTAGGCCCCTTAGTGCCAATTGGGCATCGTTTAAATGCCACGGCCTACCTGAGCATTGTTTCTGACCATGTCCATCCCTTTATGACCACCATGTACCCATCCTCTGATGGCTACTTCCAGCAGGATAATGCACCATGTCACAAAGCTCGAATCATTTCAAATTGGTTTCTTGAACATGACAATGAGTTCACTGTACTAAAATGGCCCCCACAGTCACCAGATCTCAACCCAATAAAGCATCTTTGGGATGTGGTGGAACGGGAGCTTCGTGCCCTGGATGTGCATCCCACAAATCTCCATCAACTGCAAGATGCTATCCTATCAATATGGGCCAACATTTCTAAAGAATGCTTTCAGCACCTTGTTGAATCAATGCCACGTAGAATTAAGGCAGTTCTGAAGGCGAAAGGGGGTCAAACACAGTATTAGTATGGTGTTCCTAATAATCCTTTAGGTGAGTGTGTGTATATATATATATTTACGATTAATCGTGCAGCTCTAGTTAGAACTAATGAAAAAATCTTTATTTCACTTGTCTCTAATGGCTAATGCTGCTCACACAGGCCCTCGTTAAGGTAATTGCTTGTGATTTGCTCCATTAAAATTGCTGCCTTCTCAAGCTTACAGGTGAGCCGGCCTCGTTCAGGGACATTGTTATAGAGAGCAAAGGTGTATATTAGTGTCAGTTGCACAGGCAGACAAGAGAATTGTGCCTGTACTTGTCCTTTCTCTCTTTCGTCTACAAATAACCCACTCCTCATAAAATTTCCTCACCTTATATCCTATTAACTTTGTCCGCCACCTCCCTCAGCTAACAACTCAAGTCCTTTGAACACCCCCCTCCTCATCTTTTCATATCTGAAGTGGCTGATTTGAAACATACTGTGTGTTCCTGGAGTTCACTCCGAGGTGACTGCAAAGGCTTGTGATATTGAGACAATATCTTGCTGGGAGAGGTTGTGCGATCTTTGATAATAATCATAATGCCCGAGGTTTTAAATCGTGATATGGGATATTCATATCTCTATCTTGAATGTTGTTTTTCAGTCATTAGCTCCTCTTCAAGGAGGCAGTTGTGGTACTGAGACAGTATTAGTTCTAAGTAGAAATTCCTCAGAGATGAAATATCCTTATTAACTAGGGAGGTCAGAAGACTTTGGAAGTGTGACCAGCACCCTTGTTTTAAAAAATCATATTAAATACAGCATAGTGTTGACATGGTCCAAATGACTTTTGCACATTTTTCAATAGGAATTGATTTTACGCTATAGGAGTCATCCCAGCATTGCTGTTACGTTACTTCTGGCAAAAAGCGGTGTTCTTTTGCCTCCTATCTTGTGTCATGCCACAATACTTACTTGGAGACAATTACCAAAGTAACATCTGTTATTGATGTAGACAAAAGCAGACTACTGATGGAAGGTCCCGAGATCTTATGCATTCCTCCTCCTTAGCCCTAGGAATTCACACCCAAGTTTTATGACTGTGGGCGCTATTATTAAATGTGGCTGTCATAAATTGACCATGAATTCCAGACCATTCTTTTTTGAAGAATTTAAAAGACTCCTGCGATGCCATGAGGGATTATTCAAAAGCATCAGTTATTTTTAGTGTAAGTCATCCTTGAACTTTTTATGTTGTGTGAAATTACCCAGGAAGTTTTAGCATTTGTATTACTATTCATTACTAGAACATTTGTACAGTATAATATTCAGACCTTCCCATTTGTCAATGAAAGTCAGAGACTGTCATGTCATTTCCTCTGTGGTGACTTTTTGTCATTGTTCTGAAAGGCTGGGCTCTTCTAGGCAGTTCTCATTTCCATTCTCATGGTCTCCTTTGCTCCTTTAACCATTACTTCGGCCATTTAAATCCCTTTTTAATGGGAAGTAAACCCAAATGTTAGGCTATAATCGCGTTTGCTGAAGCTGTATCAGTTTTCTTAAAAGTTTCCTCTTGTGTGTTGTCTTTGTTGACTGACTTTGCAGTGCTTTGAGAGAAATGTGAAATTATTTGTGTCTTTTCATCATCTGAAAGCCAGATAAAAGATGCTGGTTTTCGAACTACAGTAGTCAACATTTGAAGTGGATCTCAAAGTTATACATGAATTTTGAACAAAGCCCGTTCTTGTCTTAGGACAACTTTGATTAACTTTTTTGATCCACTTCAATTGTTGACTACTGTAATAATAACTGTGCAAGTCTGGGCAATAACTATGCCATTATGAACTCATTTTACTAACTGGCCAGACAGATAACAAATCTCTTTAAAAGCTCTGACTGAGCATATTACTCATAGTGATTAAGCTTTATTCCACTTTGACCTACATTTTTATATGACTTGGATAAGTCAGTATGTCAATGAAAACTGTAGGCTGCAGCAATGAGGGTCCCGTAGGCATTCTTGCCCTACAGCTGGAGATGAATCCTCTTAAGACCTCTAAACCTGACTCCGGTTTAACAATTCTCACTGTGAGTTTTCAGATTTCCACAAAAAACATGGATGCTGTTCTATTGTGCATGTCTTAGCTTGTTCCATCCATGATCCAACCAACCATTTCAAGCTACTTTAAGAACAGCGATACACAGCATAACTCTAATATTCTCTTTTACTGGATTTTACAATGAGTGCCGTGATACTCTGTCTCCAAATAGGATGAGGTTACTCAAGTTGTGTCCATAAAGTCACTGATTGCAATTTCTTGGCCGATTCTGATACCGATTTTTGCAGATTCCAAAGAACTATAATTGATACTAACAAAAACCTACTATTCTTCAAAGCAAAATTTTATTTTCATAAAAAAACTAGTAGAAAGACAGTACTAAAATAAGAACAAATAAACAAATTTCAAACAACAGCTCAAATAAATGCTAGAGAGAAATTAAATAAACACGGCTTTAAGTTTTTCAGGTGGGTATACAGTATATTCAGATAATAAACAGAGAAATTAAAGTAATCAAATTTAAAATAACACTGGATAGTCTTCATTGTAAAAAATTAAATACAGATGAATGCTTACAATTAGTTACAAAAGTTATTCACTCAAGAGCAGAGAGTGATTTTCTTTGTCTCAGCAAGAATATTAGACTGCTGTCACTTTGAGTTTATGCACGGATCCAATATATCGTTTCTGTTACATAACTTGCGTTTCTCAACTAATTAGATTCCAAAACTGAATTTGTTTAACTGAATACTCGCCAAGACGGGCATTTTGACATCATTTTGTGTGTGTATTTGACCGTTTAAGCGCAGTAAGCCACCCATTTTGGTACTTGCGACTCACAAGCTGCTTGAGACTGAGAAGTGGCTTGTGCGCTCCACTTAAATAGATCAGTGGTGCGAGCGCTTCTGGCGTGAGCGTGAAACCTACACAATACAAGCACTATTTATCCGGAGTGAGTGAGAGGTCACTTTGTGTGTGTGTCACTTTGCTGTCGGAGAGAAGTGAGCGAGAACGCACAGCTGACGTTATTGCCTGTGCCGCTGACCGGTTACTGGTCCGGGCCGATCATGCGGAAAATTGGCCGATTCCATTCCCTGGCCGGTCAATCGGCGAAAAATCTTCTATATACACAATCACACTGATTCCCCAGTTTCCAACAGGTGAGTGGCATGGTGTTCCAAATATTTCAGGCTGTTGGCACAAACTAACACCTGTCCCAAAATTGAAAATGATTTCTATCACCACATTCTACAGAGCAGTGCATGCTAAGCTTTGCCACCTTTTATTTAAGGGCCATTTAAATAAGATCACCATGGTGTGCCCTTAACAAAGTACCTGCCCTGCCTTTGACAATGGGACATTAGATGGAAAGAATGAGGGTGAGAGATGAGTTATTGCAGGGGATTTTTAAAGCTACTATGTACACAAGCAGTTGCTCAATGGCTTGCTGTCATCGGGTGAGGCGAACATGTCCAACCTGTGCTATGAGTTCCAGTGTATTTGCTCAGCTTCTCCAATGTTTGCCATGTTAAATCTGTTAAATTTATTTTTGTTGATGGTCATTAGCCTTCCACTCTAGGATCAAGGGATGCTGTGGAAATTGGGTTAGTGTGCTGCATGAACAGTAACTTGGCTATGGGGGTAGAATTGTTCCTTTATTTTGAATAAATAGATTATGATCCAAAAATAAATGTTTGGTTATAGTGAGAACATGCTACGATTGGTCAGCGAAATGTGGCTGTTATCTGATTGGCTTGAGTAGACGGTGGGTGGAGTCCACCTATTTTTGGATTTCTTGATACTAGAAATGTTTTGAAATCCATAAATGCATGCAGTGATCCATAAATGCACAAGAAGGGATGCACAAATTAATGCCATGGAGAGTTGTGATTGTGACATAAAACATTTATTTGAATTTAATTAGTTTTTGTGAAACTTATAACATATATTGGAGATCTCATTGTAATTCTTTATGAATGTTTTTTTTTTTTGTGAATCTCTTTACACTTATTTGTGGATCATAATCTATTTGTGTGGAATAAAGGAACGTCTCTAAGCCCATATTTGGTGGTGAAGAACGCTCATATGGAATAGTTTAACCGTGGCCGAAATGTAACAGGAGCATGTTACAGTGGTCCAAACCAAATCTTCTGCTAAAGATCTTCAAATTTTGGCCTGCTGCTGCTTATTAGATATCATTCGATGAGGTTATGCATTAGAGACTGACCCAGTGCAAATATGTGGGTATCAGTTTGCTTCATTAAACATCAAATTAGCTTTACTCCTTAATTTGGTGACTATCATGTAACAAACTTTAAACTGTACAATATGTAGGCCAAAAAAAGAAAAGAAAAGCCTCAGAAAAAAGTAGAGAAAGTCATCACTGTTCCAAGTTGAATGTTATTACTCCCTCTCTTTCTGACTCAAGACCTCATTTGCTTGGTCTCTATGAAATGTGTACTTATAGAGGCTGCAGCATTTAAAGTGCAGAGGATGCTATGCACTAAAACATTTTTTCCCATCTTGCAGTGCATATAATCCCTGTATCATTGAGGGGGCGCATGTGCTGTGCTGTAAAAGGCTTTTGAGAGTGTGGAGGTGTACAGAGCGAAGAACAAAGCCAAGACCTACTTTATCCTTTTATATCTCCCTTTGGGTTGGTGGGGATTATGACTGGCTCTATGGACAGTATAGGTTGTGAGCTTTAAATATGAGTGGGCCTCACATTTGACAGTAAGGGCATATTTTATGGGTAGAGTATTTAATGAAATCTGATACTCAATAACCACTTTTAGATTGTTCTGTTTCCTTAAATTGTTAAATTGCTGTTGGAGCAAATGCCGAGTTAAATCACAAGAAGTGAGGAATCATAAAAGCAAAGTTTTTCACAAAAATGAAAACTCTGTTTTTATTTACTCACCTTCATGTTGTTCCAAAACTGTTTTTGTCCATACAATGAAAGTTAGTGGGATCTAAAACATCATTGGACCCCATTGGCTTTAATTGTATGGACAAAAACAATTCAAATGGTGGGTGAACTATCCCTTTAGTTCCTTGTTTAATATTTTGGTTCATAACACAATCGATTGTGCTTTGCAGCAGCAGTCGTGAATGTCACCGTAACCTGCATATTTAGTGTATTTTCCTGTCTAGCCTTGGATTATTCTGAATTGCTTATTTCTGAACAGGGATTTATTAAGCAACAGTGATCAACATACCAGCCTGTCCACCATTTTGGTCATTATAGTGGCATTCTGAAAACTCGACTACATCTTTTAAGGTGATTTTGTTTCATTAGTACTGTATGACAAGCGGACCATTGTCACATAAATGGATTGTTTGTCTGAGGTCAATTTGTGACAAATAAAAAATAAGCCTTTATATTGATTAGAAGCAGCTTTATCATGGATCATAGAGGCTAGAGTTCAATATGCAGATAAGCCAACACATTCCCATGGCGATCATAGGATTATAGGATTTGAAATGTCTCTGAAGTTCCGGAAATCTCTCATTTTTGATATCTTACTAATTATTGTAGAAATGCAGACGTATGACCTAAGATCTTAGTGTTTCCGTGTCTCCCAACTTTTTTGACTTGTTAAAAATATATTTTAATGCGTTTGGTCTAGTTGTGGCGTGATCCGCCCCATTACCCAACTTTTTGTGTTGTGATTTAGTAGCTGTGTCACACCAAACATTTCAACCGAGTGAAATATTGAGCATAAAAACCTCAGGAAAAAATCGAGACTGTCACTCCAAACTCCCTTCGACATTCACACCATGCACCCCTGTCTAAGGCCTGCTTTTATTTCAATGGAAGATGGATTGGGCCATGGGGATTGGAAGGGGAGTGAGTCCAGAAATCAAGAAGGACTGTTGTTGTAGCAGACGACATGCAGGTTTTCAGTAAATGTCTGGTCTGCCTGCAGAACAATGGTGCCTGTCTCTGGGTGACACTAGACTGCTGTGTGCTTGGCTCTGACGGAGAGCACATCACCTCCTGACCTCACAGACCAAAGCCTGTGACAGGCAGCTAGATGCACTGAAGATGTGCCTTGTCGCTCTGACCCACATAGCAGGCCACACAGTGCTCAGGGACACATGGATCTGGTTCAAAGCGAGACCATGAAAGGGCCTTATTTTAGCTGCTCTCCTTGTCTTGATTCATCTCTGTCTCACTCTCTTTTTTTCTCCTTTGCATTCTTTTGTCCCCCTGTATTGTTCTGTTTATTTATAGCTTCAGTTATACTCTGAGCTAGTTTAGTCTTACCTTTTTTTTTGCATGTTGGATGAAGTCAAGGTTGTACTGGATGTGGGTATCCATCCTGCATCATATTGGCTGAGATTCCACCTTTAGAGTCAGAATATAAATGCTCTGCTCATAAAGATGCTCTCTCTAAAGCTGATGACAATCTGTATTTGAATTTTATAATGGAAAAAAGCCATTACTGACCTGGTCAGTGCCCGGTGCAAATTAATTTAGAGAATAGAAACACTTAAAAGGTAAATGTCATCATATCAGTTAGAGAATCTTGCTGGCTCCCAAACAATGAGCCTAATAAATTATTCATTGGGGAAATTATTATTTGAATGTTAGTAGACATACATCTGATTGGTGTCTAGTGAAATGACCATAAAACAGCCTCATTGTAAAGGTTTTTCATTTCAAATAGTTGTTCAGAGAACAACCATTTGTCAGAGGTAGAGCATCTGGAATTCCCCAGAAGACCCTCAACTTGACCTGGAAACTTAACTAACTTTAACAGCCCTATTCGCACTGGATTAGTATTATCTGGAGACCACGTGTGATTTAGAAATTACCCACCCACATCTGTTTTTCTTGTGGCGCATTCATTTCACACGGGATAAGTGAAACCTGTGATTTTACTTGAATTTACTGACTTATCTCCCATATATGATGTCAATAGGCTATTGCTTGGAAATATCTTGTCGTTATAGGTCTAGCTGTATGATATAACATAAACAGAAGAATGTTCCTTACCGCATGCTGCTATACATGTCATTTATCCCCATAATCATTCTTTTTGTTTTTGCTTTCTCTTTCTGCAAATTGTATAGTTGTATGGTGTATAGCGATATGACCCAGCACCCAAAATACTATCAAAACACTCCAACGCAGCCTCCATTCTTCATGAAAGATGGATAAAGAAGCACACAGGAAACAAAAACCTTGAAAAAATTATATATGACCCCGCCAAATCACAGAGATGCCGATTCGCACGGGACTAATATTATCACAGGACCTCGGTGTTCGCCGAAATATGGTAGGTCATTTGCGGGGGAATTTTTACTTAACAAATTATAGACATGACCGATTCGCACAGGATTAAGATCATAGATAACCTCCGCAATTATTACAAATGACTAGAGGTCACCAGGTAATACTTACCCCCGTGCGAATAGGGTTTAAGACAACTGAAATGTTCATTATAAGACCATCGAATTATAAACCTCATGCTCTCTACCAAATCACCCTGGGGGGTGAGCTGTAGTTCCCAGCAATTAGGTCACACTGAACACATGGTGCTGGTTCTAAACAGTCTGTTATGTGCTGATTGATGGCAATTCTTTGGGTTTGTGAGAAAGAATATCAAGGTTTAGTTTTTCTTCTCTAATTGGGGTCCAACATTTGCTGCCTGTTTTAGATCTAGGTCTTGGTTTTTGCAGTAAGTTCAGTGCTGTTTGAAGGAACAACTGTTCATTCGTTCTTATTTAAAGCAGATGCCTGACTGTTGCACTTTTACTTTTTCATTTCCTCTGTCATTTCTCTTCTCTGTAAACCCCTCAGGACCTCTGTGGCTTGACGACTCGATCGGCACTGAGACTCCATAGGAGGTTATCAGAAACGCTGCTTGCAGGGCAAAGCAATCACTGCTGAGCACAAGCAGCACTGCTGTGCTTCTTTTACCCAATCAAGTGGACTTTTTGCTTATGAAGGATTCTACACTTCTAACGTTTCTTTCCCTGAAGTCCACTTATAATGTTAGTTGTGATTATCTTTTGCATGATCATTTTCCACCCATTCTGTAACCCTTAGAATTGAACAGTCTAAATTGTGGCTTTTAAAGCTTCGATTTGTAAATAACCTTGACTCATGATTGTCTAACCTCCAGGGAATGGCTTAATGAGTTCATGCTGTTGTTCTTAAGGACTGGTTAAGTTGATAAATACTGAATGGCTATTGATATGTAGTTATTATGAGATATGATTGCCCATATATAAATATCATTATCCCTTCAGAATTCAGGTAATGTGCTCATGATTTTCATGATGGTGTCTGAATAACCAATATTTGCATTGGGGATCAAATGAAGATCCACCGCTATGCTCATCATGCCAGAATCCAAAAAATCCTGTTTTGTCCCCTTTAATAACACCCACACCCCCTTGTGTTTCTCAGTGTATAGGTCAAAAGTGTGGACATTTTCTGTAACACACTTCGTATGGAGCGAAGGACTTCAAAAGAACAGTAGGGAATACGCAGAGCAGTCCTAAATGGTTGTCTTTGGTTAATGAGAAGGCATGAGTTGCGTCAGTTGGGAAATTTGAACCAATGACCTGGACTTGATGTGACTTGATGTGAGTGGGAGATCCAGTAAACATTTTCCTCTCGTAAACAAATCGCCAACATCTTTTTTTTAAATAGGGAGGTGGAAATAACTTGATTTAATTCTTGCAACACAAACAATACTTTATTATAGGATTGTTGCCTATTATTAGATATTTTCCTTAAATAGCTGCAACAGACAGAACTGTGATTTCTGCTTTAATGGATTTTCATGCGTCTTTGAACCTGCAGACAGAAAACAGGGCATGCACTGATTCAGACTGTTCCAATGTCAAATGAAAGTCTTATGATGTTTACAATAGTTTGCAACAGCGAGAGTGCAGCAGTCATGAGAGAAGTCATTGGCTGAGCCTGTATAACTGGCTCATTTTTAAACCCATGATCAGTCGTCCGTTTGGCTCTGAAACACCCAGAAGGCTCCATGTTGAACCTCTGCCCTTTTCCCACTTTATCAAGTAAACATGCAAAACAAAGACGGTGCATACAGTATATGCCTAGTGGATGTGGTTCATACTTGTTTTGATTTATTTAATTCCTTTCATGGCCATTACTAAGTGCTGCTGGGAAATGGAGCACAGGCTTTCAGGCAGTCATGTGATGCAGTCTGTCCATCAGCCGGGTTGCTCATACAGTTATCAAGCACATCACAGCAGCTAAGCTGATTATTCCTTCACTCAGTCCATGCACATTAATAGACCCACATTTTTAACCTCTTTGAGGTGCAGAGTGTATTGTTGTCGTTTCCTATCATCTGGCTTTCTTGGTGTAGACTATTTGGTGAATAGATTTGGTTTGGTATTTTATATCCACTGTCTACTAGATGCCCCAGCACACTATGGAGGAGCAGGGGAGGGGTGGTAAGATGGTATTTTTAGAATCACTGTTTGACTGGCGCCCGTGTTTGTGAAATATGAATCCTGTGGAGATTGCAGGGAATGAGGTCCCCCTGGAGGACAGAATCTTTGTCTTTCCATTAACTCAGACTAAGTGCTCTGCATGCCCACAATCACTTCAGAAAGTACACCGGTGAATAATGAAGCTTGACTCCTTGGTGATTGCTAGAGGAAGGCCACAAAAATACTCTATGCAAGTATGCATATGCTTGGCAAACATATTGCATGTACACATGCATACTTAACATGAATTCCTGCATTACTGTGGTGGTAACAAAACTCGAAGATGGGGGGATAGATTTCAAATGCCATTAAATCGCCATTTGTTATAATGCTGACTGCTTAAATAACTTGCTCACTGAGATTCCCATTGAACTAGGGCTCTTCAACCTTTTGCAGGCCACTGACCCCTTTGTCAAAGAAACTGAGCTAAGATTTAATAAAATTGAGTGTTGTATTTTACAAAACACTAAGTCGGCTGAACTCAAATAAATCAGTTACATCATCAAATTCAACTTTGAGTAATATTTGAGTGAGATTAACTCATTTAAGTTAATTTTACTGTTCAGTTTTACAGTATATCATATAAATGTATTCACATTGTTTATAATGATGCTTACATTGTAAAGCCGTTAAAATAATCGTTAGTCATGAACAGATTCTTCAGATTACTTTTTAATATAGCTATTTTTAAGGTTGACTTAATATATTATCTGAAACATTTTGAAATGCAACTGTGCCTGCTTTTGCTTTATTTTCCTTCCATAGAATATGCTTTGTCCTTTGTTCTCCAATTTTCTACCTCCTTAAACCCTCACACGTCAATGCAAAAAGCACACACTTGCTCACTTTGCTGTGCATCTGGCCCGACTGCAAAACAAGAGGCCCAAAACAAGGTTCTTCAGCTTCGATCCCATTATTGTGGAAAAGTACTGTCACAGATATGGATTTGTGTTCCTAGAAACCAGGGCCTGGAGCCAGTCACCCCCCCCCCCCCCCCCCCCCACACCCCGTTCTTTTTTTGGCATGAGATTGGACAGATGTGACACATTACAGTGCAAGCGTAACTGAGGATGTGGTCTTCATTCTGTGCTGTTAGCATACTCTGAATAAGGATTAGCTGTTTTAAATGAACATGAAATAGAGAAATGGATGAGAGATGCATATGAAAAGCAGCTGTTTGTTCTGTAAACTGTTTGGGAAGTTCCCCTGCTGAAGTGAACTTTAGCATGGGCCGTCAGGCCGTGTTTAAAAAGATGTGTTTGCGGCCTGATGCGAATCATTAGATCTGTAGCCTGAGACACAGAGCTCAGCAGCTGTCTGTGCTCAGAGACCTAACACTTCCTCCTATGGCTGTGAAAATGAGCTTATGGGGGGCTGTAGGCTATGTTTTGCCGGTTACAACAAACCCTTTCAGTTAAGAAAACCCTTATTGATAATACCTGTGCAATTATAACTAAAACTTTTCTTAACTCAAGTCGTTTTTTGCAACTGGGCTGCAAATTCATTCTGCTTAGTAGTATTCTACCAAGAACTTGGTTGGCCACATTTTTCTACTCTTTTTTTTTTTTTTTAAGAATTTGAATATTACTAATTTAATTTTACTCTGTTGTTTGCCTTTAGACACCTACAGTAGCTGGACACTCGTTCAGATCATTAATAATAATAATAATAGAACATTTTATTTATTTGGCGCCTTTCTGGACACTCAAGGTCGCCTCGATTCAAAGTGCTTCATCAGTTTATGAAGTAAACTTTCTTTTCTCTCCCAATATGCTCATACTATCTCCCTTGCACAAGGTTAACCCAGGAGGTTACACTGCAAATAATAATTTTATGTCACTTTGACAGATTGGGTTGTAAATCATTTATAATTTATTCAAAGCATTTTCAGTATTTCTTACAGTATTTATTTGACTAATTTTAAACATGTATTTATTATTATTGTTATTATATATTTAAATATATTTATTTAAATGCCTTTCCTAATTTAAGTAGGCTTATTTAACTAACGTGAAAAATTCATTTATATATTAATTTCTTTTTCAATGTGGCATTGACAAAGAAAATGACAAAGCATTTAAATCTGTAAATGTTAATAGAATTTAGTAAATGACAAATTTTCTTTTCGGTACACACAACCTCTATTTGGACCCAAGCATCGCCTGACCCATTGCGCACCTGGTAACCATCCCAGAGTTCAGGAGCCTCTAGTTTTATCTGTAACTGTTGAGGTGCACCGTTTGCTGAAGCCAGCTCTTATCTCGCAGAGCTTTGATCTACCGTTTGCTCCATTCCCCACTGGCATTGCCTGCGCGAATGCTATGCAACCCGCTAGGCATGAGTCATGCCAATCCGTTTTATTTGCCTTTTTACAAATGCAAATCTCAGGGGTTATTCAAGTGCGCTGTTATTCAGAGGCGACTCTCACAGCTGCCTCTTTCTCAGCCAGATTCGATCTCCTGATTGAAATGACGTTCGATTTGCTCTTACTACATATTCAGTCCAGCTCTGTGATGTGGTCGAAGCTGCTTTGATCCAGTTCTCGCCACATCCATGGGCGTCTTATTGCACCATGTTGTGCACCCAGACAACTTCTGGGAAAACGCTGTCAGGTGAGAGACTCCCATCTGCATCGCTGCTGCTTGGCAAGCCAAACACTACATGTCACACATTACTCTGTAGAAATAGCACTGCAGTAAAAAAAAAAAAAAGGAAAAAAAACCTCAGCCTTTTGAGAAATACAGAGCAGCTCTGTGCTGATTCAATTTCAAGAGTTGGCATTGCATCCATTATCATTATTGTATTATCATTAGGCTTATTTTCTCAGAAAAGAGCAGGGGTGAGTTTTCTAGAAAGGCTCACTGCTGTATCTGGTTACTGCAGTATTTTCTGGGTTGTTTACAGACAGGAGGGCACCGCAGCTGCGTTTATCTCCATGCCAGGCCAGAGGTGTAGATTTTTGTGTGCGCGACAGTCGAGTAAACAGCTGATTGTTCACTGAACTGTCTGTGCACAAGGTCACGTGACTGGCTAAGCAGAACTAGAGATAAAAGCTGACCTGTTTGCCTGTGAGTTAGTTAATAGATAAGAAGGGCATATGTGCGGTCTCTTTTACGCCCACATACCCTACTGTTCAAAAGTTTAAAAGAATGTTGTTTTTTTAACAAAATTGATGCTTCTTTTTACAGAAGCAGAATTCAGTCAACATTGAGTAAAAAACATTTACTTATGTTGCTAATTATTATTGAAATTGCTTTTTTATAATTCAAAGGCCCCTTTTCAAATGCCAGTCTGCTAAGAAAATATTCGGATATTCTCCGCTTTAAAATAGTAATTACTGTAAACATGGGTATCTTGGGTTTAAACAGTACTTGCAAGGGCTTCCTTGTCTAATTTGGCTGTGTATATAGTAGCGTACAGTATGTTGTCTGTTTAAGCTGTGTTTACTCTTGTAACCAAAACCTCAATTATTTGCATCACATGATTGAGAAGAGCACAAGCACCTGTGTTTTTATTTTGAGAAACGGGGTGCTAAAATTTATGCTTGTGGTTTGCCAAGACAAGTGTGCATGAGGTGCCAAAGTTAAACGCATCACTTCCCCCTCTCTCTATCTCTCTATCTCTCTCTCTCTCTGTCGCACACTCACCCACTCACTCACACTTGTTTATCCTTCCTGTGTCTTGTCAGCAAGAAAAACCTCCATTTAAGTTGCAATTATTGACTTTTTCCATTTTTTTTCACTCCAGACAAAAAGAGAGGCTAGCAAAGAGGCTGCAAACCCCTGCATGCTACAGAAGACCTCTTCCTTTGTCCTCCATTATCAGACATTGATTAGATTAACTACTGACACAGTGAGATGGAAAATAAGATGGCCTCTGTTTGCAGAGAGCAGACACCGATCACAACCTTCCTTAAAGTTTGGCCTTTGAATGTAATCTATGGGCCCAAAATCATACTATATGCAAGTACATGAATGCTTCCAAGCTCAGTTTTGCACCACGGTGGCTACCTATAGCAGGCGTTAGCATGAACTGTCTTCTTCTGCAGTAATTTTTCTCTTTCATGTCAACTGCTGTCATGGTAAAAGTAAAAGTTTGAAGAGAATCTTGTTGAGTAAGTCAGTTAAAGTCAGTTGAACTGTCACCATTTTTATTGCTAACTGCTACTTGAATACCACATCAGTAGGCAAGTTCGCGCAACAGGAATGCATGCTTGCATTGGCCAAGCATTTGCATTTGTAAGTATGTATTTTTCAGTGTTTTCTCACACTGAGTCGCTCCATCATGTTTCCTTTCTAATCTCATTGCACCCCAGTCAATAAAGTTTACCCTTTCATTCCCATATCTATGGCTGTATCCCTTTTGTTTCTCTCCACTACCTCCTTCCCACCAGAATGGTTCGCGTTCTGGAGCTAGAGCCTGTTCTTAGCCAGACAAACTAGAGCCTGTTGCAAACCGGCTGGTTTTTTTTTTTCCCACAAACTAGAAAAAATGGACGGTGACGTAATGCTTCTAAGTGTTGTTTACCTGACTATAACCAGTGTGAAAATAAACACTTTTGATCTTGGTGTTTGTGCAGGAAACAAGTGCATCACCTGGAGTGATTCTAGTGTACCTGCAGCTCTCAAATAAGCTGCAGGTACTTACAGTGCCAGTGTAGAGTAACATTATTACATTTATCAACAAGACCACCATAGACAGCATCAGCATTTCTCCCCTACTCCCTGGCTCCATTCGAGAACGCCAGAGTTGAGCCGATCCTTCTGGCCTGGAACTCCCTTTCATGCGTTGGAAACGTGTGGAACGGTTCAAGAATTGGAACTGACCTGGAATCCGCACACAAACCATGTTGGTGGAAAAGCGCTTTGTGTCTGTACACTCTCTCTACTGTCCTTTGGGATTAGTGGTACTTAATGGGATGCAGATGCCTGCTGCTAGTGCGGTTGTTAGTTTGGGAAGCAAATGAGTGTGTCTGCATTAATGTGGAGAAAGAATGCCACCATCAGCATTCTAGAATGGTGGCACATCAGTGACACCAAATAGACTGGTTGCAGATAGCCAGGGAATCTATGTCCTCATGCACTGAACTTTTATGTATAGCTTTTATAAGATGCATGTTGCAATTTGCCGCCAGGTATGCAGGGTGACTCTTTCACAGAATGGAATTAGTGCTCACGTAATGCATATGATTTAAGCCCTGGGGTTGTGTAAAAGTAGGCCACAGAAAAGTGGCCTTTTTCCACAAAGTGCCACTGGATTAATTCATCACTGGCGGTTGCTGGAGCAATCATAATAATGATTAATGATTGGGCTTGCACACACTGTTTAAACTGCTGATAAGGGCACAACCTGACCGGAAAGGAACTATGACATCAACGCTTGGATACCCTCATGCACAGGGAGGTGCGTTTCATCCAAAAACCCTGTCTACCTGGCACTGTTCTGATAGGTCAGGCTCTCCTGGATAGAATATCAGAGAAGTTTTTTGAGTAGGTTAGAGAGTCAAGGGAGATGATGTAGTGTCGTTTTCCATGACCGGTCATGTTGAACCTTTTGCACCGTGCTTTGCTGTTTCTTTATCTTATAGGAGCCTTTGGTGTGTGCATGTGTGTGGCCCGTACAGGCATTAAGCACAGGATAAGAGGACCACTTTGTGTTTAAACTAGATGAGTCTTGTCCCCTCCTGTGCTTTATGCCTTGTCTATAGGGGCTCTTTTGGAGGCATGGCAGGAATCGGGGGTCGGGTTACATTATTTGAGGTTGAGTGGACCCCAGTTGAACCGTAGTGGTTGTTCATAAAACCATGGCATCTCATTTAAAGCACATCTGTAATCCTTATCCCTGAGTTTAGAAATTATTAATTACAATAAACGGCTGTTTAATATGGTTTCCATTACATTAAAATGAAGTATGTGGCTAAATGTTTTGTATTTTTTTCTGTTCTTGTCCTTGCAGGATCGGAAGCTGTCGAAATCAGAGCGGCAGCGCTTCAAGGAAGAGGCTGGCATGTTGAAAGGCCTGCAACACCCAAACATTGTGCGTTTTTACGACTCATGGGAGTCGCCTTCCAAAGGCCGCAAGTGCATCGTGCTGGTGACGGAGCTCATGACGTCAGGAACCCTAAAAACGTGTGTAGAATGTGTCTGTTCCACTTTCATATTATATTGTCTGTCCATTATATGTTTGCCTAAAGAATGAATGGTCAGATGCAAAAATCAGCAAATACATGCAATTTATTTTGTTAGTATTGTGGTATTATGTAAAGGATGATTTACTAAGTTTTTTTGTTCTGTCGCATTTGTCTTTTTTTGCAATTTAAAAAGTCCGCTGGGGTTAATATTTTATTGTGGTACTGCATTCAGATGAACAACCTTTTCTCCAGCCAGTTTTCAACACCAGAGTTGTTACCAGAGTGATTGCAGATGAAGAGTGGCATGTCATGTGAGACATGCATTGTGGGTACTGAACAGATGCTGGAGCTTCAGACACATACTGGACCAGCAGCCCCCTCCTGTGGATGTGTGGGCTCTGACATGCACACACAGTTATGAAAACCCACTTAAATACTGATACCTGACTGCAAGACAATAAGGTCATATAATAGAAAGTTATCAGGTTTTCATGCAATATTATGACAAAAAAAAAAAGTTTGACTCATGCACACAAGACATCACTGAGAGAAACTATAAATAATGCAGGAAGATTGATCTATTGAATATAATTGGTTTACTGAATAAATCTGGGTTGTCCTTTTAACATAAGAACATATTAATAAATTTGATTGTAATCATTTGTTGACATGAGTTTCTGGATACAACAAGTCCCTACCAAGATCTATGATCCTCAGAGCCTCAGTTACACTCAATTAGCTATCTTTCACACAGCTCACAGCAACAGGAACACCACTGTTACTGCTAGGAGAGAGAAAGGAGAAAGACAGTGGAGGAGAAATGAGGAAATGAGTGAAAAAGGAAAAATGACAAACAGTGTCAGGCTTGCTTGTTCATCAGCTTTGGCATCCTGGCAATGTGAGGTGTTTGCATGGCTGCTCCTACACCGCAAAGATAAACAGTGATCAAGAGGTCAGGTAGAAATGGAGCGTCCAACAGACATGGCCATGCCTAAACTAGTCTGTGTTCTCGTTTTTGTCTGGGTCGCCAAATACATAACGACTCACTAGAGTTTTGTACCCCTTCCTGTCCTTTTATGTTCACATAAAAGTCCCGGTTCCCTGGTTCGCATTCAAATCCAACATTTAGGACAGAAACATATTCTTCACATGTACATAAAAAGACTTTTCAGATGGAAAAAAAACTAAATCAGATAAATCTGACAATTAAAATTCATAATATTTTCTTGAATGTTTCAGGCCTTAGACTGTTTATGAAGTTCAGAACGATTGTTTTAAATTACTTCAATGTTTCAAGAAGTGCAGAGAGAGTTGTTGGTGTAGCTGGAAAACAGCCTGTTGGGGCCCCCTGGGAGCCACTGGGTGTGTTGAGTGATGAGAAAGTTTTGAATCAGGCTTTGTTGCTCTCTCCTGTATCGCCTCGGGACTTACCCTTGGCTCCGCTCCGACCTGTCAGTCAGCCGCCACACTCCATCAAAGCTGCCCTGTTCCACCACCCACCTCCTCCCATTGGGCAAAGCACTACTCATAGCTCGCTTCAGTCTTACTAAGCAAACTACAGAGCTAATATGTTTACACAGAAACGCTTGACTTGCTATATCTCTTCACATGCTGCCTGCAAAACCAGTTATACTTCATCTGATCTTATGTTATTCGACCATTTTTCTATTACTATGAGAAGCAGAAAAGGAAGAGGAAAGGATCATATTTTGAAGTCACTGTTACGATCATCCGTAAACAGATGTTTCTTTAGAAAATTCACTTATCTGATTCTTCTCAAGACATGTGACATCCCCATAACAAATGAGTATACGTTCTGTTTTGCTTGTGAGCTTGTGCCCATCTTCACCTAGGAACTGGGCGCCTGAACTGAGTAGATTGTTGTAATGAGGATTACAAGGCCAAATCCAGGCTATGGCTTGGCTCAAAGATTTGATTAGGCCAAGCTAATCTATCGAAAGTGCTGTACTGCCCTCCTCACCCTGTTGTCCTCTCTTTTATCTGGGACTTTCTCTTTCTCACAGAAGAGAATACAGTTGTCGAAATGGATGCTTCCAGACCCAGACCCATCATCGTGAAATAGTTTAATTCTCCCTGATCCTCATATGGGCTGAACTGAGTTCTGATTGAGCTGTTGTTGAGGGGAGAGTTTTCTCATTGATTTTCATTCCATTTATGGTTTCATTGGTTGAAATTTTCCATCCCAGTCATGACCGCCAAAACAGAGAGCTGTAGACACGTATCATCTTCCGTTGAAACATCTGCTGTTTGTTTTTACTCTGTCAAGGTCTTAAACAATATCATTATGGCTGTTCAGTGAAGAAGAACATTGCCCTAATTCTCAACTCTAATCTCTTTGTTCCTCAGGTATCTGAAGCGCTTCAAGGTGATGAAGATAAAGGTTTTGCGGAGCTGGTGCCGACAAATCCTCAAGGGCCTGCACTTCCTCCACACCAGAGCTCCTCCCATCATTCACCGGGACCTTAAGTGTGACAACATCTTCATCACCGGACCCACCGGCTCCGTTAAGATCGGCGATCTGGGCTTGGCCACCCTCAAGCGCTCTTCATTCGCTAAAAGTGTCATAGGTACGACCCAGCGTTCAAACTTTTTTGCTTTCCCCACCTCCCAAGTCAGTTCACCTTGGCTTATACAATTCAAAATGTGTGTCATGTCACTGCTTGTCTTTTCAATGATGAGGTGAAATTGGGAAGGTGGGGCATTTGCAATCAGTTATGCTCAGATATTTAAGGCATGCTGTAGCTCTGAGCTACACTGTTCACCTTAGACCACAGTTTTCCAGGCAGCCAATAACACTAGTTTTAATTATGGGTGGAGATGAGGGAAAACCAGAGGAGAACTTCTTATAAATTGGGGGAACACCTTTAGATCCTGCTGTTTCCCACCTGGAACTAATTGGCCTGTAAATACAACAGGTGAAAACACTTTAAGTTTCCATAAACTCTGGGGTATTTTGGGTAATATATGCCTTGCAAATACCAACAAAGCCACATGGTGGATAATGCTTTGTTAGTAAGTGTGCTATGAGGATTTTTCACATGTGATATTAACAGAATAAACATTTTGGTCTGGAACCTGTGGTCTATAATTATTATAATTCTAGAGATTCTCTTGCTGCCAGTAATGTCAAACATCTTTTTCCAAAGGTTTTCCTGATCGCCTCATCAGGGTTTCCCCCTCTTCCTTTCAGATGGTTTAGATATTGTGATACATTTCTTTCTGGATCCCTTCTCTCTGTTTCCTCCAAAATTTACTTGTTTCCATTTTTTGTTTAGTTTTTTTTTTCTTTTTTCTCTTGGTTTTTGAGAATTTTTTCCTTTTAAGCTGTAGGGCTATAATCTCAGCTGGTCTCACTCCACTGTATGGATTATTTAATGTCCTGCAGTTCAGTAAGTATTCTAAAAAATGGCAAGTAAGAATGGTAAGTCAACAAGCAACCTACCCCAAAAACGGAAATATTTCAAATATGAATCTATATTTTAGCTTGTTTTTCTGTGCAAGGCCTTTTAACGCACGCTAGTGCACGAGAGTCTTTGCTCACTAGCTATGGGCTTGCTCTGTGCATAAACCTACTTAACATTCTCCCATTACAGGCAGAAAGGTGAGTCGGTCATGTGTTTTCCATAACTGTGTTGTTGACATAGATCAAGTTCCATAGCTAGTCGCCCACTGCTGTCCAGTTCCTCATTTAGTGTGTTGGCGGCACAGCCGTGTTGTAAAGATCAACACGGTTTTGAAGGCCATCAATCAGCTCTAAAACTAACCTGCACCAACGCATGTGCGTCTGTCTTATATCAACTTCCTTTTTGCGAGATGACGCTTGGCCGCTTGGTGCACTAGTCTGACGTGCTGACAGAGAAAATCTAAAGGCCTTGCAGAGAAAAACTGGATTCTTTCACTGCTAAATAACTGAGGCCGGTTTTCCCCCTTCCTCTTTTTTTTTTTTTTTGTCCTTTTCTCCATATCTTTTGCTTCCCCTCTTTCTCTCCTCTCAGGGCCGTACGGAGCAACAGTGCCATTGTCCTCCTCCTCTCTCCCTTCCTCTCCCCGGCCCTGCTGGGGTGAGTAGAGATCTCAGGCACTGAGAGTTCTGAATGGTTCTTTTGATTTAAGGTACCCCTGAGTTCATGGCGCCTGAGATGTACGAGGAAAAATACGACGAGTCGGTGGATGTGTACGCCTTCGGAATGTGCATGCTGGAGATGGCAACCTCTGAGTACCCGTACTCCGAGTGTCAGAACCCCGCTCAAATCTATCGCCGAGTCACCAGTGTGAGTACCCTCGCACACCTCTGCTAGCTCTCCATCCCTCTATCATTTTGGGTATTTTTCTCTCTCTCCTTCCGCTATAATCTTCACCAGCTCTGTCATTACGCCCACACATTCCTCAGGCCTCTGCTTATGAAATAATTCAATAAAAGCAGCTTTTTTTGTTGCGCTCACTGAAACCTGCCCACAGCTGGGGGCGTTACACTGCATACGAGATTATGTAAGCAACATTATAACTATGTCAAACAAATACATAGTTTTACACTAGGAGTAGGCGGTATGACCAAAATTGTACTTTTATATCATAATAGCAGTATCACAAGTAAGATTTTTGGAAAGTCTGCATTTATTATGTTCACCAAGACTGCATTTATTTTGTCAAAACACAGTAAAAAAAACTGTAATATTGTGGAAAAATTATTACAATTTAAAATAACTGTTTTCAGTTTGATATATTTGAAAATGCAATTTATTCCTGTGATGGCAAATCTGAATTTTCACTTACTCCAGTCTTCTAACATGCTGATCTGGTGCATAAAAAACATTTCTTATTATAATCAATGTTGAAACCAGATGTGCTGCTTAAACTTTTTGTTGAAACTGTGATATAATTTTTTTTAGGATTCTCTGATGAATAGAGATTTATTTATTTGAGTTATTTGAGCATATATTTGAAATAAAACTCATTTTTAACACTATAAATGTGTTTACCGTCACTTTTGATTTAATGCATCTTGCTGAATAAAAGTATTTCCATAAAAAAAAATGGCCCTCAAACTTTTGAATGGTAGTGTAGTTATTGTTGGACAGACATAAATGGGGGAAAAAAGTTAATATTTTAATATCTATCTGGCAGCGCCTATTTTTGGATAAGCTAGTGAATTAATTATTTTAGAAATAAATTGTATTTAATTTCATTTGATTTTTATTTATTTATTTGTTTTGGAATTTGAGGGATGAAAATCACAAGAAAAAATGTACAATGAACAAAAAAAATAAGTCTGGGATCAGTGCAAAAACTTGAGTTAGAAACAAAAGACTCAACTGTATTACTAACATTATAAAACTGATCATTGTGATTTTAAATTCTGATTGGATGAGCTACTTT
The DNA here is from genome assembly GCF_949319135.1 of Squalius cephalus. NCBI lineage: Eukaryota > Metazoa > Chordata > Actinopteri > Cypriniformes > Leuciscidae > Squalius > Squalius cephalus. Next base: position 50,375,244 of record NC_137125.1, read on the forward strand.
CAAAGCTGCTGTTAAAAAACAACAAAAAAATACTCACTTTATGATGCACCACTTAAGATCTTTTTCATTTTTACCAGTTTTCTGTTTGTCATACAGCCCAACCTTATCCCAGACCCACCCAGTAAGATGTAATTGTCGAAAAGTAAAACCGTTGGATATCTGGATGTCTAAGGTTTTTTTTTTTTTTTGCCAGCCGCAATAAAAGATTTAGCTTTAATTAAATCAGCTTTACAGCCGTCACTGATATCAGCTTGTAGTGCGTCATGTGTTGACTTTCCATGAAGTCAGACTCTGGCTCGAACAATCGCTCTCTCCAGCTTTAATGTTATTTGCTTCATGTTTGACTGATTAGTTTCATTTGAAGTCAAAATATTCCACAATTATTTTTTTCAGTTTCTCTGGGATTTATTTATTTCAGACCTCTTTTAAGCCATTGTGATGTAATTCTCATTGAAAGTGGTTAAAATTGTCCATCTATTTATGGATATACAGTACAATGTTGTTGTCAGAACAATCGAGGTTAATGTCCCTGAGAGTACGGCTATATATGAATCCAAGACCATTGTTAGAAGGCTGGAAAAGGCCAGTCATGTTATTGCAGTTTATAAATTGTCAGTTTAAAAATCAGTTTTTCTCTTCTTTGCTGTCCTTTAATATCATTGGCAGAGAGGAGGAGGGAGTATAAGGCAGTCATAAGCTTTTTTATTCTCGTTCAGGTCATTAGGGTGATCATATGATGCTGGAAGTTGAAAATATGATCAGTAGGGGTTGAAAACAACTGGCTAAGGATTGTGGTAAGCCAATAAGGGGTTCACCAGTAGGGAGCAGTACTGATTCTCCATACTGAATCCTGTGTCTATTTGACTGTTTTAGACAACTTTAATGTTTTTGTTAATCAAAACATCAGTTTTCTTGTTGTTTTTATGACCGTAAGTGTATATTTTCACTGCATAACTTGGTAAGAACAGCTCTGGATATAGAAAACGTCCTGAACGCTGGAGTGTAAAAGGTTCTAGAGTGCTTTTGTTTGGTCAACATGGTGGTACAGCAACATTTATTTTGATCAGCAGCACTCTTGAGTCAGGTGTAGAGGTGGTTATCTCTTTCTACCTGTTAGCTTTGGAAAGTGCAGGGTACATCCTATATTTCACCACTCCGGTTTTGTCCAGCTGTCTGGAAAGCTTCCGTCCACCCTGCCTGAAGGCTTTTTAATCTCATGAAATCCAATCGCACATGCACAACAGTTCACTGAGAGAAGCAATTTAAGCTTTACGAAATCAGAAAGCATTTTAAGCTCAGTGGACCCGAGGTTGCCCTTACAGACAGATGCGGGACTTTTCCCATCTCGGCCCAGAGTAAATGCTTTCATTACAATGAAATGGTTTAGATTTGTTCTCTCTTTCCAAGCGTCTGCAATTTCTGCCTGTAATCTCAAATCAGGGAGCATGGAGTGGTTTCGGGCTGACCATTTTACTGAGGTGTCCATGGAATGGTCTGACTGCAATGTAGATCTTGCCTTTCAATAATGTTGTGGTTAAACTAAAGCAAAGGCTTTAGAGGTGGATCCGAAGTCAATAGCACTGCAGCTGGACAGAGTGTTCCCGTTTATTCACTCGGAAATTGGTTTCACAACAATGGCATCAGATTTGTGGTGTAAAATCATATGAATGTTGTCTATGAATGTGCTTCTGCTGAGGATTATACTTGATGTAATATCATGCATGCACCATTTGTCCTACAGATATGAATGATACCTTAAAATTGTGCAGCTTGAGCAGAGACTTGTCGATGACATGAATTACAAAGCAATCAAAAAAACAAAACAAAAATAGAATATCAAAGAGACTTAGGGTGTGCTAGTTTGGATATAATGTACCAGTCCTTTGTCTGTATCTTCCAGCCCTGAAAAGTAATTTCAGTGTGTGGCCTTGAAGGAGTTCAACCAGAAAATTGTTTTCTTCAGTATGCTTATGAGTTGGCCAGAGTAGAAGTTGAAGATTGCTTTTGTTCCTTTTTTACATCCACCTCCAGCTGTTCCAGGAGCCTTCCTCTCTCTCTGCTTTGTTAAATACAAAATGATTGCTTCTAATTTTCTTCTTTTGTTAACTGGTAGGAGAGCAGAGGACCAGCATGTATCTGGCTTTAGGGGACCCGTTCACAGCGTCCTTAACAAGCTTTTTAAATCACCTTGTTATCGGAATACTTTGCGTTCTGACTTAATTCTGTTAGATGCTCTGTCATCCTTAACTTTGTTTGGCACTGGAATTTGAGGGGGGTTACAGACTTATATAAGGAGGTAATGCTGAGACAGGGGGAGTAATAGTTCAGGAAGACCACTCTGTAAAGCAACACAGTGTTCCAGGATTTCACGTGTAAGTTTCTTGCACTCTTTTTGTCTTGGGTGGTTTTGACAGCATAGCTCTAGGTAGGTTTTTTTTATGTTAAATGATTTTGAAAAGGTTATTTGAGAATATTAAAAAAAAAAAAAATGTGGGAAAAGTAGCCGATTATTTTTTATTCAGTAAGACTGATTTGTAGGATGCTGGTTTTGTTGCATGGTAGAGGTGTTAGATTGCAATAAATCCGTTCTGATTTATAGAGTCAAAGTGAAATTTAATACAATTAACTAATCATTTACCCCAAGATAACCAACTTTTTGCTTGTATTCTTAAAGGATTGAAGTAAATGATGGGTATCAAATATTTAACAATATTTGATAGTAAAATTGGCTTTTTGTAGAGCAAAACTCTTACTTGTGTGTACCCTCATCTTGCATTAGATATTGAATTAATCTATAAAGCAACTCTGTGTCAGTGTTTTTATGTTATCTTAAATCAGGGGTTTTCAAATTAAATCAATGAATAATTGAATAAATATATTGTCATTGTACTAAAGCCAAAATAAATATTTAAAACATTTTCTTCAAAATATTATTCAGAATAATTATTCATAGTTCAAATTTATTTGTATAGTGCTTTTCAAGGGTTTTTTCCTTCAAGTTTAAAAACTCGTGGCTTATTGAATGAAAAGGTAACTGTTCAGCAAAATTAAATAGCCTGCCAGATAAGCAACTTTATCTAAAATGTCATGGGTTTCTATAATGCAAACCACATGCACACTTACCCCATCAAAAAAACGTTTATTAATGGTAATAGTTGCGTGTTTAGGGATTTGAAAAAACTCTTAACCCTATGTATTAAACTTTGGCTCATCTTCTGCCATTTGTGGGCATGTATAATATCTCAAATTGTGTGGTTTGTTGAGGGATTGATCAGATGATTTTTACCTGGCAGGCATTAAAGCGCAAAAAGCATGCACCAAATGTATTTTTGAGGAGTCCATGTGGAGCTCCAAAAGGGTTTCTTTCACAGCATAAAAGACATGTTGATTTAAAGTTCCTTTGTGTTTTACCCCACAGGGAGTTAAACCTGGCAGTTTCGACAAGGTAGCCATTCCAGAGGTGAAAGAGATCATTGAGGGATGTATTCAGCAAAACAAAGATGAAAGGTAAGACTGTGCCTACTACACACGCCAACACTGTATTCACAGAACTCATTCATCTAGTCAGACCTCAGTTCTCAGCGACGTGTGGCATGAGTCTGCCCGCATGAGTCTGCTGACGTGAGGGTATATCGCATCCTCTGTGCGCAGTAGCAGCAGATAAGCGGATTCCCACGCGCTGCTTTGGAAAGATTCCAGCAACGAGCCACTCAGTGAAACAGATCTGTGATCACGCCAAGCCAGCGAAGAGTGTGCAATGTCCTCGAGCCACAGCAAAACATAAGCCCTGACCAGACTGCCTTCTTTTAAAGTCCTTTTTAGAGCAACTACCTAAACGTCCAAGTCAAAACGGTGGTTTTGTATTTATATTTTAACCAAAATTTATTTTAAATGACCTTGATCACCATTTAAAGTACTTTTTCCTAATTATTAGTGGAAAGTCATAAAGCTGACGTTCTGGTTTGCTTAAGCAAAATGCATAAAACAATTAATGGAAAATCACAAACAGCGTGTCGAGCGTAAGGTGAGACGACGTCTGATGTTCCGCTGATGAAGCACTGGAAAAGCTGATGCCTACTGTACCCAGCTAATCAACAGAGCTCACTTGAGGGTTTTTTTCCTCCTCAGTGTTAAAGGTCTGCCTTAGTAAAAAACGATTGTGCAATCTTATCTTTTTACCCTTATATGTATCATTCCATGCAGGTGATATGGATCAGCTCTCTTTAAATGTACAGTAGTGCATACTTCCTTGGTGGTTTAATGCGTTGGTCTGTGCTAATCTTATTAGTCCTTATTAGATAGTCCTTGTTAATTATTCATAGATTCCCTCTGATGTCTCCTGTTTTTTAGGTGTATAGTTGTTAAGTTGTGAATGGACAGTGAGTTTGTTCAATACAATTTAAATGCAACAGGATAAAATGTTGCATAGAATGTTTATCACCACATGGTCTGGGGATGATAAAATTAAATTCATGTGACATCGCCATAGAATGGCACCAAGTTATCAAACTTCCCTTATGGGGACAGTCTGGAAAGTTCTGAAACCCATTAAAGATCAATTTGACAATCAAATTCAAGGCCTCATGTCCTCTACATTTCAAATTTATTTTGCTCGTCTTCACTTACCCTGCATCAACCCCATTCAGTGACTCTGTTTTTTTTTTTACTCCATCCTGGAAAACCCCAATGTTCCACCTTGTGCCTCTAAATCAGTTTAAATGTGATTGGCTGATCTTTTTCAGCCATGTGATTCTGCATTTTTTTTTATTTTATTGATCGGCTATCCTTATTTAACGTCTTTTGCCTTGTTTGCTTGTAAAGTGAATTTTGCCTCTTCTTTAACAGATACGCCATCAAGGACCTTTTGAACCATGCCTTCTTCCAGGAGGAGACTGGGGTGCGGGTGGAACTGGCTGAGGAAGATGATGGGGAGATGATCGCCATCAAGCTCTGGTTGCGCATTGAAGATGTCAAGAAACTGAAAGGCAAATACAAAGACAATGAAGCCATTGAGTTCTCCTTCGACCTCCATCGAGATGTCCCAGAAGATGTGGCTCAGGAAATGGTGGGTTTATCAACGAGTTTCTGAATCTGAGGTTGCACACAGAGATGGTAACATATGCTGTGTTGGAATGCAGGTTGAGTCGGGCTATGTTTGCGAGGGTGACCACAAAACCATGGCGAAGGCCATCAGGGACCGTGTGTCTCTGATCTGCCGCAAACGAGAGCAACGGCAGCAGGTGCGAGCAGAGCAAGAGAAACGCAAGCAAGCGGAAGAGCAGAAGCAGTTGTCCAGCGAGTCGTTGAAGAACGTGGTCGGCCCTCAAGGAACTCAAGGTTCTGCACAGAGTCAGTGTGGTTCCCAGCCTCCAACTCCTGGCTTTGTCCACCCTGAGGGTGAGGAGCCCGATGCAGACCAGCAGCTTCAGTACATGCAAAGTGGAATGACCTGTAAGTGTTAGATACAACCCATCTGGATTGATTTAACTGTCATTCCTATTTAATTATGAATGTCATATCTTTTCCCAGCGGCTGATGTGACGCTTGAGAGTGGTCAGGGTTCATCCGTGTTCTCAGAACCTCACCTCAGCCAGCTAAGCATGTCGTATAGTTCTCCTGCAACGTCGCAACAGCAGCAGGTGCCTGGACAGGGTGCCTACCCTCCCAGCTCTCAAGCTCCCCAACAGCACACCGGATACCCCCAGCAGCCCATGGTAAGTCCCAGAAAATGAAGGGCCAAGTCAAGAACTCGCCACCTAACTGAGATCACAGCAGGTCACATATTTACATCCTTAATCTGCTCCTGTGGGGCCGTTTTATGAAGCTACCGCCTAGTGACGAATTCCAAACTTATTATGTTACAATATTCCAGTAGCAATTTTCCAACCAAAACAGTGATCAGTACACCACAAAACTTCTCAAAAATGTCACTGTTGCACTAAGCTGTTGAAGTGCGGAAAGCAGATATTCTCATTAGGTGCCGGAAAAGTCAAAGCAGCTTTGAAATTGGGCCTAAACTAGTGGTTCTCAACCTTTTTGACTCGAAGGCTACCCATTGTCCAATACAATATTCAACGGATTATTTTTTGGTATTTCTGCTGTAATTATGACAAAGCTGCTCTTTTTCAAACATTGGTAAGCTAATGAAGCAATACGGAGATGAGCATCATCTAGCCTTGATTGAGAAACAAATGAATCATGAATTAATGATCAGTTGTTGTTTGACATTTGAATGTGATTTATTTGTAGTTGCATGTGTTTAGAATTGAATGATCGTTTGTTATTATCAGACACTAAATGGATGATGCATGAGAATGGAGAGCAAAGCCATAATGTCTACACTCTTACTGGGTTTGATTATTTTCATACAGCCTCTCTCTCTCTCTCTCTCTCTCTCTCTCTCTCTCTCTCTCTCTCTCTCTCTCTCTCTCTCTCTCTCTCTCTCTCTCTCTCTCTCTCTCTCTCTCTCTCTCTCTCTCTCTCTCTCTCTCTCTCTCTCTCTCTCTCTCTCTCTCTCTCTCTCTCTCTCACTCACTCTCTCTCAATTTTTTCTGACTGCCGAGTGTATTTCCACTCCCCACGTGTATTTGAGCTGCCACTCCCTCTTCATCCACTATGCATTTTAGTACATTCTTTGGGTTACTTTACCTTATTTGTTTTTGTTTGTTTCATATCAGTATTTTTCATTCATCTCAAAAAGGCAGTGCCATGTACTGTAGCAGTATATCATGCTGTGTGTGCAGACTGGTAGGCCTCCATCACTTCTTGTTTCTCTTTAGTGTCAAGCTGTATGTTGTCCTGACATCCTGGGCACTTAAACCATGATCAGTTTGTCTCATCAGTGTCAAGGCATGCAAAGATCTTTCTCAGGGAATTTTACTTTTTTTAAAGTTTCTCATCTCTTCTCACTCATTAGTTTTGAATTATTTAGATTTAGATGTATTATTATTTTCCATAGAGCCTGAAATACTTTAGTCATAAGCACACACCTTTATCTCTCTTTATTACTCTAATTTTCTCTGGTTATAACTTATAAGTATTTATTTTATAACAATGGTTTTTATAAATAAATACAGTCTTATCTGACTTTGACTTGGAATGGTTGCTTTGCTTATTTGTTAAGACTCAAAGTGATATTAGAAGTCTGCATGGCACTGATGACTGTTATTTTACTTTTATTTTTGTTCTTCTGTTTTTATACACAATATGCTGTTTGTGGTCTTTGTTTTTACTGTATATATTCTCTACATCTGTTTATGTTGTTCTTTATCATAAAAAATTTTCTGGATTTTCTGTGATGTTTTCGTGGACTTTGCTAACATACATTGCAAACATGCAGTTTGCATCTACGTAGTAGACTGTCTATGCTGTAGATTTCTTGGAGTCTGAATGCTGCTTAAGCAATGACAATGTCATTTTTAGTGCCATTACTTTAGTGACTTATTCTTACCCACTTATATTTTCCAGGCTTTAACAAACCAAGTTTCTCTGTAACAATTAATCTCAGATTGGTTCAGAAAAGTATTACTTTAATTTCAAAATCTGCAACAAAATCTGCTCGCAATTCATGAGTCAGGTTTTGGTATTCTGTCACATGCAATAATTTCATAGCATAAATTTTTCTGATAACGTGTTGGTCATTGTAAAACAATTTATTTTATTTTTTTTTGAAACATAATGAGTCATCGATTGAACCAGGCTCATTCTTTTTGTCTTACTCGACAGCAGATTTGAACATTTCTAGGTCAAGATTTATCGTAGATCAATGTCGTTCTTTTTCTGTCTATCATCCTAGAATGTGATGTTGATATTTAATCTTGAATCAAATGTTTCTTTATAGTTTCCTTTTGGTTATTTGGCTTTTGTTCTTTTTGTGCCATTCGTGTTCCATTGTGGTTAATAGACAATTCCCCTCCTTCGTCTCCAGCCTCCTCAACCTCTCCCCCGTCGTCGTGGTCGTAGCATGTCTGTTTGCGTGCCCTGCTTTTCTACCACTTCTGCTCTGTCGTGCCCTCCCAAGCCACCTTCCACCCCTCCTCCAGTCGCATCAGCCCCACTCTCACCCCGGCTGGGGAGGCCAGATGGGGAGACGTTTGCGGGTCGATTGTCTAAAGCACTGGAGAGCGTCCTGCCCCTTCACTCGGCCCCACCCCGTCGCCGTGCCAGCCTCCCAGCAATCTTTGCCAGTCCTGTATGTTAGTGTCTCCCAGTGAACCAGGGTTCTCCCACTGAGCTGGACTTGGGTACAACCCGGGTATCTGTAAAGAATAATTGTATAAGAATAAGAAAAGCCAATGTAATCTAAATTGATGCAATATAATTTAATTGTGGTTAGGGCAAATGTTCACATCCCTAATAGCAAAAGAAACACAAAAGGTGTGATCTAAAAACTGTAAATGGCAACTTGCTACATTATTAAATCAAAGTGTGCTGTTCAGAATCCAAGAACATTGAATTTAGACCCAACCATCTCATAGTGCCAAGCTATATCACACTGTTAACGCTAAAGCTATTATTGGACTTAAAAATGCACACAGCAGCCATTTTTCAAACTGCCTAGTCCCAAATAATTTGCTGTTAACCGCTTAGTAATGTTACCGTTAATCTAGCTAAAACTGGCGTCTTATGCAATTTAATACAATTTCACGAATTAGCCACTGTGTACTGTATCACGAGTGTAAATAGCTTATTTATATCTCCTCTTGTAAGTTAAAGGCTCAGGGTTGCTTTTTTACTGACTACAGGTCAATCTTAAAACCCCTTTCAAATACCCGTGTTACCCTGGCCCACTCCACTGGAACCCTGTGCTCACATTAAATACAGATTGCCATGAACTGCAATCATTAAAAATGGTTCCTTGGCCCCACAGTCTGTGAAGCATCTGTATTTAATTGAAAATCTGTCGCTGTCATGTTTCTACAACTCATTAAGCATTTAAAAATCTCTTGATTTATTCTATTGTCATTGAGACATCTTTGCCTGATGGGATGAATATTATCTGCTGTTTTTTCACTTGTTATCTTTTTTTTATTTTCTCTCTCTCTTTCTGTTTTTCTTCTTGCTTTGTGAATTTTATGATGCTGCCTTTTCTACTTCCTCACAAAGATGCTGTATGTTATTGTCACTGCAGCCACAATCAGTGAGTCAGCCGTACGGTGGAGGAGGCTCAGGTCTGGTCGAGCCCCCGCTCTTTTTCCCCACCATCCCGGAACGGCCCGTCTCATTCTCCCCTCCGCCATCTTGCACGCCTAAAGCTTTCAATGTGCAGCGGCGCAAGAGCACCTCCATCCTAGAGGCCCACACTCGTCACTTCCAGCCCGCCTTCCACCGTAGCTACGGCAGCAGCCTGCACCCGTTCTCTGGCGTGGAGGCCCTTGGTGTCGGCGTCGAACCCGCCCTGTTCATGATGCCCGGGATAGCAGCTCAAAGATTGGCTGAGCCACTCCACCTACAGCCCCCAGCGGAGTCGCTATATGGATATAAGGATATGAGGGCTGAGCAAGAGGAAACTGTACGCAGACTCAGCCTCAACCAGGCTGCATTAATGGACCATCTTGAAGCCATGGCCTACGGTGGCTACCCTATGACTGCACATCAGATAAGCCAGATCAGCTTCCATCAGCAAATGCAAGCTGCTGCTGCCGCCAGCTTGGCCTATGAGACTCAATCACAGCCTGGGACAGCTTACCTACACCCTCATGTCCAAAGCCACATGCGCTTAACCCACAGCCCCATCCCGCAACTGCCTACCATGAGTGTGTCTAGCTCCGCCTCTGCGCCCCAGCAAACCACACCTGCAGATCCAGGCTATCAGCCCCACTCTTTTTCCCATTCCGCACCACCCGTGCTGGCTCATGCATCCGAGCCGAGCACCGCCTTTGAATTCCACATGCACAACCTACAGGCTGACCCAGCCATGCTGGCATCCAGACTCTACCGAGCCCGTAGGGGCTCCATGGACCTTAACCTGGAGGAAGCAGCTGGAAACCCTGGCTTGTGCAGTCGACTGCAGCCCGTCACTGAAGAACTGTACAGCTATGTGAGCCCGGAGCTGCCCCTTCCTCCAGGCAGCCTACTTCTTCACGGACCTAAAGAGCTTAGTCCTGAGCCTTCAAGCGACTCCATGACCTCCTCCGATGCTGGGGAGTTCCACTCGCCTCCGCCTCATCAATTGTACCAACCTCAAGACTGTTCTGCAGCTCAATCCATCCCACAAACTTCTTACTACAAAACAGATGGAGGGAGCAATGTCAGCGACGGACACCCACCCAGTCAACAGATGTTTCTATTTGTTCCACCCTCTGAATCGTCCACTGTTCCATCTTCACACATCAGTGCTCTGCACAGTACCTGGGCTCGTCAACCATCTCTTCCACTGGACATCACATTCCACGAGCCTGCCTTGTCCCATCAGGGAGCTACCTTGGTACCTAGAAATACTTGTTCTCGTCCACCTTTCCCAAGCCCTCCCTGTCTTTCTCTCAGTTACCTGATTTATTTTTGTGTCCCGTGGTTGTGGTTTTAACCCTCTCCAGCCATAATTTAGGGCTCAAAAAGGTTCGCAAGGTGCATTGAGCAAAAAATGCATAAACCTGCTTTTTAAATCCCCTTGTGCTAAGACATTTATGTATCTTCCATTAGACAGTGTGATTTGTTTTATTTCCATTTATTTTCATTTTAGATGCCTGTTGTAAGTATTATTTTGTGTGTATGTTCATATAATACTTGTGTGTTTGTACAGATATCATGTAAAACTGCATACAAATCTGAAATTTAGTTTGCCTCATTCAAATTAATTTATTGATAAAGACCAACATAAAATAGTGGAAATATAATTTTTTTAAAGGATTGGAAGAGACTTCACTTGTAAAAAAAAGGTTTGAATGCAGGATTTGTATGACCAAACACACAGACACATACAACACAAACAGGGGGTTTAGACAGGTTTGCTTGTCTCTTTAAGGTACCTATAATCTTGCTTTTAATGTTTCTTACAAAAAAAAAAATCATGTTTTTTTTTTTTGGTTGTATTTTACCTTAACAGCTGCTTTTTAGATATTCTGCTATATTATAGTTGGCTGGAAATGGTTAAAACAGTTGCCTTTGATTTTCTATTTTGTCTTTGTCGAGGAAACGGCTCGTGATACAGCCTCAGTAAAGAACCACCTGCACATGAACCCCAACATTTGTTGGCTACTTTTAGGACATTTAACTTCAAAAGCTGAGAAGTCATCTTTTAACCCTTAGAAGGCTGGCATTATCAATGTCATCCTGCAGTCCCATTCTCCGCCCCTATTTATACACCTTTCCTGCCTCACTTTATCTTTTATACCACTGTTATTTTCATCCTCTTATCTGCCAAGGCTTCTTATTTCCTACTGCTCTCTAAGCCTCTTGCTAATAATGAATACATTCTTCAGTGTAACGCCAAGGTAAGGTGATCTACGTCTGGAGCAACTATACTTGTCTGTACCTCGTAGAAGAGAAATTGAAGGACAAGTATACTTGTAGCTTTCTAAGGGTTGCTTCTGTTGAAACTCTCCGTGTGGAGGGGAAAGTGGTCAAATCAAGCAGTGTTAGTGGTCAGGTCTATTTTATCAGACGCTTCCTTGGTTATACAAACAACTCCATATGCTTCCCTGAGCATTTTTTTTTTTTATAACATTCACCCAAGTTACAGAATCATGTAGAGTCACATGCATGAAGCCTACTCACTCCCCGGCTAACACCTGATGTTTGTTTGTTTGTTTAATCATGAGATGTGAGAGGCATACACAAAAAGTGAATAGTGACCTGAGTGCATTGCTCGGAGTGTTCACATTTTGTGTATGAATGGTAAGTATTTGAAAGTAATTTTTTGTTTTTACTGTAGCCACCAACATGTTTTGACTTTGTCTTTTTTTTTTTTTTTTTTCACCTCTCCACCACTGCCATATCTCTTTCTCTCTCTGTTTCTCTCTCACTTTCTCGCCTGCCTCCATATTCCTCTTCATATTCGTAACAGGTGCAGGTCCCCATCTCTCAGTCTACAAGTGCCATGTCTATGGTTTCCTGCAGCACCCCAACAGCCGCTTCTGCTTCTCAACAGGTAAGATCAACGTGTCTGACCAATCAGAATCACCTTCCCCCCTTTCATTAGCATAAATGGAGCTTCAATATTGGCCAAGAGACCTTTTTGAGTTTTATTTTTGTTGGTTTGAATCTCTCTGGATTCTCTCCTGCGTGTGAAAGCTGTGGACATCAGAGGTGGCTTTCTCTTATGCTGTGTTGTATTTGTTTCTTATAGTATGGAGTTTACTACGTCCAAGCACTCCCTTCGCAGGTAGAGAAAAACCCCATTCCTCTCTTTCGCTCTCTTTCTCTCTCTGCTTCTTTTACTTTTTCTCTCTCCCTCTTTCTCACATTTACTGACCTTTCTTTTTGAACTCTTTGCCTTGCCCTCTTTAGTTTTGTCATTTCATTATTGCATAATGAGGTATTTAAAATAAAATGTAGTTCATTAAGGCTTGGAAAGGAAGCTTGTCGATGTGAGTATTATCACATCTTGAAGACCCAGATCAAGATCAGTTAGTGTAGTAATTTAATTTAAATTAAGATTTAGTGTTTATATGTTGAGTAGGTCTCCAAAGGTAAGTGTTTCAAAGGTTTTTTTTTTTATATATATAAATATATAGAAATGCTCTAGTTTTAGCAATATGAACAGCATCTGTTGATGATTACCACAGACCATAGTTTTGTCCTTTAGATTGTGAAGACAAAAATCTAATTTGCAGTAATGCACTTGTTTACAATGAAAGTCTATGGGGCAAGACATTCCGGAGGGTTTTTGTAAGTGTTTATTTTAGTGTTGGAAATGATGTTCTAGGCGGCTGAACACTTTATGTGTTACTGGATTACTCTCATGTGTAATGCCTTTCTCCATTGACTTGCATGTCAAGTGCATTGCTGTGAATGAAAATGTAAATGTTTTGTTCGTTTTTACAAACTAAAGGATGAGTCAAAATTATTTTCTGTCTAGGGCATGCTGTTTATAGACTTAATTTCAACCTAGTACTTTCCTTTAAGCCACATGATGAGCTGGTGGGATGAGTTGGTTGAGACCAGACTTCATGTGATCCTAAAATGTACTCGTTTTCCAAGACTTGGTGTTTCCAAAGAGCCTCCGAGCCTAATATCAAGAGGTGAAGTAAATGCTTCATGTGAGAATGCTTATTCTCTTTTTAGGCTGCTGTTCCGCAACAGGCCTCTCTGGTGCTGACATCCCAACCAGGTGTCTCGCTACCCCAACAGCCTCCCAGCAGTGTAGTTCAGAGCAGCTCTCAGACGCAGGTCCAGCCCGGCCCCCAGCCAACACAGGTACACTCAAATGTGTTGTGAGAAAATCAAGATAGAAGCCAACATAAAATAAAATTAAATCATCTTAATTCAATTTTATATGACATGAGAAAACAGAGAAGTTAAAACATTTCTTCTGGAACAATATCTGAAATGTTTATTCTTTCAAAATGTATTATTTTACATTACTACTGAAACATATTATTATGTACATATATTATACGTACATATATATATTATATAAACATATATTTAATGTATAATATGTATTATTATATTATTTATATATATTTCTATATATATATATATATTTCTGCTCTCTGAAACATTACAAATCACATTTGTAGAGAAGTAAATTAGGTTCTGTATGCATTCATGTTCAAAAACCTTTAAATATGGTAAATTACTGCGCAGAAGTTTTTCTTCTTTCTGTTTTACTTTCCCTCTTTTTATGTGTCGAAACACTTTGGCTGTCTCTTACTGAAGTGCCTCAGCTCTGCTTGCTTGTTTGATTGATGTTTTCTGGCATGTTTCTGCCTGTTTGTTGCATGGTTGTCAGTTGCTTGGTAGTGAGATGAGTCCCTCTCTTTGGTTCCCAATGTTTAGTGCAGATCAGTTGTTTTCCCTTTAGCTGAAAGTGCAGATACACTGTAGTGGCACAAAAAAAGTTGTTTACTTATGGTTGATCTACTTCAGTCGCAAATAACTAAATTGGGTTATATATATTTGATGTGGTGTTGGATTTGGATTTTGTTTTGAGTGTGTTGTTGACAGTGACAGCGTTTATAGGCACTAAGAGAGGAGCCACTCCTAACTTAATCTAATAACCGTTTGGCACTAAAATTATACTTTGTTTTTCATGTGTGTTTAGCTTGCGGTTGTTGTGATCCTCCGTTCACCCTGTGGCATGTCTATGTCATGTGGTCTGATCTCGTGATTGTTTTCCTGCGGTTTATTAAGACATCGCTCCTATCACACGTAAACTGGCCTTGCCGTCTCCATCTTCACCGGTCGGTGCTTGCAGACGTATTTCCCTCGGTCTCCATATTCCCAACCACTGATCTGACCCAGCTACCCCTCTCCTACCCCCCTTCAGCTTTGCAGTGCGGCTCTCGGCTTGCCAACTATAGCAGTTGCCCCGTTTCCGCAGCAACCAGTGCCTGAAGCGCTGATGTGCCCGGCAGCCGTGTCTGCGCCAGCCGTGTCCCCGTCAGTGCTGCTGCCCCATCTACCCCAATTGGTACCGCCTCTAGTGACACCTGTGCCAACCATCCATGTGGCCACAGTCCCCTCCCCAACTGAACATCCATGTTTGCCAGCCAACACCCCAGTGCAGGTACCTGGATCGGACCGAACTGGCCCCAAACGCATCAGTGCAGGCAGTTTTTGCTTGCTTTATAGGAAAAGCTTTTGTGTTGACATTTCATACTTCTTGTTATCTCTGTCTGTCTGTGAAGCATAGCTGCTAAGCTGTCTTCACACAGCGTCCTTTCTTTTCTTGGCTGTGAAATAAGACCTATTTTTTTAGAAAACACAATAAAAAACATTCAGGCTTTGCCTGAAGCAGTTGTGCTTTTTATTTAGACATGCATTTTGTTATTTCGTCTTTTATCATTTGATTGTTTGTTTGTCTCTTTCTATTATAATTCCTTTTGTTTTTGCTGTTTGCTGTTCCAGACATCTCATAGCGTCTCTCAGACTTTGACAACCGAGCTGTCACAACTCCAAACTCCTGCTGTGGAGAGGTAAGAATTACTATTTAACAGTGCAAAATGCAGTACAATAGATCCAGAATACATTGGGCTGTATTACTGAAGTCATTTTGTGTTTTAATTTCTTTTTTCCCCCTTAGCTGTCATTCTGATGTGGCATCTGGACTCAGTGATGGCAATGAAGGCGTAACGGGTGGCAGGCATGAGGGTCGTTCTGCCAAACGTCACCAGCGCAGATCTGTTCGCAGCCGTTCACGCCATGAAAAGACCTCTAAGCCCAAGCTCAATGTACTTAATGTACGTCCAATGCATTGACATTTTTCTTTTATTGTTCCTTTATTGGTTTTGATGGTGGTGGAAAAACTAAAGACATCTCTCATGTTTGTTTCAGATCTCCAGCATGGGCGATAGAGTTGCAGAGTGTCAATTAGAAACGCACAACAGGAAAATGGTGACTTTCAAGTTTGATCTCGATGGCGATAACCCAGAGGAAATTGCACAGATAATGGTAACTTGAAACACCATCCCTGCATGCTTTTATTACTGACCAGATATGCTAATTAAATTATTTCTTTTGATCTTGATCTATGTGACAAAAAGCTGGTGTTGAATAAAATATTTCTGTTGCCAAAATACACTTTGTACTGCCAAAACTCATTAATAAGAGGTATTATTTCCTTCATGTTAGGTACAAAGTGAGTTCATTCTAGAGACCGAGCGTGAGTCCTTCATTGATCAGATCCGAGAGGTCATAGAAACAGCCGATGAGAAAGGTGTGGAGAGAGAGCGCAGCCAGGTACGTCCTTCTAAAAAGCTTCACAGCCTATAGTTTTACACCCAGTATTTCCATGCCTAGCAGTGAATAAAATTGCCATTTGCAGAAAGTATAGAAAAGCTTGCATGGAAGACCATGTATACAAATTGGGTATTAAAAAAAAACTATTTTTTTTATCATTTTTCATCAATGTTTTAGTGAAATCAAATATCAAAATATGATCAACAAAATGGTTAGATTAATTATTTCAGTTTATGTGCTTTTTTATTTACATTTATTTTGTACAAGGCAAATTTTGGGGTGATTTTTGTTATTTTCTAGCATGAAATTAAACATGTGTTTAAAAATAGCTACTTTTCATGATATGTCCGTTTTATGTTAGATAATATTTAATATTTGTCATATGTAATAAGTGAAACGTCAAATCTTTTTTTATTGCTATTTAAACAGAGCAATAGGACATCACTTTGTACTCTATCTTTTATAAATTATTTTTTTGAAATTGTAACATCACAGTTAACAATATCTTACAGATGGTCAGTGATCACGAGCAGCATATGCCCACCACATCAGTGCCACAAGGTAGAGCTTACTCATGTCTCAGCATGTAAAGCAAGTTGATGTCCCCTGTTAATGATGTGTCAGTACTGAGGTCTTCTCTCCTCCACTTTTTCTCCCAGGTGTGGCGCCTAGTTCAGCCGCCCAGGTGGTGCACTCCGCAGGCCGCAGGTTTATCGTCAGTCCAGTGCCTGAATCCAGACTGAAGGATCAGTTCTTTAGTGTACCCCCACCCACAATCCCTCTTCGGGAAGAACCTTTATCCTGTGAGTTTAATATGTAAAATATACTTATACAGGTTAAATTGTAAAAAAAAGGCATAATATCCATTAGATGTATCTTGTTTTTTTAGATTTGCAGTTTTTATTGATTCTTATAAAAATACTGAATAATACATTTGTACAGTGTATTACAGTGTAGAATCCCTTTTTGATTGTCTCTTACTATAATGTCTGCTCTCATACCCAATACAAATAGCCTAGACAAATTATGTAACCACATACTCATTTTTGTCTTGAATTTCTATTCCTTATCAGCTGTGTCAGTTGCAGTGCCTGTCTTGGGGCTTTCTGTGTCTGCGTCTGCAGTCAGTCTGCAGCAGGCATTCTCTGAGATGCGTCAAGGCCGGTTCGACCCGGGTCCCAGCACTGCGCCACCAATGCTCCATGTCTCCATGCCCCCTCTGGTTCCTGCCGCAACACCCTTGCCCTCTAGCACCGCCGCGGTTGTCCCTCCCCCAGTGTCTTCTGAAGCGACCGCTTCACCATCTCTACCCTCTGTCTCCATAAACCCTCCGGGGTCATCGTCTCCTCCTCCTGCCCTTCCCACCTCTGTCGTCGCTTCCCCTCCATCCCATTCACAAATCCCCCTGGCTCAAAGTCAGGTTGTACCTGCCATCATCAGTGTTATTTCCACCCCTTCCTCTCTGCCAATGCCACCTGTTCCTGCCGCCGCATCATTCCCCCAGACCTCAGTCTCAATGCCTGTACCTGCTAGTACTGCTGCCCCTCTCACTCACCCTGCGGCTCCTATGGGATGTGGCAGTGGCGAACAGCCATCCATCCCCTCCACTTCAGCTCAGCTCACTTCAGCAGCCATCCAGACGCCGCAGCTTGCACCATCCACCATCCCCGACACTGTTACTCCCATCTCTGGAGCTCTGACACCTGTGCACAGCCAGCCTCAGACCTCCACCGTGGCCAATCAGAGTCACACACAAAGTGTGGAATGTGACAGTGACCCGCAGGGTAAAGGCGTCGATGACATCCAGGCTCTGGATAAGAAGCTGCGGTCACTCTTCATGGACCTGGGCTCTGGTCTGCCCTCTGCCCAGTCTGATGTCACATCTGACCCCTTAGCGGCCCCAAGTGTCCCTGGCACCTCCTCTCCAACTGCCTGTTCCACCCCAAGTGGCACCCCTCTCCCTCCCTCTAGTTTACCCCTCAACTCCTCCGGTCAGCCCACGGGCTCTCCAATGACCTCCATGGGCAATGGCTCCACCCCAGTCGGCTACAGTCAGACGACTCCATCCAAAGCGCCTCTATCAAGACTACCGGTGAGTGACCGGTTGATCAACAGTCATAAAAATAATGTGACAATCCAAATAAGCTCAAGTTTTACATCATGGTACATGGTTAAAACACTTTTCTTGTTTTTAACATCACATTTAACCTCTTTCTCTCAACCCTCTAACTACTGTATAGAAAAACTGGATGATTTTGTAGTGTTTTTAAACCCAATTTCTGCATGGCTGTTGAGTTTCATGACTGACAAAATGCATGACATAGTAATCCTACATGAATGCTTTATAACTCAACTGACACTTTTCTGTAATATTACAACCAAGCTTTAGTCATATTTTGTGTACAGCTTTGAATAATTCCCAAGCATAACACAGTCTTAGGCTGCTTGTGGCGGTTCATCGGCACCTCTGCCAGCTCTCGTTCTTTACAGTGCTTTAGTTTCTCTTCCGTCTTCATTCATTAGGTGTTGCCTGTCGGCCCAGATCAGGCTGGCACGCCGCCCACAGAGCACCTACCACCCTTCCCAGGACCTTGTTTAACTCAGGTGCCCTTTTCTTCTTTCTCTTTCTGTCTCACTCTGTTTTTATATAGTTTCATTCCTGTAAAACACGCAGAGCATGAGTGAAGATTTTTAATCACATAAGAATCAAACCACTGCATGGCATAGCTTTCCTTTGAGGCCTGTTAGGAGCATGACATGTGACGCTCATTAACTCTGACTTGCTGCTCTTTCTCTTTTCCTCTGCCGTAGACGGGTGGAGAACGGGAAAGATGTGGTTTTAAGAAAACAACATCAGACATGAAACATTTTCAGTGTGTTTTGTCTAATGTTCTGGTTTTATTTATTTTACTATAATAAAAACAGCAAACTCATTTGTTAATAATAATTATTTTATGAAAGGTAAAGGGAATATAAAGGGCGGTGCTTTTCTGTCCCCTTGTAAGATTTGAAAGAAAAAACTGTTTTACAATATCAGTCATTGTAGTTTAATTGAGTAGATTACATTTGCTTTAAACTTTTTGTATTGTCTCTTTAATTAATTTCCTTATTTTTACATGTGTACATGTTAATTTTGACCTTTGGTTTGGTTTTAACTTGTCCTCTACCCAGATTTTCTGACTTTTCAGAATTTTCCTTTTGTAATAAAATTTTTGAGGATTTCAAGTAATCAAAAGTGGCTCTAATCAAACAATCACCCCTAAATTTTTATCATGTAATTTTGATCTTTTAGCATGTTGTGGATGAATTTCGATTTCAGTCTATTCTCGATTAATCAAAGTAATTAAGATGTTATATAACATATATTTTCCTCGCTCCAAATTGAACCCTGCTTGCATTCACGTCAAACTCAAAGAAAGTCCTTCCCTTCTGCTTAAGGCGATTCATATTAAATCTAAGAGACTTTTTCTAATCCGGTAAATTTGATGCAATATTTTTCATCCATCACTTTTGAATTGAAAACTTACTGTGAAGGCACTCTGCCGCGAGCCAACCTGAACAAAACATTTCAGGAACCGCAGAGCGTGGGCCAATTAAAGGATTTACTCTCCATTTCATGTGGAACATGAAAGGAAGCCTCAGCTTGGATTAAAAGCATTCAGTTCTTCCAGGCAGTGGTCATCTGACCCTTTACTTACTGTAAGAGATTGTCTCATGCAGAAATTAATTAGATACACAGTTCCCCTGCTGTATTTGTGTGCACTTGCCATGAGTAATAAGTGTTTGTACGAGCCCGTGTGCGTGTATATTTCTTGGGGCTAAGTGAACCTGACTAATTGCTGAAATGGATTATTTAGTCCCAGCAGCCCCTGGAGGATCTAGATGCCCAGCTGAGACGGGCACTGAGTCCAGAGACCGTCGCAATCAGCAATGTCACGCACCAGGTACACGCACACCAACAGGGGACTGGCCGAAAAACACCAGCACACGTGTATTAAGTGTCGGATCTGTCTGATTTAATTTATTGCAGTTAAACTTTGGCACGGGAACTTTCCATACACAAAGAACAGATAAAAGAAGTGTTTTTTAAATCAAATACAGCAATAAACCAGAGAATTACCTCCTCAAATCTTAAAGGGATAGTTCAGGATTTTAGACATGAATCTCTATAGCTTCCCCATAAGCAGTGTGGTGCATTGACCATGACTTACCCCCGACAGCGTCCTGTGAGCCGAGCTCCGGTCCAGTTTTGGTCAAGATGAAATTAGTCCGGCAAGTTTGCTGGGGTCACGGCAATAAAGCTTTTTTCTTCTCAAATCAATATGTGTTCAAAAGAGTGATATATTTGCAGCACAAAACCGCTGTCTATGGAGAGGTCAGACCTCGTAATGGCTTGGCACTATTTTCTTCCCCGTCATATCACTGCGCGCTGCCGCTACCTACAGCCAGCTGGGAGCCGCGCACGTGTCACTTTGTTTACAGCTCGTAAAGAGAACGATAACATGTCTGACTACAGCAGCGACGATGACAACATTGACTTCGACACACAGCCAAAAGGATATCTTTACGAACCTGAATACACAGATGACGAGTTACGCCAGATGGAGTTAGAAAGGACAGAAAGAGAGAGGATGGACAGAGAAGTTGAACAAGTTGAAGCTGGAGCCACAAAGCTTGTACAAACTGATCGCTCTTGGTGAGTAGCTATGTTAGCTCGTTCGTGTAGCTGTTCTGAGCACGTAAACACTGCTGTAAACACTGCCGAACAACTGAAAAAGTGGTGTGCGCCTGCGCAGCTCCCAGCTGGCTGTAGGTAGCGGCAGCGCGCAGTGATATGACGGGGAAGAAAATAGTGCCAAGCCATTACGAGGTCTGACCTCTCCATAGACAGCGGTTTTGTGCTGCAAATATATCACTCTTTTGAACACATATTGATTTGAGAAGAAAAAAGCTTTATTGCCGTGACCCCAGCAAACTTGCCGGACTAATTTCATCTTGACCAAAACTGGACCTGAGCTCGGCTCACAGGACGCTGTCGGGGGTAAGTCATGGTCAATGCACCACACTGCTTATGGGGAAGCTATAGAGATTCATGTCTAAAATCCTGAACTATCCCTTTAAGTGTAACAGAGAAAGCATGTAACTTTTTGCTTCAAGAGGAATAATTGATATAAATAATTTAAAATGACCCTTTTTAATGACCCTTTTTACTATATATATATGCAACTAAATTAAGAGAGATATTTATATACATGTACACTATTTAATATTTCTTTACAATGGTCATTTAAATTATTCCTTTTTAAATACATTTTGAATAATTAAATCATTTATATTGTGCTTTATTTACATGTCTGTATTCTGATTCACATCTTTTTCTTACCTGTAGTCATCTCTTTCTGGGATGCCACCTGGAGGACAGCCAGGTATGTGCTGAGGTTTTACTTTACTTTTACCTGTTATTTAAATGCACAACAGCTAGCAAAAAAGCTTCAACTCTGCTTATTAATGATGATACCATTTCAGTTCCGTTTTCTCTGGATGATGAGCAAGCATCTGCACCTACAGTAGGAGGATACAAACTGGGACGATTCCAGGTACTTTGCATTCGCAATGTGATGACAGGAATGGGATGTTCATAGTCAAGTCAAGTCACCTTTATTTATATAGCGCTTTATACAAAGCAGGTTTCAAAGCAGCTTTACAGTGAAAACTGATTCAATGATGCAAACAGTTCATTTCAGCTGCACAGCAGCTCTAAAAGAAAATAGTGTCATTGTTCAGCTAAAGTCAGTGTTAATTCAGTTACATTGTAAAGATCATTAATTATTAAATCAGTTAATTTCATCTATAAAGCAGTTCTACAGAAAAACAGTGATGTCATCGTCCAGCTCAGTTCATTTCTCACACAATAGTGTCAATGCATAATATTTTATGGTATAAATAGTGTTTGTCATGGTGTTTGTGTATGACACTCTTGTTCTCTCTCTCGTTCAGGTGTCAGTGGCTCCTGATGAGAACGCCTCGCAAGCTCACACAGGCTCCTTTGACTCATCTTCCACGTCGTCTTCCTCCACCACCACCTCCTCTTCATCATCATCCTCCCCTCTCTCTAGCCCTGAAAACACACTGCACCGGACCTCCTCTCCCCTCAGAGACACGAGAGCAGATGTTGTCGACGGCCTCCCTGCTCTTCCCAACCAGATGGCAACCCACCCTCAGCCCACCACCATTGGCCGTTTCCAGGTTACCACCAAAACGGACACGAAGGTGGGGCGTTTCTCAGTGAGCAGCGCACAGGACGAGGCTCCAATAGCTAGCTTACAACCCCCAGAACCCCAGCCAGCACCTCAAGCCCATCCAGCCATGGGCAACGGTCCAGCCCAGAGTCCCGGGAGCCTCAACAACTCTGTCAGCTCCTACTTCAGCAGTGACAATGACTCTGAGTTTGAAGATGATGATTTTAAGAGAGAAGTCAACAAGCTGAGGGAGAAGTATGTTTGTTTTTGATTTAGACATTGTAACAGGAACTGGGACGGTGTAACCTAGGCGAAAGATATGCAGTGTAATTGTGCTTTCCATGTTTTTCTCCCAGGCACATGATAGAGAGTCAGGCCCTGTACACTCGGCAGAAGGCCGAGATTGATTCTCTTTTTGCCCGATTGGGCAAAGTTCCACCCGCCATGGTCAATCCACCCGTGGTGAACCCAGCTGGCCGTAGACGACGTCCCACCAAGAGCAAAAGCAGCAAATCCAGCCGCGGTAGCTCCCAGGGCAGCAAGAGTCCTGTACAGCCAGGTATTCACTTGTTTCATTTAGCCTTTTTGTGCAGATCAATTGACAATGTTTTTTGGGAATACAAAATATTGTTAAGATCGTTCTTATCTTTTTTAGTAAAAAGAAACCTTAAAGAGAGAATTTAAATTCCATAAAATAATTTTCTTTGTAAATAACCTGTTAACCCTTAAACAGGCAAGAGTGGAACATTATCAGCAATCATTTCATTATATCATCTGGACTTAAGTCAAACATATACAAAGGAGTTTTTGAAATATTTGATACATTTTGGATTTTATGAGTTGTATCTCCCAGGATACGTTGCCCTATTAGGGTATAAAAAAGCCAAGTCATTAATTTATTTAATTTATATAACACTTTATTTTACAGTGTCCTTGTTACATATGTTACATGTACTTACCATAGTAATAACAGTAACTGATGCATAATTACATGCAACTAACCCTCAACCAAATCCTAAACCTACCCTAACCCTATAGTAAGTACATGTAGTTGCTTAATATTACTCATTACTTAAATATATAATTACACTGTAACAATGACACCTTAAAGTAAAGTGTAACCAATATTTCTATGATTTATTCACTGCAAAAAAAAAAAAAGTAATATGCAAACTATACTGCATGTATGACAAGTCTAAGTGTCCTAAAATTGAGGCATACACATTTCTTGTATTTTTTCACTGATAAACCATTTCGTCTTCAACCTCAGGGGTGGGAAACTCTAGCCCTTGAGGTCCACTGCCCTCAGGGTTAAGCGCCATCCCTAATCAATCGTATAATGCAATATAGATACAAAATATAATTTTCTAAGTAATCCTGTAGACTTTGGTTAAATTTTTCAGGTTTGTTTGATCAGGGTTGGAGCTAAACTCTGCAGGACAGAAGCCCTCCAGGAACAGGGTTGGACATCCCTGTTAGATCATAAAATGAGCTGTGTGAAAAACCTGCAATAAAATATCTAGTTAAAAAATGCAAAGATGTAGTTAACTAAGCGTGAATATGAATATTAATATTTGCACAATTTTTTAACTCAAAATACATAGATTGAGAAGAGGGACTGTGTACGGGGGGGCCCAGAGGCCAGGAGGGCATATAAGGATCTTCCCTAAGGGCCCCAGCCCTGGAACGAGATTTCTACTGAACCAAGTCATGTGACCCACATACTCCAAACAGACTCAACTATGATAATGATAACAGAATTGGATGAAAATTTCTTTCCCATGCCTCCTACAAGAGATTAAAGACTTTGTATCCTGTGGTGCATGTTGCCTGTTTAAGGGTTAAAGTTAGGATAGTCTCCAATAGGGCTTTTCACACTTGAAATAGTTAATCCTGGGTCCCCGGGTAAACAGAATTCTGGTTTATCTTGCTTCACATTTCACACTGCTGATAATTTACCCAGAGTTACCAATTAATCCTGGTTATTCATACACTGACATTTCACACTGTACGTTCTTAAACCCTGGGCTAACGTTCATATTTGCACATTTATGGTGTCAGCGTAATTAATTGGGCGTACGCAGCACACAACCTGTTTACATAAGGGTTCTAGTGTTCTTCTTCTTAGAACTTTGTATAAACTTTCTGAACTTCTTTCTTCAGAAAATCTTTGTGAATCTGGTTCCAGCAACTTCAAATCTGTGTTTGCGTCTTGTGTCCTGGCTCTGATCAGCACTTCTATATGTTTTTGTGTGTGTGGTCTTACAGCAACCAGCACTTTATCAGCGCAGAGTGCTCCCTCCGTGTACCCTCCCCAGCAGGCCTTCCTGGGCCCTGGGGGGATGATAGATGGGGGGAGTAGCCCTCTGCTCCAATCCTTCAAGCCCTCCCCCTCTAATGAGAACCTGTGCTCCGCGTACACCAGTGACGCCACGCTCTCTGCGCCCAGTCTGTGTGTCACCTCGCAAGGTAAAAATAAAGAAACACATCACAGCCCCTCTGCTTTTTTTAACACCAAGTAAAATGATAAAGTGACATTATGGGTTGGCAATAAACAGAAAAAAACCATTCTCACAACATTCTCATTTTTCGTCGATAACAATAGCCCACTATGCACGTTTTTATGCAAATCGCAATATAAAACTTTTAAACCATAATTTAACTATTGCAATTATTGAGATTAACTATTGAGATAAATGAATAATTTATTGTAATTGCAATAAAATATATTTATAAAAGTATTTTTTTTACATGTAATTTAAATATATAAATTAAAAATACTGTTTTGTGGACCTTTTTTTTTTTAAAAAACAGGTCAGGTTTCTCTGTTTTTAGTTAAAAATGTTAAGCATTTGCTTGATTTTGAAACAAGGGACAGCTGTTGGTGCTTTGCCCTCCTCCTTGCAAATTTATCCCCAAAATATGGTGTATATAACTAATTTCAACTCTTATATCACTCATTCCTAAAAACCATAATCAGGGATGTGTTATTTCCCCCCCCCCCCCCCCCCCCCCCCCCCCGTTTTATACGGATATCCGTATTTTCCACCCTGAAAAGTGACACACGTGAATTGCGTAAATCCGAGAGAAAAAATGGTTTTGTGGTGGTGGTCATGGGGGTTAGGTGGGGGTGTGCTGGTTACTGTATGATGATTGAAATCGTGAAATGGCCTTTAATGACTAAATAAACTGCAAAATGTCACATTTTCTAATACATTTATTCCATGCACGGATTTCTCCTGACAGCGCTGCATGAGCTTGCGCCGCCATCTGTGGGACACCGTTATCATGTTTGCCAGGGTTCAAAGTGGCAAATGTGAGTAAAAATAGGTGTTGAAACGGTGTTACTTGCCAGTTGAAATGATATGGCTAAGTGTGATCATCAAATCGCAATGGTTGTGATGTAATTATATAAATAGCCTATAAAATCTGACACCCTGCATGTTTCAGAGGACTGTAACAGCACTGTGTTTTCAGTTTCGATTCACAGTTAAAGGGATAGTTCACCCAAAAATGTAAATTCTGTCATCGTTTACTCACCCTCAAGTTGTTCCAAACCTGTATAAATGTCCTAGTAGGGGGAAATAATAGTATGGTAGTCAATGGGGTCCGAGATATGCTTGGTTACAAACAGTCTTCAAAATATCTTCCTTTGTGTTCAGCAGAACAAAGACATTTATACAGGTTTGGAACAATTTAAGGGTGAGTAAACGATGACAGAATTTACATTTTTGGGTGAACTATGTCTTTAATGCTACTCTGCAAGTGCTGTGTTTGAGTTGCTTATAAGTTGCATTTAGGAACGCAACATTCATCATGAAAATCATTTTTAAATCTGTTGTTGTCAACAAAGAGAAGCGATAAGGTCTTTCGGCCAAAATAAAAGGTTAATGGTGTAATGTTTGAAAACAAAGAAATTAAGACAGCCATAAATGTTAGTAATTTTACTGTTGTTCAGTAAAATAAAATGGTAATAATGATAATTATTTACATTGTTATTATTAATAATAATAATAATAATAATAACAATTCTATTAATACTTTTACTATAAACATATATTGTATTATAATATAATATATTATTATGGTTATTAAATGCTAAAAAAAAAATGCATTTTACAGTACAATAGTATGTATTGCAAAAGAAGATATTTATCTTTTTTAATTTGATAAATGTATTTTTTTACATTTGAAGGTCAGGTTTCCTTCTTTTTAGTCTTTAGCTGATCACATGCCTGCATAGTATACTCTGTTGGCTTTGTCACTTTGGATGTTTTAGTAACACATAGCAACTGTGGCCTACTTCCTGTGAGTCTTCCAAATTTGAGGAGAAAACTTATTAAATGCGGTCATTAAAATTGTGTTATTTTTCCCTCTAACATTCTTGTGAATTTTGTGTTGTTTCGTATATCGGCCCTATTTCTGGCGGTTCAGGATTAATCAAATCTTAATGTAGAAATCTTTGCTTTGCCCTTCTGAGAAAGCGCACGCTTTGATTTGGATGAAGCTGCAGGGCTGATGCTTGTGCCTCCAGGGGGTGCTTCTCCTCCCCTGCTCTTCCACCCAGGGCCACTCCTCCCCTTCTTCACCTCCTTCACTCTCTCTATCTGTCAGGAATTCATGGCTTACTGACCTCTGTTACCATTCTCACTGTGTATTTGTGTACGTTTCCTTTATCTCTCTCTCTCTTCTATCTGCTCCATCTCTTTCTCTCTCTCTATCTCTCTCTCTCTCTCACTGTCTCTTGCTCTTTTCCATCTCTCTCTTTCTCTTTCCCTCTTTTTGTACCACAGGCTGTGTAAAGTTCAGCTGTGGGTCGGAGAGAGTGACCTTCAAACCAGGTGGCAGGAGGACGCGTTTTCTGAGTACGCCCTGCTTGGCTCTTTGTGTGTAACGCTTTTTCTTTTGTCTCTTTCCTACAATGTCATGTGATTTAGTTCTTGATTCTGCCAAGCCTTCTGATTGGCTGATCATCTCAGACATTGTGTCATGAATCTTAAAAAGAACTTATATTCATCACTAAACAGTTATTATCGTTCATATCCAATAATGCACTAGTGTAACCTATGGTCCAATAATTATTTCTAATTTAATTATTTCTAATCGTTTACGATGGACACTTTGTCATTTGTTTTATTAGTTTTAATATTTTCCATTGCATTTATGCTCAAGTTTGGTTTCACATAATAACAAAATTTCTAAAGATAAATTAATTACTAATAATTTAAAAGATTAATAACATTCTGCATTTGACAGTTTCCCGAAGCTTGTATGTTAGCAGTTCTCAAGTTAGCTTAATGCATTCTGAATTTGGAGTCTGCCCATCACACACAAAGGAAAAGTGTAAAAATTGTTTATTGTAAGAAGTGTTATTTTAGAGTAAGTAATTTTTTATATTTTGAATTAGCTTTTTTATATTTGTAGTTTAAATTTTTAGCGGTTTTATGTACTTTTGCCATTTTTATTAGTTTTTTTTAAATATGTCTGTTTAGCTTTATTTATTTTTTTCAGTTTAAGATTTAGTAATTGTACTACAACTTAAACTTATCTAATATTTGAATTTTCATTTATTTCAACTTTATTTGTTACTGAAAATTATAGATTTTTAATAGTTTTAGTTAACAGTAACACTGATTGTTACAGTAGTTCATGATACTTGCTGTAACACAAATACAAATTGAACCTTATTGTAACGTGTTAGCCGTATAGTGTGATCAAATAATAATGACACGTCAATGTATCTGCTGAAACATGGCTCTTCCTTTTCTGACAAATGCAGTGTGAACCGGCAACTTACTATTCTCATTTCCTCGAATAATTACAGCCACTTTCAAAATTAAGGCTCAAGGCATTCTAGGCAAGTCTCCACATCTATTTTACAATCTGCTGAATGTTCCCTTAGTCTTGTTTTAAGTTATTTTTTATTAAAAGAAAAAAAATTATTTCACGTCCCTCAGCTCAGGTACTTTCACACATCATCTCATCTCAGCACAGTCTTCCTTTGCAATCTTGTCTTCTATTAGCAGCTCTCACAATGTGGATACACCTGATCACTGGCTTTGACCACAGACCCAGTAGTCACAACCACATGAGAACCTTCCTCCACTCACCCCACCTTCACTGTTATTGGAAATACAGTATGAATGTAACAGCCATCAGGTGTTAGACTAGCATGTTCTGATACACTCCCATAATGCACTGTGTTGGACGTGGAGTTACTGCAACACTGATTCTCTCCAATCTCACCGTTCTCTCCATGCTTCAGGGAAGATGGTGAAAAAAGTGTGCCCCTGCAACCAACTCTGTAGTAATTATCTCTCTATTTTACATCCTCCCACTCCCTCCCTCCTTCTCTTTCCTGTCATCACCCCTCACTTCATGTCCTGTGGCCTGTTGAAGCTAGTTTCCTTGCTTAAGCTCTCAGGCTGACTTGAGCATTTCTTTCCTGTGATGACCCATTCATGTTTTTTATAAGTGTGGCATGTCACGTGTTTTCGCTCTGAAATTAAACTCAAACATTACCCTTATCAAACAAACACCTCACCCTAAATTTGGTTTCCACATGAAAACGAGATTGTGAGTCTCCCACCGGAAATTGTTTATCGAACATGCATGCAAATGTTTTTTCAAACCGGTGGCACTCGCCATGCGACGACGCCACACTCCGCATCAGACTAATGCACTCTAAATGGACCCGTCTGAGCACTCATCCCATTATCCACAAGCCAATTTGAAGCCCCAGACTCCCTTCTGCACTCTTCTTTATCCCCTTAAGACTCATCCCGCTTACTACACATCGACCTCATCCTGTTTGGATGGAGCTTCTCTTCTCACCCATTACAAGGGTATAATGAGGCCTGGCTGATTTTCCCCCTCATTGTGCACAAGGCTTAATCACTGTCCAATGCACACGCTACCATATTAAGGGTGTACAGCTCACATTTTTGCACATACAAAGGTAGGTTTTCACAACCAGGAATCCAAGATCCTCCCATATTCATATTGAACAAAGTGAATGGAAGTCATCCAGTAAGTGCTGAAGTCAAGCTGTGTGGAGCCTCCACCTCTCCCTCACTCCTTTTCCAGCAAGTGGTGCTGGTGCTTGGCCAGTGGTCTAGTTTTATGAATGTTCTAACATCCACAATATATTATGATTAAAAGAAGCCTTATATTCACACAGGCTGCATTTATTTGATCAAAAATACAGTAATATTGTGAAATGTTATTACAATTTTTTTTTTAAATATATTTTAAAAAGCTATTTATTCCTGTGTTGGCAAAGCTTCAGTGTCACGTGAGCTTTCAGAAATCATTCTTATATGCTGATTTGATGCTTAAGAAACATTTCCTATTTTAAATGTTGAAAACAGTTGTGCTGATAAGATTTTTGTGGAAACAGTAATACATTATTTCAAGATTATTTGATGAATAGAAAGTTCACAAGAACAGCATTGGTTTGAAATAAAAAATCTTTTGTAACATTATAAGTATCTTTACTGTCACATTTGATCAAGTTTTTGCATCCTTCAATGGAAATGCATGGAACAGGGCCAAATCGGGTACTGGCTTTGGCATCAGCACCAGCATGGTGAAAAAGGAGTAGCTATCTTTCTAAGCATGGCTTTCTGTAAACTACATCACCCAGAATACCTTTTGGTGCTTCAGTCTTGGCGCAATGTCGTCTTTCTGTTGCTGCTTTCTGGAGGGGCTGTGTTTACCATCCTAACAGGTCTTATCTATGTCGCCGGCTGGCTGCCTGGATATTTGGCAAGACATTTGTGCCCATTGTAATTTACTGTGCAAGATGTGTTTTTTCCATTTTTGATTTACAGTATGTTCTTAAATGTTCCTTGACAGACATGTATAGATAAACGGACCAATCACCTAATACCAGTGCATGAGTAAAGACTGTCATCTGTTAGTCATGACAGTGATGTGTCTTATGAAGAAGCTGAGGCATTTCCACTCATTTTTCATTTTGCTTCGCATTAACTGCTCAATAATTAGCTTCTTTTTTTATTATTATTATTATGTAACACGTAATCCTCATTGCTATGGTTTGTTCTTCAGAAAGAGGCTTTTTTACTCATACTTCTCACAAATATTAATGTGCTGACAAGATTTTGACCATTGTACTAGTTTAGCTAATGGTACTAATCAACTATCTCATTAAGTCTCTAAATAGTAAGTGTTGAACATTTCCATGGTGAATCCATTTCCATTTCACCACCCTTTTGCTCCCTCTTGTGTTGCAATAAAAACAACCATGGCAAGCATGATGATAAAGTCCAGGCAGATGCGGTGCACTGTTTTCTTTGCTCCGATGGAAAGCCAGAGATGGTGTTTTAATGTTGTCATCGTGACCTGTTTTGCAGGCTGGAGTCAGAGAGATAAAAGTGTCACTTTAGCCTCAGAGCGGACGCCCAGGTGCTCGATAGGGCCTCACTGCCATGACTTTTGTTTTTGTATACACATGACATTATATGTACAGTTGTGCTCTTAAATTTACATACCCTTTGTATAATATGTAATATGTTTCGCATTTATTTAAATTGGAAGAGATAAATATAATGAAAATGTTTTTGTCCTGAAGAACCTGATATTTTACCGAACAGGTATTTTGATATTAATGAACTCCACAAGATCATGTAAAACCTGACGATCATGCTTTCCAGCATGATTAGAGATGATCCAAAGAGCATCTTGTGCTTCATTGGATATAAAATTTAAAAAAAGCATTTCACAACGAGTTCACATGATCAAAATCACAAAAGTGTAACTTTTTTTTTCTTTTTTTCTTTTTTCACTTTGTTTATTTCCAGGTTTAACTTGAATGCAAGATTTTAAATCGCAGCTCATACTTTTGATTCTCAAATCTGTTATTTCAAATAGTTTTATCAGGGCCGAACTTAATCAAATAAAAAATCTTCTCTCTTATTTTTAGATCAAACATTTTGATTATATAAGGTGTATGTAAACTAATGAGAGGAAATGTATATGAAAATATACATGTACACATTGATATAGTCTGTGGGCTTCAGATTGTATCAGATATTTCAGTGTGACATCCGTTGGAGAGACTTCATCTTTACGACAGTCTTCTCTCTTCCTCTTTTCCTTTCCGCTCAGGGACGAGCAGCACCAACACGGTGGTGGGAACTGGTCAGAATCAAAACCAACCGCCCGTCTCTCAGTCCCAGAGCTGCAAGGGCATGTTCACAGACGAGCTGCACAAATTGGTGGACAACTGGGCCAGGGATGCTATGAACCTGTCGCAGGGCAAGAGAGGCTCCAAGCACCAACAACAAGTGGCGCCTCAGGGTCACAACTACGACGTAAGACTTTATCCTTGAGAAACTCAGACCTCATAGTTGAATTTGAAGTTATAATTGATTTATTGCTCTCTTTTTATTTCTCCTCTTATCAGATGGTCCCTCCAGCCAACATGGGCCGTAAGTACTCGGCTCCGGGACAGCTGTGCCCAAGCATCGCTTCAACTTTGAGTGGCCACTCGCCCTTGCCCAACACTCCCGCTACCTCTCTGGGGACCCGGAAGGGCTCCTTGTGTCCCACGCCACAGTACGGCTACCCCTCCGCTCCTTACAGCACCCAGTGGGCTGGCTCTGCCACGCACACCCAGGCCGGTCTACTGGCCACCTCACAACCCCTGGGCCAATATCCCCAGGTGCCTGCTCCTTTACAGACCTTCCACATCAGCACTTTGCAGAAGTCAGTCAGCCACCCGGGTGGACCCAACCTGAAGACCACGTAGGGCAGGGCCTAGCCGCGCCAGGCATAAGTAACTCTCGAGTTGGGGGTGGGGGCAGTCAGAGGTGAAGGGGGTGGACTGAAAGTGGACTTAAGCAAGTATTTGATTGCATTGCAGAGATTCTGTCATAAGAGTTTCCTTTGGGTGATTGAGAAGGATAGACGCCAGAATCATCCTGCATGCTCACGGATACGCCACAGGGATGATGCACAACGACCCAAGGGATAAGAGAAGACGAAAATAAAACAATGGACACTTTGAATACAATGTTACGTGGCCAAAGAAGGTGTGACCATTTTTATTATTAAGGTGTGTGCATCCTTCACCACCCAGCCCTCAAACATTTGTTAAGGGGCTTGACTTGTGTTTAGAGGTTTGCTGACCTAAGATGAAATGAATGCCACCTCCACCCATCCCAGAATCCATCTATCTGTATATCCTCTTGATAAATTCATACATCAAGCATATCACCAAACAGAGGTCGGTTGGGTGTTGGTGTGCGAACCTAGTGTCCTTGTTCCCCTCTTGCCCTAAACCCTCTGCTGCAATGCCATGGAATAATGCAATAATTACAATGGTAGAAAAAAAGCCCATTTTAAAACACAGGAAGTGGCCTTCATTAGATAAAACAACAAAAAAAAACAATGTACAGATATCCTTTGTTTTTAAATTGGGTTATTAGGGTTTTGATTCCATTTGCTTGGTTGGTTGGTTGTTTTTTTTCCCTATGCCCTTCAAGCCGGCCTTGTGTAGCAGAATGTTAGGGACTTATTTTTTTGTCACATGTTCAGAGGCCTTTCATCTGCCCCCAAGGTTTGTACTACCAAGCTCCTACAGCTCCCAGCATGCTTTGCAGCACACTCACACGCTTACAATCCTCTTACGGTTTTCTCATTGGGCCACACCACAAGGTGACGTGTAATATAGTGGATACAATCAGTTGGATTGGGGTCTGGATACGAAACTAGGGGTTGCGGGACCGTGAAATCACACACGTTCTGCCATGGAGGCCCGTGAAGCTTTAAATCTATGACTAATGTAACAGCTTTTTCTAATCATGGCAGCATTAGGGGCCTCTTACGATAGTTTGATCGAGACATTCAAATAAGAAGTCGTGTTCTGTATGGACCTGTATTTACTCATCAGTTTTTGATGTTAAAACACTGTGATTATTATAAATGTTGTTGGACAACATTAGCTAAAAAGAAAAGTAGACAAAAAAACATGAAATTTTGGAGGGTTTTGGATATTAGCATTCATGAGATGTAAGGCTAGCTATTTCATTTTTCACATCTTTATTGGAGACACTTTAACCCTTTTCCCCTTTCTACTTTCTTTATATTATTAGATAAATGTGAATGTAAAATGGATTCAATTAATGTACTTGAAGAAACAAATCTTTCCCTTTTTCCCTATGCCCAGTGAGCTTTCTGAAGATTCTAGTGCCTTGCGTTATTTTTTTATTTTACTTGTATTTTTTTGCTTCATGGTTTGATATATAAGGCAGCGGAGAGTCTCAAGCATTGCGCTTGATTGGAGTGCTGATCTTTGGACTTCACAGAGGGTGAATATTAATATATTGCGGAAACGAGGTGTCGTATTGAATTGGCTATACGTCTGAACCCATTTGATGGCACAGTCCTAGCCTTTAGGCAGAGTTGCAAAAAGCTTCTTATGTAAAGTGTACAAATACATGATCCAGCCAGTATATCACATTCAAAGGCTGTGAAAGTACTTGAGTTTTTTAGAAACTTTGATCGGTCTAAGTATGCAAAGCATAAGTGTGCCTATCATCAGTGCACCCTTCCTAGCATAACCACGGTGTCTTTATTTTACAGACGGATTCTTAAACGGCATGAGCAGTTCTTGTGAAGGTGAGGGATCGGCTCAGATAGAAACGCAGGATGAGGGAAGTTAGTAGGCATGGGACAGTATGTTGTAAGTATTTCAGAACCTCCAATAGCTTAGATGTTTTTGCAGCGTTGCTTAATTGGTTTTGACACCATCCAGTGTCAAACCCTCTCCGGTGAGCGTGGACAGGCGCGTTTAACTCCTTTAGCAACAGATGTGACAGCAAGTGTAACTTCACGAGCGAGAAAAGGACCAGAAAGGTGAGAAAAGACAGTTAGCAACCCTCACCGACACAAGAGCGCAACTCTCTGCCAAAGCAGCACTGTTGAAGAGTAGTACTCGCTGATTTCTCATCAAACCTCTTCTTTTTAACTCACACTGCCCATATAAGTTCTCACCTCACTGTACTCTTGGCAACGGCCTTCGGTTTTATGGCAGATCAGTAGCTTCTTTTGGGGGATCTCTCTCTCTCTCTCTTTGTAGCAGTCGGTCAAATCACTCTTGTAAATGCTTTGGTTTATTCTAAATACTATTAACTGCATTAGACCTGCAACGTCAGACTACTTTTTAGTTTCACGTTTTGCACAATCGACTGTGCAGATGAAAAGAGAACAGTCCTGATTCACTAGAAACAAGAGCATTTTATTTGGGGTACAAAGCATAGCGGAGATGCTCTCATCACCTTAACTACTGAAAGGACTTAGATTACAGCTGGTTACATTCTGCTTAGTGTGCTTTCTGTGAAACGTGTGGCACAGGAACGTCACTTTAGGTCAACTGTACAGTGTAGATTCTCAACTGGCTCTCTATATTTAAAATACGATTGTTTTACCTTTTGCTTTGTACACAACGCTTTACCTGTAGACGGCTCGTTTTTTACCTACTTTACGTCGTTCGGTTCGTTCAAACTGTGAACACATCAAAAGGTCTTTAACAAAGAGGTCCCACCCGCTCAGTGTTCAGACTGATGAAATCTGTAATACTACGTTCTGAGTGCCATGTCCCTGTCCCAGATACAAGTGTTAATTTGCTCTCGCTGTAAGAAACAGGTCGTCCTGTTCGACTGTAGGGGGCGCTAATGTAACTGCAGTGCAGGACCTTCAACATTTAAATGAGATTCACCTCTGACCTCTGATGTAAATGATAACAGCACCTTGAAAAATACAAAAACCTCTTTTTTTCTTTATCCTTCACTTTACTTTGAAAGAAATTGTGTTTGTAGCATGCTGATGTGCGAATGAGCCATTCAGTATCGATACACATTGTGATTATAACAATTTTTTATTTTATTTTTGCATGATACTTCAGTTACACAGAAAAAATGCACACAAACTCACTCAAAAAGGATCTTATTGAATGAAACCCTCCTTTCTAGTCGCTCTCCTGTGGAA
Source organism: Squalius cephalus (assembly GCF_949319135.1). Lineage (NCBI taxonomy): Eukaryota > Metazoa > Chordata > Actinopteri > Cypriniformes > Leuciscidae > Squalius > Squalius cephalus. The sequence continues at coordinate 50,410,337 of NC_137125.1, forward strand.
AGAAATACAACAGAACAATGTTTACTTAATGCTACTGACCTGTCATTAAGTTATTTTGTTTTTTACTGCAATCTGATCCGCTTGTTTTGCTGTCTTTTGAGTCTCTAGATTTTCTTCTGGCGACTTTCATTAAGTGTTTTTTTTTCTCCATATGATATTTAACATTGTACAAAATCCTTAAAATGAAAACCAAACAAAAACAAGTAGGGAATCATCTGCAATGTTTAACTGTCTGTTTTGCACTAAGTATAGGATGTTCAAGCTTCATATAAAACTGCGCTTTGCGCTCCAATAAAACAGCATTTGTTACCTTATTTGTAAACTTAATAAAAGTCATTTAAATAAATCAAGTTTGCTTCTGCTTATCAATTCATACTGGATCCTGGATTAGTTATTATGCAGTTTAGAGCAATAAAGCTGATGACATACCTTTGATACATAAGTGCATTTAATTTCAGTTACTTTATCATGTCTCTCATGAGCTACTAAATACTGCAATCTGTATTATCAGTGATCCATTTCAGAGTGTTATTTGTGCCCACCTTTAATATGTCATGAATGTCCAATAATTTGTTCATTCTAGCAAATCTGCATCTGATGTACAAAGAGAATGGTGAGGGTTTTTTGTTGGATCAAATAGTGTATTGATACTTTATACAACACTGCACCCTACCATTTCAGGACATATTGAGTGTTATTTGCATATATATGATAAAGGTGTGAATGACACCATGTGTGCACATGCACTCTGTGCCTCGTCCTTCCAGATGTGTACATGCAGTATTTCTTTTCCTTGAGATAAGACCCTCTCCTTCATATTGGTAAAACATTGGATTCTGAGTCGGACCAGCAATCAATGAATTGAGGCAATTGCAGTTTTCATATCCTTTTGCTATGTACTTTTTAATTGTTACAAACACCCATGGCCATGTAAATATACAAAACTTCTTCACTGCTTATTCATATTTAAAAGGCTTTTGTCTGCCAAATTAAATGTGGTCCAACCAAATATATATGATGTATATGAAGCATTTTTGAAAATACGGTTTTTAAACTTTTTTTAATGTCTAAAAGTAAAAAAATTTTTTTTAAAGAAATAGTTAATTTCTAGGAATGCAGCACATTTAAAATATATTATCGATAATATATTTCAAAAGATTATTGATTTTCTTTATAACTCTTGTACGTCATTGGCTCGGTGTTTTCTGCCTTTGTAGTTTTGTAGGACTGAGAACTACATTATTTTAATGCACTGCTTCTATGCTTACTTGGAATACAATTTTTACAAATGTAACTAGGTCAATGTGAAAACAACACAGATACGCAGGTTATTGAACCACCTGTTGATGATCTTTGGAAATTTTTTTGATTGGACAGTTTTATAAAGGTTGTGAGGATCAGGAAGAATACATACTGAATCTAATACAAGCAAGGTAAGGCATCTTTAACACTGAATCACACTTCAGCTTCTCGACACTTTTAAGACACATTGTTTTTACTTTTCAATATTTGTGTCAGACATCTCTATAACTGAACCTGTATTCTTTCGGACAGATATGGTGGTCTTTTATGATCTTCGGCTGGTGTCTCTGGCTGTGCTGATGCTGGCGTCTCAGCTGGACTCTGCCAGTGCTGCTGTTCGGGTGTTTGGCTTACATGCCAGAGACCTCACCGGTGACGCTGCTGGAAACTTTCCCGATCCATACGCCAAGGTCTGGTGTGGCTCTACTTTTGGGGGGGCAGACAGAATTTCACAAGGATAACAATAGACCTACATGGTCTGCACAGTTCAACTTCCCAAACTGCAATCTATATAAAAACCTGGACCACAAAACCAGTCATAAGTCGCACAGGTATATTTGTGGCAATAGCCAACAATACATTGTATGAGTCAAAATTATCGATTTTTCTTTTATGCCAAACATCATTAGGATATTAAGTAAAGATCATGATCCATGAAGATATTTAGTAAATTTCCTACCTTAAATATATAAAAAATGTATTTTTGTGAGTGAATGCAGCACAATCGTCAAAAAAAAAAATGGACAACTTTAAAGGCGATTTTCTTAATGTTTCGATTTTTTTGCACCCTCAGATTCCAGATGTTCTAATAGTTGTATCCTGGCCAAATATTGTCCTAATCTAACAAACCATACATCAATGGATAGATTATTTATTCAGCTTTCATGTGATGTATAAATCTCAATTCCCATGTGACTGGTTTTGTGGTCCAGGGTCACATATAGCCCTGCTTCTCTTCTCACAGATTGTTGCAAGCAATACATTCCCCATAACCTGCACATCACGGCACGCCACATAACACTTTTCATACTTGTAAACATGAGTATTTTACTCTACATTTTATGCTACGGGAAGTGTAGTATACATCAAATGTACATAATTGATAAGCCATTTACAATAAAAGGTCTCTTGCTCCTTGGATGATTTTTTTTCCCCCTGTTGAATACGGAAATGTGAATGATCCCTGGGGCCTCTACCATGATGGTAGTTGAACAAACTCCGGGTTACAGGATTAGTTTTGAGTTGACAAAACCAAACCAATCCAACCAGGCTTTGTTGGTTCCATGATGCTGATCTTCAACTTTCTCTGTCAACTCAGGCTTTGATCCTGAGTTTAGGAGTTTAGGTGTGACATCAGTTGCGAATAGCCAATTACATGCTGAGAAAGAGTGAACTGCAATTAATTTCTCGCGAGAGAAGCAGCGCGACTCACTTCTCTCTTCTGCAGAATATTGAGATAAAAAAAAATTAGGAATTTAAACAAATTTGCACAGCAAGAAGAAAATAGTTTTCTATGAAAGAGGACGACTAAAAGAAAAGGTCTTGCTATATCAGTGCAAGTAAAAGTTGTGAAGTTATTTATACAATTGATAAAGGTATAGAGAGAATTGAACTTTTAAGCTCACATGTAATCATTTTATAGCTTAATCTATTGATTCTAAAACATACTTATATTGCCTATACTTATATATATAATTATTCCTTTAAACTGTGCGTAAAAATAATTGATAAACTAAAACTGTATGTGTGATCGATTAATAATTACATAAATAATATCTAAATCATACAAAATGATTATTTTAAATAAGTGTTACTAAAAGCCAGACGATTTTGTCTTTAAATATCATTTGCTATGTAGTGACCTTTAATTTGGAGTAGAAACAGGTGGAGTGACTTTATCCTTTGCTCACAGCTGATTGGTCTAAGTTTGGTTTGCAACCTCTTACCTGGAACATAACCTGCCCCTGACCAGGTTAGCCGTGGAGCGCAAGTTACTATGGCGATGAACACTGCTAAAAGCCAAACCACTTTCATAGTGCCTAAAACCCAGGGTTGGTGCGAACTAAACTGAAACATAGCTGGCTAGCCACCTAAACCCGCTTCATAGTATAGGCCCCTGGAATTGCCAAGCTCTAAATTGGCAATAAAACAAACAAACAAACAAAACATTTGTTGTGAACGAATCATTCATTACTCATGAATCATTTCAATGAATCTATTGATCCAGTTTATTTACAGTAATTCAGCTCTCTCGTCGAATCTAAGACAGATTTTACATGATGATGAATATAATGTGGAAACATCACGAAGACATATTATGACATTGATGATGATGGCATATGTATAACTTAGCCTCCAAAAAATATATATTCTTGTAAGTGTGCCTGTCATCAGTGCACCCTTCCTAGCACAACCTAGCACATGGTGTCTTTATTTTACAGACGGATTCTTCAACGGCATGAGCAGTTCTTGTGAAGGTGAGGGATCGGCTCAGATAGAAACGCAGGATGAGGGAAGTTAGTAGGCATGGGACAGTATGTTGTAAGTATTTCAGAACCTCCAATAGCTTAGATGTTTTTGCAGCGTTGCTTAATTGGTTTTGACACCATCCAGTGTCAAACCCTCTCCGGTGAGCGTGGACAGGCGCGTTTAACTCATTTAGCAACAGATGTGACAGCAAGTGTAACTTCACGAGCGAGAAAAGGACCAGAAAGGTGAGAAAAGACAGTTAGCAACCCTCACTGACACAAGAGCGCAACTCTCTGCCAAAGCAGCACTGTTGAAGAGTAGTACTCGCTGATTTCTCATCAAACCTCTTCTTTTTAACTCACACTGCCCATATAAGTTCTCATGTCACTGTACTCATGGCAACGGCCTTCGGTTTTATGGCAGATCAGTAGCTTCGTTTGGGGGATCTCTCTCTCTCTCTCTCTCTCTCTCTCTCTCTCTCTCTTTGTAGCAGTCGGTCAAATCACTCTTGTAAATGCTTTGGTTTATTCTAAATACTATTAACTACAGCCACCCACAAATTTGTCCCACAAATTTACAATAACATTAAACTAAGCATTACTGTTAGGGACAGCAGGAAGGCAAAACCTATCAGCAAGGATTTGACAGGACCTCCATCTTCGTCGGCTGAGTAGTTCACACTCATGATACATGACCTGCGGAAGTGAAGGGTCTCACCGCCCCATCAGAAGAAGGTTTGGGGTGACAGGATCAGGATCGACCACGTCAGTGGACACATAACCCAAAGGTTTAGAATTTTGAATCCCCTCAATCTCAACAAGGACGGTGGTCAAAATTTTGTGCGTTACAGTCTGTGAATTCAAGGTAACATTTAGAGCAGTTTTAATGAACCGAATCTCCCTCTCCTAAGAGCCTCCAAAGTGTGGTGCATGAGGTGGATTAAAGAAAAAAGTATCTGATACTCAGCTAATTTGGCTTTCAGGTCTGGGTGCAGGGCATTAAATGCATCTTTAAGTTCTCATTCTCCCCCTTTTAAAATTTGTTTCTTGATCAGGGAACAATTCGGCAGGCTTTCCCCTTCGGGAGATAAAACGTCTTAAAGACATCAGGAAAGAATCAATATCAAGGCTGGTTAGAACTTCAATATGTACAGCTCTTGTGGTTAGACACTTAAACAGTATTCCCCATCTTTTCTCGTTTCTTCTGCCCAATTTGACAATAAGTGGCCCAAAACAATCCATCCCTGTAGAGAAGAAGGGTGGTTGATGTAAACGTGCTGGAGGTAAATCTGCCATTCGTGGAGATATTGGTTGAGCTCTCCATTTTTGACACTCTGCACAGCTACGGTTTTCTTTTCTCACAGCCTCTCTTCCTCTGAGAATCCAGTATTTCCTCCTCAACTCTGCAAATAAACGTTCTGCACCAGGATGTTTTAAGTTGCTGTCATATTGTTGAATAAGTAGCTTGGTAACTGGATGTTTTGAATCCAAAACTATTGGATGAACTGTCTCTGATTCCAACTGATTGCATTTGCGCAGTCTGCCTCCCACTCAATTACTTGCCTTACCGTATCAAACTGATGATAGAGATTTTCCATTGCTAAGACTTTGAATCTCTTCAGGGAAACTGTCTCCTTGTGCAGATCTTAAAATCATTAATTCCGCCTGCTGATACTCCTCAGCAGAAGGACTTCGATTCTCTATAGAGGCCGCCCCATGAAGGGATTTTGCGGTAGCATAAACTAGATCCTTGAAGCTGTCAGCTTGTGAAGGTTCTGGAATTGAATGGCATGAGACTGCAGTTAGATTCAGACAAGTGATTGGTTTGCGCAGTTCTTCGGTGTCATCATTTATTAAAGCTGAAGGATTTCTTGGCCAGTATTCTGGCGACAAATGCAGGAAAGGGGACCTTTGAAGATCCTGTAGGGTCCGTCCTCTTGTAACATCATCTGCTGGATTATTCAATGAATCTACATAATGCCAATCTTGGGAGTCAGTCAATTCTTGAATTTCTGCAATTCGGGTTCCAACAAATACCTTGAAATGACATGAATCAGACTGAATCCAAGTCAACACAATTGTAGAGTCTGTCCATAAATGAATTCCAGATATCTTGCTAGTAAGCTCTTTCTTTAACAGGTGGGCAAGTTGGGCTTTTGTCAGTGCTGCACATAATTCCAATCTTGGCATTGATAGCTGCTTTTTTGGTGCAACTCGTGAGCGTGCGGTTTAGAATGCTACCTCTACCCTTTTAGTGGATCTTCTGTCCGCAAGTATCCCACACATCCATAGGCACGTTCTGAAGCGTCACAAAATATGTGAATTTTTTGCACACAATCAGTTTGGTCTATCTCGGCACTCACGTAACACCGGGGAAGTCGGCTCTCATTCAAGTGTTGGAGCTCACTTTCCCATATCTTCCAAGCCTCTAAGAGGTCACCAGGGAGTAGAGGGTCATCCCATTCTCGCTTTTTGTTCCACAACTGCTGCACATATAAACTGGCGATCATTCTGTAAATATTTCTCATAGTGATGGGGGATGATTTTGGTGTGTAAGACTTGTACATCAAAGTATCTGATTGACACAGCCACCGAAGCCCTAAAGCTGGTTCTTGAGGATCCGTATCACGATTAAGCCAGTGTTCACCACTCTGAGATAATACTTCCTTCGGCAGATGATGAATGATACCTGCAGCATTACTAGCCCACTGTCTTAGCTCAAAACCTCCTTCAGCAAGTAGCTTCCTCATTTTATCCACAAGAGCTCGGGCTATCTCAATTGAAGGAAAGCTCTGTAAACAATTGTCAACATAGAAGTGCTGCTGGACAGCTGACAGTTAATTCAATACAAACAATACAAACAACTGAAACATTAAACTTTAAATATATAAATAGGCTGTAGTAGCGACGGTGAATTCACCTGTGGCAAGTTTACTTTTCACCAACTCAATCTTCTTCTCTCCAGGCGTGCACGCAGCGGCGTCAGGTCTGCCCCCGCCCCTCTCCATGATGCACGTTGCCCGCAGCAGCCAGACTTTCTTTATGGTGAACAGCAGCAATGATAATAATTTTTTTTTTTTTTTTTTTTTTTTTTTCACTGAGCGAAAAGATTAAGCCCGAGGTCCGACCCGACCCGAGTCATTTGATTATATACTCGACCCGAACCCGCGGGTCCCGTCGGGTTTGTCGGGCCGACCCGACCCGTTGAGAACTCTAAGCTTGATGTCAAAATCCGCATTTCCAACAGCGGTTATTGGACTTTATCCAATCCCCCTTCTGCTCCGTAGTAAGCTTAATGAAGTTGGCACATTGATCCAAGAAATCCATATTATTGCAACAGTAGGAGCAATACGTTTTCGACTTCCCTTGTGGTCGAGGCATTGATTTCTGCTCAGAAGTGTTGTAGGCAGAACCAAGAAGCACAGTCGTTGACTTACTCTTCATCTTAAAACTCTGACGCTCTCTTTGCTTGGTACCTCCTTTCCATGGCTCATGTGAACACTCGAACACTTCCTCTTGTATCTGTAATTCATATTCGAGCCAATCTGCAAAATCTAGAAGGGATGGTACTCCTCTCTTCAACGAGTAGAGATATCGTCTAAAGTTAGCTCGAAAATCATATGGTAGCTTGTTTGCTAACCTAGCTACATGTGACCCACAATAAAGTTCGACATGGCCTTCATCACCCAGTTGCTCTAACATCCCGACCAATGCTCGTACTCTCAATGCGAATTTGCGAAATCCAGTAGAATGCCCATTCTGGACAACAGGTCCATCCATTAATCCAGCAGTTCGACGCAGAGCAAGCTGATGGGGCTGACCATAATGTTGAATAAGTGAAGCCATTGTATCTGAGTAAGGGTGATAGGAATTACAATAAGAATCAGCTATCAAAAGTGCCTCTTCAAACTTCAAATGATCCAGTAAAATCTGATACTTAAATTGCTCTGTGGCATCTTGTGGAAGGATATTCTCCAACGAAATCCTGAGTCTAGCAAACTCTCTTGGGTTGTCAGATATAAAAACATGTAAAATCAGGGATGGATGGCTTGGGTCCCCGATATGTCATCTCTTGTACACACTGGTGGAGGCCTAGCATCTCGTCTTACTGGTCGACAACTTGGTCCCATGTAAGGTAAATTACAATAATCAGAGTCTGGATCCTGATAACTTGGAGTAGATGGAACTGGTAACCTCTGCATTTCAAGTCTGCAAATGCGGTCTCTGATATCTTCCATCATATCAAGCTCTGTTTGTTTAGAAGGACGCAACTCTTTATTATCAACTATTATCGGAGGGGGTGGCAGCGGCCATTCTTCTTCGACGGCTGCTGGCTGATATACTGGTAAAGGAGAATTCTCTTCTGATACCTCCCTAGGTTGTGAAATACATTCAAAAGATAATGTTTCTGCTGAATTTGGTGTTGGCAACACCCCATCTTGGTACAGCTGCCTTTGTAGCTCTGATACAGTCCGTCGCAGTCTTAAGTTATTTTGTTTTTTACTGCAATCTTTTGAGTCTCTAGATTTGAGTCTCTAGATTTTCTTCTGGCGACTTTCATTAAGTGTTTTTTTTTTTTTTTTTCTGTATGATATTTAACATTGTACAAAATGTTTAAAAAAAATCCTTAAAATGAAAACCAAACAAAAACAAGTAGGGAATCATCTGCAATGTTTAACTGTCTGTTTTTCACTAAGTATAGGATGTTCAAGCTTCATATAAAATTGCGCTTTGCGCTCCAATAAAACAGCATTTGTTACCTTATTTGTAAACTTAATAAAAGTCATTTAAATAAATCAAGTTTGCTTCTGCTTATCAATTCATACTGGATCCTGGATTTAGTTATCATGCAGTTTAGAGCAATAAAGCTGATGACGTACTTTTGGTACATAAGTGCATTTGATTTCAGTTACTTTATTATTTCTCTCATGAGCTACTAAATACTGCAATCTGTATTATCAGTGATCCATTTCAGAGTGTTATTTGTGCCCACCTTTAATATGTCATGAATATCCAATAATTATTTGTTCATTCTAGCAAATCTGCATCTGATGTACAAAGAGAATGGTAAGGTTTTTTTTGGGGGGGTTTTTTTTGGATAAAATAGTGTATTGATACTTTATACAACACTGCACCCTACCATTTCAGGACATATTGAGTGTTATTTGCATATATATGATAAAGGTGTGAATGACACCATGTGTGCACATGCCCTCTGTGCCTCGTCCTTCCAGATGTGTACATGCAGTATTTCTTTTCCTTGAGATAAGACCCTCTTCTTCATATTGGTAAAACATTGGATTCTGAGTCGGACCAGCAATCAATGAACTGAGGCAATTGCAGCTTCCATATCCTTTTGCTATGTACTTTTTAATTGTTACAAACACCCATGTAAATATACAAAACTTCTTCACTGCTTATTCATATTTAAAAGGCTTTTGTCTGCCCAATTAAATGTGGTCAAACCAAATATAAATAAATAAATAAATAAATATATATATATAAGCATTTTGGAAAATACGGTTTATAAACTTTTTTTTTAAAATGTCTAAAAGTAAAAAGAAAAATTTAAACCAGCATTAAATAGTTAATTTCTAAGAATGCAGCACATTTAAAATATTATATCGATAAGATATTTCAAAAGATTATTGATTTTCTTTATAACTCTTGTACATCATTGGCTCAGTGTTTTCTGCCTTTGTAGTTTTGTAGGACTGAGAACTATTATTTTAATGCACTGCTTCTATGCTTACTTGGGATACAATTTTTACACTCTTGGCATCTTTACAAATGTAACTAGGTCAATGTGAAAACAACACAGATACGCAGGTTACTGAACCACCTGTTGATGATCTTTTGAATTTTTTTTTTTTTTTTTATGATTGTATAGTTTTATAAAGGTTGTGGGGATCAGGAATTATACATACTGAATCTAATACAAGCAATTAAGGCAACTTTAACACTGAATCACACTTCAGCTTTTTGCCACTTTTAAGACACATTGTTTTTACTTTTCAATATTTGTGTCAGACATCTCTATAACTGAACCTGTATTCTTTCGGACAGATATGGCGGTCTTTTATGATCTTCGGCTGGTGTCTCTGGCTGTGCTGATGCTGGTGTCTCAGCTGGACTCTGCCAGTGCTGCTGTTCGGGTGTTTGGCTTACATGCCAGAGACCTCACCGGTGATCCTTTTGGAAACTTTCCTGATCCATACATCAAGCTCTGGTGTGGATTTACTTTTGGGGGGGCAGACAGAATTTCACAAGGATAACAATAGACCTACATGGTCTGCACAGTTCAACTTCCCAAACTGCAATCCATATAAATACCTGAAGCTGGAGGTGTGGGACAAAGACCTGAATTTTGATGATCACTTGGGCACGTGTGGCAGACAGGTGAAAAATGGGACTTTCTCCGTTATTTGTCATCTGAACAGAGGAAGTCTGTTTTACAAGTACGAGTTGAAAAAATAAACCTTTTCTAAACAGCTTTGAAACACTGTAACTAGCCTGATAGGAATAAAGTTTAGCAATATGCAATATAATGTGTATGTTTTGCATTAATATGTTCATTAAAATCTACAGCTAACATACTTTTCTTCTTTAGTGAAATGCTTTTACTAACAACAACATAAAAATACAAATGAAAGTCATAAATCAAGGTTGTCTCTGCTTCTCAGTTCACACTGAATCTAGTTTTAATTTTTGCACTTCATTAAATGGTTTTACCATATAGCCCTGCTTCTCTTCTCACAGATTGGTGCAAGCAATACATTCCCCATAAACTGCACATCACATCATGTCACATAACACTTTTCATACTTGTAAACACAAGTATTTTACTCAAGTTTTATGCTACAGAAAGTATAGTATACATCAAATGTACATAATTGATAAGCCATTTACAATAAAAGGTCTCTTGCTCCCTGGATGATTTTTCCCCCCTCCGGAATACGGAAACGTGAATGATCCTTGGAACTACCAAGCTCTCAATAGGCAATAAAACAAACAAACAAGAAATATGTTGTGAACGAATCATTCATCGCTCATGAATCATTTCAATGACTCTATTGATCCACTTCATTTACAGTGATTTCAACTCTCTCATCGAATCTAAAACAGACTTTTTATGATGATGAATATAATGTGGAAACATCACGAAATGCAAAACAAAGACATTATGACATTGATGATGATGGCAAATATATAACTTAACCTGCAAAAAAAAAAAAAAAAGTATTCTTGAAGAAGTAGCTGCTGACCTAAGAGGAATGTCATCAGAACAATGCTTTAAAAGTGTGTGCATACTGCATAGTATTCTACAGTATAGCCTAATTGGTATATATTGGTATAGCCAATTTCATATTTCAGTGTTTATTGGCTACAAGATTGAGAAAACATTTTCCTCATTGTAATTAATTGTGTGACTTTAATAATTGTGTGCTTATTTTAACATATGGACATTGTGTTCACATTTCAATATTTCTGTGTATTAATTTTTTTTTTCTGTCATATACAGTTTGACTTCTGGACTTCAACTGTGGTAAATTGATTCACAATCACCTCTCATTCTCAGTGTGTGCCATATTTTTCCTTTTCCTGCTCACACTTATGGTGAGTGATACATTCCTCATTCATTGAAATGCACATCACACCAGATAAACTTTTGATACTTGTGTAAACGAGCATTTCATTCGTTTTTATGCTATATAGAAAGGGTAGTGTAAATCAAATGTACAAAATACTAAATGAGTCAGCTAGTAGCCTATATAGTCTAGGTCTTTTTTGCTCCTAGAGGGGACAAAACAATGACTTTCTTCCTCGGAACAATAAAGGTGAAGTGAATAATGCTTCAAAATGACCAAAAACACAATTAAAAATAGTCAAAATGACTTGGATACCATATTTTAACTATTCAAATATTGTGTGTGGGTGTGTGTGTGAGAGAGAGAACAGACAAATTTCGTTTTAGCTAACGATGGCACGTTCGTGAACGAATCAAACCAACGCTATCTCACGACCAATTCGTACGAATTCGTACGAATGATAAAAAGATGGCTAATTCGTACGAATTCGTACGACCTCACTCGTACGAATTTGTACGATTTGTCTAAACCCACGTGATGGGTAGGTTTAGGGGCGGGGTCAGGGGTAGGTCATTCGTATGAATTCATACGAATTGGGCAATTCGTAAAATATGTAAGATTTTGCAAAAATCGTACGAATTCGTACGAGTGAGGTCGTATGAATTCGTACGAATTAGCCACCTCGTAGAATTTGTACGTTTTCCCGTGAGATCGGGTTGATCAAACTCATGAATCTTTTCAATGAATCGATGGATCCACTTCACACAACCGTTCTGATTCTGAATGGTCCATTCAAGATTCACACCACAACTGCATGCTTTCATTATACGTAACCCTACTGAGAAATTTAATGTCGAAGCGGGATTTGAGCGAACGCCGTTTTACCGGTGAGCATGTTGGGGTCGGGGGAGACGATTTTCAAACAATCATCGAATATTATTTTACTTGATATGCCAAATCTTAATATTTGTTGTTTTAAATGCCTATTTGAGGTCTCTGTGAAAGATTTAAAGCAGTCTTTTAGTACCGCTTTCAGAGCGCTCACGTCCGTAACGGAGAACCGTCACGTCCGTAACATTGTTTTATGCGAACACGAAAGTTCGTAAAACGTTCAACCCTTCTTCATCCGGTGGGTAGGCTAGTAGCCTATTACTTTTGGTTTGCGCAGTGTAATTTGAATTACAAAACAAATATTTTGCCACCTAAAAGTTAAAGATTTGTTGTGTCACGTCTGTGTATTTCCCTCATAGCCTATTAAATGTCAAAGGCATGTGGGGACTGATATTTTTCTAATGCCTGGACTCCTTTATTAAGGGAGTATGGAACAGACGTTTCAGTAGGCTATATTAAATGCGTTTCTGAGAATTTATATTTCAAGTTTTCACTGCAAATGTCACGTCCATAACGCTGGAATTGCCCAATAGTAATTTAAAGATGTGGTAGCATTGGATCTGGATGGGAAGGATAACTCTGGGAGTTGGAAGGGGTGTGTGTCACATGCCTGTCCTGTCTTGTGCTGCACATGGGTGTTTTGTTGTTGTGCCATGTGCTCTCCTGTCTATTGTCTAGCCCCTCCCATCTTGTTATCTGATTATTGGTTAATTTGTCCCACCTGTCTTTCTCGTTACCCTCCTTTGTTTGTTCCCCTATTTAGCCTCCCTGTGTTTGTAGTCCTGTGCTGGTTCGTTGTCCAAGTTACCTGTTCCTGGTGTTTCCTTCCCGCTTGCTATCTGAGTTTTTGAGTTTTGTACCTTGTCTGCAAGTTACTAATACATTTCCTCTGTATTTGAATCCTCGTCTCACGTTCAACTATTCCGTGACAGAACGAACCAGCCAAAATATGTGGATACAGCGGAGCGAGATTTTTTCTCCGGGAGAGGATAAAGGATCTTCAATTTCCTTGTTTGACTACTTCGCTAGGTGCGCTCAAAGGACTGAGGAGACCATGGCAGACGGCGGTCAGCTGAGAGGAGGTAAGCCCAGTACTGCGACTGGCAACTCTTCTAAAGCTCCTATTCACCCGCAATGCTTTGAGGGAACCCGCTTGGCCAGATTCTCTGGGACTCGGGGAGGTCGTAGAGGGGGACATGGTCGTCAGGAACCCCAACGTCATTCCAGGGTCCAATCGCTCTTCAGCCAGGTACATGTGGTCCCGCCCAGCGCAGAGCCTTCACCGCTGGTCCCGTCCAGCGCAGAGCCTTCACCGCTGGTTCCTGTTCCGGTGGTCCCAGTTCTGGTGGTCCCGAAACGGAGGAGAAGGAAAATTCCCGGTGGTCCCGAGTCCAGTGATCCCTGTTCCGGTGGTCCCAGTTCTGATGGTCTCAAGCCCGGTGGTCCGAGAGGACCCGACGTTGGGGGTCTCAAGTCCGGTGGTGGCCAAAGAGGCGGAAGCACCGCCACAACCTCGTAAACAGCGGAGGAGGACTATCGCAGAGCCTACCGTTCCTACCATCAGTCCTGTCATGGCCAAGAGGGCTGTCTTCACCTTCTACGCATTGGCCGTTCTGCAGGCATGGAAAAAGCACATGGGTTCTCCCGAGCTAGAGACTGTTCACGTCCCGTCTGCCAATCCAGAGACTGTTCACGTCACGTCTGCCGAGCCTGTGTCTTCGGACAAGATGGCCGCCGCCGAGTGTGTTCACATCACACTTGCCGAGCCTGTGTCTTCCGACAAGATGGCCGCCGCCGAGCCTGTTCACGTCACGCCTGCCGAGCCTGTGTCTTCAGACAAGATGGCCGCCGCCGAGCCTGTTCACGTCACGTCTGCTGAGCCTGTGTCTTTGGAGAAAATGATCGACGCCGAACCTGTGTCTTCAGACAGGATGACCGCCTCCGAGCCGGTGGTGTCTGTTCCTGAGCCGGTGGTGTCTGTTCCTGTTCCTGAGCCGGTGGTGTCTGTTCCTGAGCCGGTGGTGTCTGTTCCTGAGCCGGTGGTGTCTGTTCCTGAGCCGGTGGTGTCTGTTCCTGTTCCTGAGCCGGTGGGTGTCTGTTCCTGTTCCTGAGCCGGTGGTGTCTGTTCCTGTTCCTGAGCCGGTGGTGTCTGTTCCTGTTCCTGAGCCGGTGGTGTCTGTTCCTGTTCCTGAGCCGGTGGTGTCTGTTCCAGTTCCTGAGCCGGTGGTGTCTGTTCCTGTGCCGTGGCCGCCCGAGGGGAAGTTTCCGCCCTGGCCTCCCGAACCCTGTGGGCCGCTCTGGCATCCCAAATGTTCTGTCCCTCCCGTCCCACCCATCCCACCCATCCCGCCCTGGTCTGTCCCTCCCGCCCCGCCCTGGTCTTATGGAGTGTCTGGTAGCCGCTCCGTAGGGAGGGGGTAATGTCACATGCCTGTCGTGTCTTGTGTTGCACATGGGTGTTTTGTTGTTGTGCCATGAGCTCTCCTGTCTATTGTCTAGCCCCTCCCATCTTGTTATCTGATTATTGGTTAATTTGTCCCACCTGTCTTTCTCGTTACCCTCCTTTGTTTGTTCCCCTATTTAGCCTCCCTGTGTTTGTAGTCCTGTGCTGGTTCGTTGTCCAAGTTACCTGTTCCTGGTGTTTCCTTCCCGCTTGCTATCTGAGTTTGAGTTTTGTACCTTGTCCGCAAGTTACTAATAAATTTCCTCTGCATTTGAATCCTCGTCTCACGTTCAACTATTCCGTGACAGTGTGTCGCCATTCTGCCTTCTCACACCGCGACACAGGTTCGTGGATCTGAGAATCACGATTTCGGTTTCATATCGTTAAAATTCAGTTCTTGTTTCAGTTATGTTGTTTTGCACTTTTTAGCACAAATATTTTTAAAATTGCACATTGCAACTTATTTTGAAAAGCTGGTTATTTATAATTTTTAAAAATTATAAATTGTTATTTAAATTTAATATTTAGTGTTTAATAAATAGCCTAATTGTTAAATTTAGTACAGAGCCAGTAGTCTATCATACAAACTATTTTTTTTTCTCTCATTTTTCTACTCTTATTAAAGGGACAGTAAGTGGGATTTTCTCCCATCTAGTGGTGAAATTGTATTTTGCAATCAAATGAATAGTGCTCTCTAGCGCCTCGCATTTTCAAATGTGTGTTGCATCTACGGTAGCCATTATGTACCAAAAAGCTATGACATGATGTCCTCTAATAGCACTTCATCGAGTTTCCCTTCGGGTGAACTGGTTTGTTATTTCAAACAAACTACAACTTGACACAACGAACAAACGAATGTTAAAGTTTTGAACAAACAAAACTTACAACCTTGTTTATAGGGCCTTCTCTACTTTACTCAATAGTAGAGATACTACTTTGATACTATACCTTGAAATGTGCTGGGGTTTTTTTTATTTAATTTTTGATGTGCACAAATAAATGACAGGTACCATAAGATTTTCTTCTTGCTGTTCCTTTTTTTTTCTTCGTTCATGCATGTTACGAATGCATGAATGAATGAATGAATGAATGAATGAAACATTTATGTATGACTTGAGCAATAAATAAATAAATAAATGTATCAATTTTCAATACCACAGGGAAAAACTTATAGGCCTACTGTCATATAGATATTTTTATCTATTATTTTCTTATTTTTTTTGTCCATCCATTTAAAATCTAGGAAATCATTACTTTCTTCTGAAGAGATCACTTTACATAATGACATATTCAATTAAGGCTTTTTATTCATATATAAACATTGCTCAATTACCATTGCAAATCTCACCTAAATGTTTGCTCACTCAGTGTATGGGATAATTATTGGGATAATTTTGTTATAATTGCACAAGATAGCTTGTTTTTACTATATTTTATGTAGCCTAATAATTTCACAGTAAATCTCCAAATTAATGTAGAAACATTATAAAGACAGTATATTTCAAATAATTGTTTAATGGCATATTTTTATGAATGAAGTGTTATTTGATTCTGATGTCACTGCTGCACTGTCACATGTGGATCCCACACGCGTCCCATTTTCTCACAACTCTTAACGTTCATTTAAGACTTTAACTAATTTAAGCTCTGATGAGGATACTCAAAGCGAAAGCGCGAAAGAGAAGTCGAGTCGTGTCAGCATCACAGACAGCACATTCTCTTTTGTATTTTCTCGCTTGCATGGTTAGAAGCATTTGCATGAAGAAGAACGTGATTATATAATGTAACGCTAGCCAAAGGATGACAGAAAAAAATGCTGCTTTAATTGCGTTAAATATTTTTAACGTGTTAAAGTGAAAAACATTAATCGCACGCATTGCGTTGACAGCAGCACGGACATAACCGATGTGTTTATGTGAATACGCGGCAAGACGGACGTTGTGACAATGTTTTCGTGTGTATTTGACTGTAGCGCATCAATGAAAAATAGGCAGCTTTATGTGGACGCACTGGGAATAAGGCACGGGAATAAAATCACACGCAAGCGCAACCTCCGCAATTCAACGCCGAAAACTTATGATTTGCATTTTTATTATAAATTTGTGCGCATTATTTGTTGTTATTAGAGACTTCCGACGATCCGAGATTGATGGTAAAAATTGTTTTTTTACACAGCACCCCTGCTCTCGCCAGAAGCACCCCAGGGTGCCGCGTCACCCCGCTGGGAAACGCTGGTCTATATAGGCTAATAAAAAATAAAAATAAAAAGCCTGTAATTAAGACCTTAACATTGACTTACCTGTCGAGAAGAAAGCAGGCAACTTCAGCGTCTCTTTTGAAAGCTTTCTCCTGCATTAGCTATCCCGACATTATAATAACCCTTGTTTTTGTAATCTCCGATCACGTTTCCTTTTACGGTCTTATTGTGGACTTTTTCGACGAAGAGGACTCGTTATCCTGTGACTTAACCGTGCAGTGCAGCCTTTTAAACTTGCCGGGGCAGTGACAAAAGCGCCTCTCACTGCTCTGCTCCGTTTCTGCTGGTTTCAGTCACGTGACGCGGGCTCTTAACGAAAACGCGTTGTGGAAACGCGTTGGCCTAGTACTTTTTGTCCCTCTCTGCTATTATAGTTTTTCAAGATGGCGGAACTACATGGAAGCCTCCGTGGACTTACCCGTCCTATGTATATAAAGATAATAAATTCTTCGTTTACGAGGATAAGTCAGATCATTGGCAGAGGTATTTGTACACCATTGAGGACATATTTATGAATAAAAATATTGATTTTAGATAATAAAATACCTAAAAAGTTACTTATTGTCCCTTTAAATCAAAAAACGACTGAACGAATGATACACAGATTCTCTTGGACCACCACGTTTGCGCCATGGAATCGACTGCAGTGCAGCCAAAATGCTCCGTTCGACTTTTCTGGGATCCTTTACTCTTTCCTGTGGATGACCTGTGACCTACTTTCTGTACTCCCTGAATTTTCCTCGGTTTGAATTTTAGAAAACTGAATTTGAAGTTCAGAATTTCTTCATCTTGAAAACTTGAATCTGCTTTTTTTTTTTAAACTGAATATCTGCAGTCTAAAAATTCAGAACAAAAAAATTGCTGTTTGAAAATGCATTTCTATCAAATTCAGCCATAAAAACATTTGAATTTCGTTAAATTTCAAATGTTCAATATTCTATTAAAGAAATCAAATTCAGAACTATTTAAAATTCCACAAAATTCAATTTTGTTAATTACACTTGTCAGTTATAATTCAAATTTACACAATTCAAATTCAAATCATTTTGTCATATTAAAGGGGCATTATGCAAGTCTGAGTGTTTTTTTCTCTACGAGCTCCCCCTAGTGTCTGGTAGTATAATGCTTTCAAACACTCTGTCGTAAAAACGAACTGTTGTCCCTCCCCCCTCGCCACGAGCAACCCAGCTGATCAGCTGTCAACCTAGCTGAGCCGAGGAACCGGCTATTTCAAAACCAGTTATGTCTACCGAGGCAAGTAAAGCAATACTTTCTTTCCAACTGATGGCGATTTTTTTTATTTATTGTGTTGTCATGCATACTAGTATTTTTACCGGGAACGAACGATATGAACGAGGCGAACTACTGCTTTCGTGTTTGTTTGTTTGTTTGTTTGTTTTTGGGAGAATGGGCATGAGCATAAAAAATATATATATATCGGAGGCTAATATTTGTCTAAAGTTATATTAGCAAGGTCTATAAGTTCATCTGGTAGAATGATGGTTTACCTTTGCTTGTCTAAGAAAACATCAGAACGTTTTTTCTAGCTCGATCATGATATGTGCAACATTTTGCGCGTCTGATATTGCCTACTATCAGACGCGTTGACTTAGTGACATAAAATAAAAGTGTAAGTTACACAAATAAAACCGACAGAGGAACTGCCAAACAACTACAGAAATCAAACGTGTTTGCTATGACAATGCTAACATCAAAGTTATAGTATCTAGCGTACTAGTAAGCCCCTAACAGACAGCGATCATAAAAACCTTTACAGACAATAGCAAACATCCTGAGGTCGCAATTACTTGAAATTTAAATATTAAACACAGTTTATTCCAAAGATACTTAACTTACAAGTGCAACAGCAGGATCAGCATCTGTTTTGCAGGCTTCTGTTTCTCTCAGTTCTCACCATTCTGAAAAAGCCGGTCCGATATATTTACTCGAGTCTGACTTCTTGCTCGGTCAGTCTCCCGTTTCCTCTTTCGTTGGTCCTCCGACAAAGATTTCCTAGCTTTCTGCTTCTTTTTTACAGGCTCAGCCTCAGCCATAACTCAATCTATCGTTGCCCTTTGCTTATAGCTAGCCCGCCGGTGCTTGAATAGGGGCGTGTACGTGTGCAGTGCCGTCAAGCAATTCGTTACATCGCGAGACCTGATATCACGCGATACTTCCTGACACCGACCCGTGTCCCAAAGTTGCAAGTGAGTTTTTTCCGCTCTCGGGCACCAGGGGGGTGCGAAACCACCACCATTCAACCCGAAATAAGTAATATAACCATTCCACTGACTCCGAAGCTGTTCAGTTAAGGTTAAAAAGTTACCTAGTGTCCCTTTAAGCTCCATACCACCCAGTCCACACTCACGTCCATTGTATTTAAAACAACCGAGATATTCTTCAGAAATTCCTTGTCTTCAGAAGAAAGTTGCAGATTTCGACATGAGGTTGAGTAAATGAGGATGGAATTAAATCATTTGTATAAACTTCTTTAATATGCATTTCAAGGCTGAGATTTTGCCACAGAGGCTACCTTAGGGTTACTTAACCCAAAATAACCCTAAAAGCACATTACTAATAGAGCCCATAATTGAGATTGGGAAAGGGGAAAAAACTATTCTGATGACAAAATGTTGATCTTATTCACCGTTATTCACACAGTGCACCACAAGATGACACCTACTCTCTCTAGTGAACACGTGTCAGTATAACAGGGCCCAAATCAAGCTAATGTAATCATGCTTATGAAATAAAGAGCTACATCCCTGCTTTAAAGCTACTGCCTCTAGATATAGACCGTGTACATGGTCATACATACACACAAAAAAACAAAACACCATCCGGGGAACATTCATCACACTAAAATAATGCAAAAACATTAACTAAATAAAATGTAACACATTACTGTTTTGTTTTTTCTTTGAATTATGGAAATTCATTGTTTTTACTTGCAAAAACAAACAAATATGAATTAGTATTTTACAGTAAAATTTAATGTTAAACCAGTTACAGCTTTTAACCGTAAATGGCACACATTAATCCAATGCATAGGCTTTTTTTCTGTAAAAATTACAAACAAATGTGTTTTAAAATGTATATGTATCATACAAAAATGCACCCTGTATTACGCTGTGGTACATTTTAGAATGCATTGAGTGTTATTTGCGCCCACTTTCAATATGTCATACTATGCAGTACAAATTCTTTATCTGGCCATGATAAAGGTGTGAATGATAAAGGTGTGAAATGACACCATGTGTGCACATGCACTCTGTGCCTTGTCCTTACATGTCCTTTCCTTGAGTAAGACCCTCTTCTCTGTATTCATATATCCATGTCGGATTCTGAATCCGACCAGTACCTAATTAAAAGCCATTGCAGTTCCATATCATTTTGTCATGTGCTTTCTGATTGTCACAAACATAGACAAATACACATGGCCAAATAAATTGAATATGCGTAATATATAATATATTCTTATGTAAATGCTTAAATAATCTGATATTTTAAGAGACTTACTTTATTGTGTGTGTGTATATGCATATATATATATATATATATATATATATATATATATATATATATATATATATATATATATATATATATATATATATATATATGTATGTATGTATGCATGTATGTATGTGTGTGTGTGTGTGTGTGTATGAAAAACTATTTTAACAGTACTTAGTAATATTTGAGAAGTTATTGTCATATGTGGTCCAACCAACATGCAGTAAGTCTCTTAAAGGGTTAGTTCACCCAAAAAATGTAATTCTGTCAGTAATTACTCACTCTCATGGTGTCCCAACCCCGTAAGAATTTTGTTCATCTTAGAAACACAAATTAAGATATTTTTGATGATATCTGAGAGCTGTCTCACTCCTTCATAGGCTTCTATGTAATCAATATCTGCCATCCCAGAAAAGTTGGTGAAGACAATGTTAAAATAGTCCAAGTGACTACAGTGGCTCAACCTTAAGTTTATCAAGCGACGAGAATATTTTTTGTGCGCAAAAAAACAAAACAAAAATAACGACTGAGTGAGTTCACGTAGTGTAACAGCGCACTGCTTCTGGGAAAATAATAATAATTGAATTAAATTGTTATTTTTGTTTTGTTTTTGCTTGATAAACTTATGGTTAAGCCACTGTAGTCAATTGGACTATTTTAAACATTGTCTTTACTAATTTTCTGGGCCGGCAAGCTTCGATTACATAGAAGCCTATGGAGGAGTGAGACAGCTCTCAGATTTCATCAAAAATATCTTAATTTGTGTTCTGAAGATGAACGAAAGTCTTACGGGGTTGGAACAACATGAGGGTGAGTAATTACTGACAGAATGTTCATTTTTGGATAAACTAACCCTTTAACATATCAGATTATTTAAGCATTTACATTTGTTTTATATAAACAAATGTAGATTTGTTTACTAATGTAAATCAGGACAGAGAAATACAAAAAATTATTTAATGCACTGTTTATGTTTTCTTAGGATGTAGGCTAGTTTTATTCATTCTTGGCAGCTTGACAAATATAAAATACGCCAACACAGATACGCATGGGATTTAACCACCTGTTGATGACCTTTGATGAAGATTTGTGTGATTGCATTGGCTTTATAAAGGTTGTGAGGATCAGGAAACATACATACTGAATCTAATAGACAAGCAAGGTAAGGCATCTTTAACACTGAATCACACTTCAGCTTCCTGCTACTTTAAACATTGAACTTGAATACATGTGGACATTGTGTTCTCAATGTGATATTTGTTAGTGTTAAATCTTTGTTAATTGAAAAAATATTCTTTCTGACAGATATGGCAGTCTTTTATGATCTTCGGCTGGTGTCTCTGGCTGTGCTGATGCTGGCGTCTCAGCTGGACTCTGCCAGTGCTGCTGTACATTTGAGAAATTTAAATGGCAAACAACTTTCTGGTGATTTTGGAAACAGACCCGATCCATACGTCAAGATGTTCTGTGGTAACAATGAGCAGAAAACAGAAACTATCTCGAGTTCTTCTGATCCTAATTGGTCTAAAGAGTACAAATTCCCAGATTGTGTATCCGGTGACAAATTAGAGATGCAAGTGTGGGACGACGACGTGATAAATGACGATAAATTGGGCTTTTATGAGGGAAAGGTGGGACAAGGATCTGACCAACATGTTCAATTTTCTGTTGGCAAGAAAGGATCTATGAGTTTCATCTACGATGTGATATAAATCTGCTCAAACTCAGCACTTTGTATAGCTGTTTTGAGACAAACATCCTTTGTAAGAAGCTCAGTGGTAATAAAGTATAACAGCATTAAACACTCTGCGTGTTTTGCCTTGATATTTGTTCATTAAAATCGACCCTCTGCTGACATTGCTATTTAACAAAATGCTCTATTTGCTTAAAAAGTTTGCTGAAATAAAAAGTAGGCTATATCTGCACTCACGAGTCACAACACATACTAGTGTCCACAATTTAGCCTTAGATAGGAAATAAAACTTAGGAGTGAGAATCACAGTGCAGAGAGGTAAAAGGTGGGTGAAGAAAGGAAATAGCTGAATTTTTAGCATCATTACTCAGTCTTCAGTGTCACATGATCCTTCAGAAATCATTATGCTGAACAAACCTTTTGTTTTCATTTAGCAGGGTCCAAATGCAAAACCAATGGCAAGAGTTTGGGCTGTGACCAGAGGTCATTAAATATTCTGTTTGGTGACGCTAAAGATGCAGAAATTGCATGTGACTTTTAGAGACTAGCCTAATGCTTTGTCAGAAATCACTCACTCATTCACTAGCACACGACAAATGCACTATGAAGTGAGTGAATTCGGGTGCTGATGTATTGTAGTAAACCTTTTAATTTCTTTAAAGAGGTTTAACCAGATTTATGGAGGACAGAGGGTAGGCTACATCACAACACAGGACTTCATGGAAAAATATCACATTGACAATTTAATTAAGAAAAATATAACCATTATGCAAATAAGCATTTAAAGAAGTTCAACAAACATTTACTCAATACGCCCCCACTAGAACAAACGGCGATACACAAGTGACAATCCAAACCTTCACTACACTGCATCCAGTGTTATCCTCAGCCCCACACTGCACAATAGAAATCGTGATCAAACAGCAATCAGTACTTGTCAAGTGGAAAAATCAGCGCGTAGTCCAGCGAACACGAAGTAGGCTAATGTTCATTCATACAACCTCTAAAACTCAAAACTAAAACAAACACACTCACACAACACATGAAAGAATTAAAATATAAAACACTTAATCGTTTTCAGGAAACGAGACCCCGCCCCGGGGTCTAGGGAAAGGAATCAGCTGTGCCGAATTGTCCACTGGCATTAATTAGTCCTCTTTGCGCAGCACGCTTCTCTTTGGGAATCACAATGTCTAGTAGGCCTACTGAATGAGTCCTCTTTGCGCAACACTAGCTCTTAAAAACTCTCCTGGACATATTGGAACTTGAGTCTGCGCAGTAGCGATCTCGGGACCAGACCTGCGCAGTAGTGAGCAGGAAGTAAAGCCGCGAGATCAACGCTCCGCCTTCACTCTCGCAGAATGCACTTAGGGAGAGTGGATTCTGCACACTTTTTAAAAAATTGATTGCAGTACGACGAGAGGCTTGTTAAAATAAAGTAAATACAATCTCCTCAGTCCTCCGAAGATCCCGAAAAAAATGTCCGTTGGTGCTTCAGTGACTACTTCGCACGAGAACCTGTCAATCACAGCTGTCAATCATGACGTTACACCACCGCATCACGTAACTAACTAAAAAACAACTTATTTTTGAAACAGACACTTGAACTTACATCAGCGTGATAAAAATGACAGCAAATGAAAGAAACCACCTTTGGAAAAAAGATATTTGAACTGTAATTTAATTGTTTAGTTGGTCTCACGTCCCGTTGAATAACACGGGGAGGCGGGGCTTCTATACTAGGACCAGCCACCGGGGGGCGATCGAGACGTTTTGGCTTCACTTTTCAGTGCTTGTGCGGCACGCTTGGTCTCGAGCAACACAAAGCGGATGCTATTGCGCCGTCCCCGGTTTCCCCCATAGATATCATATAAAGGCTAGATGGCTCGTCCGCGCTGCTGGCCAATGGAGCTCGACATCCGCACACGGCGGCCATCTTACGACAGGATGCTCGCTCACTCATAACATGGTGCATGTACTTTTAAATAACCATAACTTGCTCAATTTTCTACCGATTTTCAAACGGTTTGGTTTGTTATAAACGTCAGAGATGTAGCTATTATACTGCATACATATGAATAATTATGTTCAAAATGTTTAAGCATTCAGAATTATAGCCACGTTAATAACATTTGTAAGAAACCAAACCGTTTGTAAATCTGTTCAGATTTCAGCGAGATAAGAGGATTTGTGTGCGTGCTGCTCACTCACCTTAATTCACAGAGTCCTGTCCTAAGATGGCCGCCGGTGATGCCGGAAGTGACTCCGCCTTAAGACATCTAGCCTTTATATGATATCTATGGTTTCCCCCGAGCGCGAAAAGCCAGTCACGTTCACCACAGGGGGGCAATGTTTCAGAAAACACTGAAGCTTCCCCGGGTGCCGCCATTGATTAGCAGACCCTTTTTTTTTCCTTTTTTTTTTTTTTTTTTACTTTTTTTGACTTTTTTTTAAAAACTCAATGCGTGTATACATGTATCACATACAATAACAACAAACATTCTTTAACCATTTTAGAGGGAGTGCAAGGAAAGAAAAATAAATAAATAATTACAGGTATAAAATCTTACCAAACTTAAAAGGAAAGGACTCATACATGGAGTTAAACAATTATCCAAGGGTTTGATTATCTTTGGATACGTGTTTTAAAGATTCTAAGTATTTTTTACATTCATTTTTAAAGTAATTTAGAGAGGGTTTACTATTATTCAACTTACTTTTGTGTACATGATATTTACCCATTGTAATAATAATGTTTAAAATGTATGACTACTTTTCCGAAAGAACATCTGCATAAACCAAAACCTGAAAAAAACTTACTGATGGATTATCAGTGTTGATATCAATATTTAACCGCCTGAAAATATCCTGCCAGAAGTTCAATATTACTGGACAAGAAAAAAATAAATGATCAATGGTTTCAGGCTCTTCTAAACAAAAAATACAAGGATCTACCTCAAAACGGAATCTTTTGCGTAAAACCTCAGCAGCAGGATACACATTATTAATAATCCTAAACTATTATTTCCTAAAAACTACTATCCTAAATATTTCATTTTCAAATTGTTTTAATTTAACAATTAAAATAACTTACATTTTAATACATTCCCTATTACTTTGTTATTACATTTTTTATCTCCAATACAGTATAGACTTCTCCAATCTTTAACTCGGGCAGTTTAACAGATAGGCCTACCTTTGAATATGTAAGAGTGTTTTGTATTAGTTGTTTTAAAGCAAGAGAGATGGCTTTGCACAATGTATTAAATTCTCTAAAGGAACATTTTATCTAAAATTTCTCCATGAATGCATTATGCTGAATAGTTTGACCTGTTTCATCTAAAAGATCAACAACATATAAAACATTTTTTTCATACCACTCTTTTTTGAACACTGTCTTTCTGTTTATTGTAATGGTTCTGTTATTCCACAATGTGGAACAATGCGGTGAAACATTTTGGGTGAATATCATTTTCCAGTAGGCTAGTACAAAATCTGTTTGTGGAATTTTGAAAGCTTAATTGGCAATTTGGAAAGTTTGGAAACCTCAAAATCACATTTCAGCAAAAAATCTAATCCTCCAACTTACAGACTTTGGTATATGAAACCACATTGAGGGCTGAGCTAAATACATTTTAATCCAATTCAGTTTAAGTACTCCAACCATTGATTCAAATTCAGAGGCTTTCAGACCTCCATTTTTACATTCTTTAATCATCTGAGATTTTTTAATATAATGAGTTTTGTTTTTCCATATAAAATTAAACAAAATAGAGTTTACCTTTTTTATCAGTTGAGGAGAAACATAAAGAGAGTAAGTTTAGATATGCCTTCTGCTTTGGTCAAGAGTATTCTGCCCAGACAGATCTCTCATAAGCCAATGATTAAGGGATTTTTCATACTATCAATTCTCTCTTCTATATTTACTAATTCTCTCATATGAATTTCTTTAAACATTTTTAAACCTAAGTATTTCACTTCAGATTGAACAGGAATGGATTTTATATTTTCTTCATTACATGGAAACAGAGGGAAAAGTTCCCTTTTTTTTAATTTAGGCATAAGCCTGATTCTCCAGAAAAAAATGAAATTATATTCAGAGCTTTTTTTAACTATAGATCTGTCTTTTAAAAATATGACTGTATTATCCGCAAATTGACTAATTCGATATTCATAATCAGAAATGGTTATTCCTTTTAATTGAGGATGGTTGACAACTAAATAAGCTAACATTTGAGTGCATAGTATAAACAGTTTTGGAGATATTGGACAGCCTTATCTAATTCCACGCAAAATGTCAATTCTAGGAGTCATGCCTGGATTAAGGGATATATAACTATAAATGTTGTTATAGAATATTTTAATAACCTTGCAAAACTCTTCCCCAAAACCAAACATTCTAAGCGTCGTAAATATAAATTCATGCTCCACAGTGTGGAATGCTTTAAAAAAATCTAAAAACAAAATGAGGCTTTCTGATTGTATCAGTGATTGATAGTCAATCATATCCAAGATTAGTCTATATGGTTTTGAATATATCTTTCCTTGATGAATGCTGATTGATATTCCTCTACAAGTTTCCCAAGTACCAATTTAAGACGATTAGCATACACCAGGGCAAGTAATTTATAATCTGTAAATAACAGAGTTATTGGTCTCCAATTATCTAATAATTACAACTGTTTTTTAGCTTTAGGTAGCAAGGTTATTAAGTAAGGAATAATTGACGACAGGCCGTTGAATTATTAGAAAAATAATGCACACCTGAGGTGGTAATGCGGTCACGACGCGAAGCGGATTATTCACCCGAGGACGGTAATGCGGTCACGACGATAAGCGGATTATTCCGCTTATACTACAGTTACCACACCTCGAAACATTGTTCAGATTATGTATTTCAAGACGTTTGTAAAGCTTTTGTCATTAAAACGCTCTTGTATGTAGGACTAATTTCTTACGCATCTAATCCAATGCCTCCTTTGCTAATTCCAAAACGTAATTTTAGAGTTAGTAACGGAGGTTTGAGCCACTGATAGCAGACTATATGCTGGGGACACACGACTAGCTGACACATTCTCTGACTGTTTTCATCGCAGCAGATTTTAAACACCGACTTTGAACACAGACTGAACGCGCTGAACACGCGTTTGGGCATGATCAGTCATAAGTATCAAATTACATTCATAACCGGCCTTAAAGTGTGTCCCCAGTTATTAATGCAGTTATAAGAGAGAGAGATGTTGCAATAATGAGACAGAAAAGCATGTGCGTCAATATTATTATTTATTTATTAATTCAATTCCTTTTAATTAATTCGAATTCATTCTTTTTTTTTTTTCTATTATTGACAGATGACAGACTAGCCAAATAAATGAAAAACAAAGCCCTTTTAACAAGTAGGCCTATCAATAATTATTTATTTTTTATATTATCTGCAATAATAATCCGTGCTGCAGGACTATCCATTTATTTAGCCTATATTCTGTTTAATTTTCTATTGATTATAGATAGGACTATATACTTTATTTATTAAAATTAAACTGCATGTTTCCATTGATTGTGAAGCTAGACATTGAAAATTCCAGATCAAGCGCATGGGGCTAAATGTTTTTTCTTGTTATGAATTGTATCCTATTTTCCGTTATTAGGCTACAGTTGACTACGCGAAGTGATATAGAACTGTAATGCGGTCAAGACCTGCCTGGAACTACTTTAGCTGTGCGTTTCCCTGAAAATAATGCACACCTTAGAACGTTCGTCAACCAATCAGATTCAAGCATTCAATGGCCCTGTAGTATAAACCTGGGGGCTGTTCCATAAAAGCCGCTTAGAAAAGCAGGGATTAAACTCCAAAACCGGACTTGAATGAGCCTAACAAATGAGTTGGGGCTAAAGTGGTTCCATAAAAGGTAATTGAAGCTCACACAATCTCACTAATTTGATCCAGGTTTATCTAGTCTAGATAATTTCGTGTGCACGCGTTTCTTAAGCAGCCCTAGAGGTCGATCGTGGATCAAATCGATCCACCATCAAACAGCATATATTTTGTGCTGTTTTATGCGTTTGTGACATGTTTTTTCCCCCTCTTAGTTCAAAACTGACATTTTACAGTTATATTCTCCATCTGTAAATGTTCGAAAGTCATGCAAATGTATCCATTTTGCTGCTAATTTTCATATTGAACGAGGGCTGCTGCGCGCATGCGCGCCAAATAGGAGCGCAATAATTCTGACTAAAATATACATTTTGCTTGGAAAATTAATATGCGATATTTTATAACACTAGAAATATCTTCTAATTATAATAATTTATCTTTAGGATGTTGGATAAGTTGCAGTGAACTTCTAGCGAACAGAAGTACTTCAGTGAAGTAGCCTATAATTCAGGGAAGATTTTTTTTAAGAAACTAAATATATAAAGATACAAAATATAGTTTTGGGTATAGGACCTATGCTACTTAATAAAGATGATGTATACTTATTTAGAATGCTGAGAACTACAGCTTTTAATGCAATATTCTTTTGGAGAAAGCAAGAATCCCCAGTTTTAAATGAGTAGATTTAGTTTCTAAAGTACATTATGGAGAGGATAACATTAAATTAAGAGCAAATGTATACATTTTGAAAAGATATGTGCAACTCTAAAATCAAAGAATATTCCATAAAATAAAGGAATATATATTAGCCTACATTAACTACATTTTTATATAACTCTCCCTCCCTTTTATTTCTAGTTATTTGTTATTTTATTTATTTACTTATTTAATATTGAATATTTGATATTCAAATAATATTACTTGAATAACTATTAGGAATTGTGTGTCATTATAAGAGTTTGATATAAATATGTTAATGTTACATTTTTATTACTAATTATTTATTGTTTTTTGTCTTTTCCCCCTTAAATCATATGTAAAAGTGTCTATGTACTTTTTGGTTATTGTTCTAATCATGTGTGTTTTTAGGCTATGTGTTGGTGGGTATTATCACAAAAGAAAAAAAGTAGAAGGAAAAATAAGGAATATTTATTGGGGGGAAATATGATGTCTTTAAAGGAACTGTCAATTTGTATAATTGTGTTAAATGTGTTTGAATTGAAAGACATAATAAAGTACATTATATATATATATATATATATATATATATATATATATATATATATATATACTAAAATATTTGTTATTTGGACATTAGATGTGCCTTATTTAGAATTTTAAACCTGTGTGTATTTTTATGAGCAATAACTGTAAAGGGGTAATAACTATTGTAATGGGGTAAATCAAATGTAGGCTAATATACTGTCAATTACTAAGCTCAGATTCATCTTACCAGTTAAAATTTATACTCTGCTTTTGTAATTATTTATTTTTAATGTTGTGATTTTAACTTCTGCTTTACAAAGCTTCTTTCAGATTGTGTTCTAATGTTCTTCTAATCATAAACATGTAGCCTACTACAGCTGCCAAACAAAACCAGAGAGAAATGTATTCATAAATCTTTAAAACAATCTAATTAAATCTTGGGCACAAAACATTCAGCCAGTAAAAAAACCTGTAGTATATATATTGTATTTAGGCCTATCTATCTATCTATCTATCTATCTATCTATCTATCTATCTATCTATCTATCTATCTATCTATATATATATAGGTCTATATTTTCTAATTTATCATTGTAGCCTTATTTAAGTTGATTTTCTGTATACTGTGTATTTATTTTTGGACTAATAGTGGTTAATAAAGTCCAATAATGGTATGAGAGAGTGTCAGTGGTAATATCATTGTGTTCCTATTGGTCTGTGTTAGAGGATCTGTGTAACAACTGAGGCTTAGCCTGACAGTTAGCCTGCCCTGGGCCAGGCTAGTTTCCCAGCATAAGTTGCCAGGGTAACTGAGTTTGAACTATTTTAAGTTTGCTTTATGAAACCGAATCTACCAAAAATAAGCCTGACTAACCGAAATAAGCCTGGCTTATACTCTAATCTTGGTTTATGGAACAGCCCCCTGTTTTCATAGTAGGTGATAAACTTC
Source organism: Squalius cephalus (assembly GCF_949319135.1). Classification (NCBI taxonomy): domain Eukaryota; kingdom Metazoa; phylum Chordata; class Actinopteri; order Cypriniformes; family Leuciscidae; genus Squalius; species Squalius cephalus. The sequence continues at coordinate 50,440,526 of NC_137125.1, forward strand.
CTTCCTGAATGCATTCTAAAAATGTTTTAAAAATTCATTAGATAAACCATCAATACCTGGGGTCTCATTTATAAAGCGTGCGTACGCACAAAACGGGGCTGGAAACGTACGTACGCCAGTTCCCACGCAAAGGTTGTGATCTATAAAAAACAAAATTGACGGGAGAATGTGCGCACCTTTAAGCAAACTTTGAGCCGTGCGTACGCACATTCTGGAGACAAAGGGAATTGGCGACACCGATGGTGAGCTGGAGTTAAGTGTCTTTTTGGTCACTTTTAGACAGAAAATCTAAAGAAAATTAAACATATACAGAAAGATAATACAAATATAATTTCACTCACCAAGCCTGTCACTTGAAGCAAATATCCATCCCTTCTTAAATGGCCGCGCCATCGAGCGCGTTGCGCCGTTTAGTGAAACTGACGCAAATAATAGTTTAAATAAATAAAATAATGATTTAAACTATGTTTTACTTCTGATATAAACATTTAGATTAAATATGCCATTCAAATTAATGGAGTTAAGCACTTAAACATGAAATCATTACTGAGAAGTTACAACATTTTTATATTCAAATTCAGTCAATAGAAATATTTGTTGTGGATGCGATGTTTTTGAACACTTTTCCTCTGGCATGCTGTGTTTTAATGTTTTAACCACAGAGATAATTGCTTATCATGATAATACCAGATTGTCTGAGAAAATAGTTTCGTGCAAATAATGCCCAAGGCCTATCTGTTTCCATTAAAAATATAAATCAATTAAAAATACAATTCGGCCAGTGGAAAAGATTGAGAAAAATTTTCTCTGAAATGTATTTTACATTTGATTTATGTATTCAAAAACAAGGCAAGGATAGGCAACTACTTGATTTTTATTAATGTAATGTGTACCGTTAAAACGTTATCACGTGGATGAATAATCATATGCAAATGATATGCAGATGAGGATCTGCATAGTAAAACTAGGCGTTGTAAGCTCCATATATGGTTATTTCAGGGTGGAGACGCATGTGCGCACAATCTTCCGCTGACTGGGATTTATAAAGTGAATTCTGCGCAGGTTCTGGCGTACGAACGGTTTTATAAATCTGAATATTTTTTTGCTTTTTTTTTGCATTATTTGCACGAAACTATTTTCTCAGACAATCTGGTATTATCATGATAAGCAATTATCTCTGTGGTTAAAACATTTAAACACAGCACGCCACAGGAAAAGTGTTCAAAAACATCGCATCCACAACAAATATTTCTATTGATTGAATTTGAATATAAAAAATGTTGTAACTTCTCAGTAATGATTTCATGTTTAAGTGTTCTCCATTAATTTGAATGGCATATTTAATCTAAATGTTTATATCATAAGTAAAACATAGTTTATATCAGAAGTATTTTATTTATTTAAACTGTTATTTGCGTCAGTTTCACTAAACGGCACAACGCGCTCGCTGGCGCGGACATTTAAGAAGGGATGGATATTTGCTTCAAGTGACAGGTTGGTGAGCGAAATTATATTTGTATTATCTTGTATTTCTTTAGATTTTCTGTCTAAAAGTGATCTTCTGCAAGACACACAGCTAAGCTCTGCACTATAGAGAGCTATAATGAAATAGAGTCCAAATTTTATTAAAATCAATGAATCCATCAAACTCCATCATAATCATATCATAATGATAATTCAGGTTGATGCAATTTGATTTATTGGGTGATGTAATAGGATAATTTAGAAGTTTTTAATTTTAAATAGTTATTGCTATTTGGGCCAGTTGGTGTCGCCAAAACACATACTCTTCTAAAAGAGTGCGTACGCACGGTCAAGAGCATCCTTACGGTGCGCACTTATTTACGCCAAGTTTATTTTTTATAAATCCCGATATGTGCGTGGAAAAATGCGTACGCATATTTCTATGCCCATTTTGTGCGTACGCAACGTTTATACATCAGGCCCCAGGTGATTTACAATTACTCAATTTGTTTTAAAGCTAGATCCATTTCCTCTAAGGTCAACTCATCATCAATTAAGACTTTGTCTTCCTCTTTCAGTTTATGTATTTGATTTCTTACAGTATATTACCAAATAAAGAATCACATTCGGCTTTATTATAATTGGATTTATAAAGGTTAGAATAGAAAATATGTTTATATACTGTCTATGGTGATCTCCTGACAAAAGGTCACACACCCCCAAAAGGTGCAACCTCTGAATACAAATTTATTTTGTTAGTACATGTTTCCAAGTGAAAAAGGTCCTGACTATAGCCTATAATGAAATGTAGCAAAGGGTTCGGGGCCCTTTTCCAACACAATCTCATGAAAGTGCGTATCTATAGCACAAATTATATTTAAAAAATATTGATATCAACACTGATAATCCATCACTTGCTGCATTTGGGAAACAAATTTCTGAGCAGGAAGAGAAGCAAGGTTGATATGACACAAACACTTGAGAATGAGAGGTGATTCTGAATCAACTTATCCCTACTAAAGTCTCAAGTATTAGTTGCCTCTGCTTCTCAATTCACACTGAATCTAGTTTTATTTGAAAAATGGCTTTATAATATTGTGAATGCACTTTTTTTTTTTTTTTTTTTTTTTTTTTTTTGTAAATAGATTAAAAGCATTTTAGTCAAATGAATGCAATCAGTCAATGCAGAACACACACACACACACACACACACACACGAGCAATAGAAATGGTTCAACTTTATTGTTATCAGTCTCAAAGTAGCTTTACAAACTGCTGATTTAGAACAGGTTTATTTTGCTTCATAACTGTAAAACATAGTTCCTTTTTTCAGATGACAATAATCCCTGACAGACCCATTTCGTACCAGTATGTTACACGTGCCCAAATGATCATCATATTTCAGGTCTTTGTCCCACACCTCCATCTTCAGGTTTTCATTTGCTCTGCAATATGGGAAGTAGAATTCTGTATTCCAAATAGGATTAGCAGTATCCTTGATAAAAGATGTCTGCCCCCCAAAAGAAGATCCACACCAGACCTTGATGTATGGATCGGGTTTGTTTCCAGCAGCGTCACCAAAGGTGAGGCCTCTGGCATATAAGCCAAACACCCGAACAGCAGCACTGGCAGAGTCCAGCTGAGACGCCAGCATCAGCACAGCCAGAGACACCAGCCGAAGATCAGAAAAGACCACCATATCTGTCAGAAAGAATACAGATTCAATTATAGAGATGTATGACACAAATATTGAAATGTAAAAATAATATCTCTGTCTTAAAAGTGTCAAGAAGCTGGTGTGTGATTCAGTGTTAAAGATGCCTTACCTAGCTTGTATTAGATTCAGTATGAATGCTTCCTGATCCCCACAACCTTTATAAAACTATACAATCATAAAAGTCTTCCAAAGGTCATCAACAGGTGGTTCAATAACATGCATATCTGTGTTGTTTCCGCATTGACCTAGTTACATTTGTCAAGATGCCAAGAGTGTAAAAATTGTATCCCAGTGCAGTGCATTAAAACAATAGTTCTCAGTCCTACAAAACCACAAAGGCAGAAAACACTGAGCCAATGATGTACAAGAGTGTCCATTATAATGAAAAACAATAATCTTTGAAATATGTAGTTTAAACGTGTTGGATTCATTTTTTATTTTATTTTTTATAGATTTTAAGAAAAGTTTATATCTAATGACCCTAAAAAAGTAATGTGGTGCAACCATACAGTAAAAAAAAAAAAGTATTTTCAAAAATGCTTTATATAAGTATGGATTATATATATATATATATATATATATATATATATATATATATATATATATATATATATATATATATATATTATAAAACAAGTTATTTCTTTTTTATTACTTACTCACCCTCAAGTACCAAACATGTCTTTGAAAAAACATTACTGGTCATTTGCAAATGTATTATGGTTAGGATGAAAGATATCTATGGACCGCTATTCTGTTTGTAGACTTACAGTACCCGTGACACCTTACTTTACCATCAAAAAGTTAATTTGTGACACTGTATGACTGCACTTCATAAAATGAAATAAAAAGACAAGTTAAAAAAAAAAAAAAAAAAAAAACATTACTTTTTTAGGGTCAATAGATTTAACTCATTAACTTTTCATAAAAATTGTATATAAAAATAAATAAATAATTAAACCAGGACTGAGAACTATTATTTTAATGCACTGCTTCTATGCTTACTTGGGATAAAAAATCTACACTCTTGGCATCTTGACAAATGTAACTAGGTCAATGCGGAAACAACACAGATACAGACACGCATGGGATTGAACCCTGTTGATGACCTTGAACCCTGCAGAAGATTTTTGTGATTGTATAGTTTTATAAAGATTATGAGGATCAGGAAGTGTATACTTAAATTCATCCCTAAATGATGAGCCAACTAGAAGAAGGTCTCTGTCTGTCACTTGATCCTTAAGATCAAAACAACAGATGACTTAAAAAATGTGGACTATTAAAGGGATTGTTCACCCAAAAATGAAAAAAAAAATGTATTACTTACCCTCAAGTACAACACATGTATGAGTTTCTTTCTTCTGTTGAACACAAAAGAAGATATTTTAAAGAACGTTGGTTACCAGACAGTTGACGGCACCCATAGATTTCCATAGTACTTGTTTTCCTGTCGTCAACTGTCTGGTTCCCAACATTCTTTAAAATATCTTCTTTTGTGTTCAACAGAAGAAAGAAACTCATACAGATTTGGAACATGAGGGTGAGTAAATTATAAAAAATTTTGGGTGAACTATCTCTTTAAGGTGAATGATATATATATTTAAACCATTTTTGAAAATACGGTTTGTTTGTTTGTTTGTTTTTTTACTGGTTGCACCACATGTGTTTTTTAGGGTCATTAGATGTAAACTTTTCTTAAAAATTGTATAAAAGTAAAAAAAATAAAATAAAATGAAATCAGCATCAAATGGTTAATTTCTAAGAATGCAACACGTTTAAACTACATTCAAAGATTATTGATTTTCTTTATAATGGGCACTCTTGTGCATCATTGGCTCAAGTGTTTTCTGCCTTTGTAGCTTTGTAGGACTGCGAACTACATTATTTTAATGCACTGCTTCTATGCTTACTTGGATTATGCCGGATCCAGGCCGTATCCAGATCAGATGGTGGACCTGCGCCTAGACATGACCACAATGCATGATGTAGTCAGCCGGATCCGTAGGCCACAAGCCAACTATACACTAAATAATGTATCAAATTTCAGGATATTTGATCTGATTATCAAATAATTCCCTACATCAATTCTACTTTTATGTAAATGCTGCGAGACTTCTACGTATTTTAATGGGCGCGCGCACTGAACATTCGAGTTGCATTTGAACTGGAGTGGAGGGCGTTGCCATGGAAACGGGGAGCAGCTCAACTGACGACAAGTAGCAACTCCGTCTCTCACTGTTGTTTTCACTACTTTTAGGTAAGTTAAGTCCCCAAAATTACACAAATAGTACATACACATGTTTCTGACACATTCTTTCATGTAAATGACTCGCTTCCGTTGAATATTTACTTTATAGAAATGGTTTGTCTTCGGGAAAAGTCCGTCCATCTCAACCATTAGACTAACTAGAGGTAACCATTACATAGTTCAAAAATGTCCTAGGATTTGTAATTGAAGGTGAGTAAATGATGGCAGAATTACCATTTTTAGATTAACCAACGTTAGTCCTTTACTATGCATTTAGGGCTAATTACCCAAAATTACCTCTGGAGCACATGTGATGAAGACAATATCTTTATGAACTTCAGAGTATTATTTATTAGTTTATGTAGGTATTAACAGACAGACAGACAGAGAGTTATATACAAAGTAACGCCAAATCTTATTAACCATGATGAAGTGCTTTAACAGTTAAACAGATCCAACTAACAAAATTAAGAAAAAGAATTAGGCCTATCCTTTGATCTATTTTTTTTTTTTTTAAATCTGAGACCAACATGAAAACAAATGGTACATTTGCACACTAGATATTTAAAATATTTATTTTCTTTATAATGGACACTCGATATGTCATTGACACTGTTTTCTGCTTTTGTAGCCACTCAGGATAGAATTACTAAAATTATTTTAATGCATTGCTTCTATTTCTTAGGATGCAATTTTATGCATTCTTGCCAACTTGACAAATATGAATGTGCCAACACAGAAACATAATACTGATACGCATGGGATTTAACCACCTGTTGATGACCTTTTGGAAGACTTTTATGATTGTATAGCCTAGTTTTATATAGGTTGTGAGGGGGCCGCTAAGCATGGGCGGCGCTACGGAGGGGCTAGCAGGTTCTTCAGCACCCCCAAGAAAGACCAAACCCCCCCCCCGATAGCACCCCCAAAAATAATTTCTGGAAGCAATTATATTCAGGCTGTATTCTATGGAAGCCCTGAACTGCATTTTGAATAAAAAAAAAAGAAAACTTATCTTGTTATTTCGAGATATTAAGTCGTTATTTCAACATAATATCTCGTTATTTCGACATAAGAAGTTGTTATTTCGACATAATATCTTGTTATTTCGACATAATAAGGGGACATTTTAATCTGCATTAAGCCACATTAAGAGTTCTTATAATGGTTTTCTATGGGAGGAAAATGCTTAACGTGAAAATAAATGTTGCGTTCATATTCTGGGCTCATCTGATTTTTTGTACATAGCATAGCCTACTTTGTTATGATTTTAGTATAATGATTAATAAATGCACGCACAATTATCCGTGAACTTGATTTGAACAAATGCCTTTCAACTTGTGTGTGCAAAACTCAGAATTAAATGAATGTGCAGCAATTTGTACAAATAGAGAGTCTGTAGGCCTATATACTTTTGTAGCCATTAAATAAGCGCATTTAGTTTCATATTTGTTAAAATATTATAATGTTATTTTTTTCCATGTATGTTGATTTATGAAAAGTGAACAGCACGAGTAAGATAGGATGCGCAATATATCGAGAGACATTGAGTGGGTCAGACATGATTTTGACCACTTAATTCAGTTTTGTTTTGTAGAAAGCCTTTCTTTAAAGCGAATTTCGTTTTGTATAAATTGTATCTTAATTTTAATCAATTTTTCATCAACCAATTGCCTGGATAAATAATAAGCAAATATAACAGACAATATAATCATGGAGGCGCCCGCGCGATCACTTGCATTGCACGTTAACTGGAGCGCATCTCATCATAACTTAATGAAACTCACTGTATGCCTCACACAGACATGAGAAATACATCAAATACACAAAGCTTGAAATGTCTTTAAACGAAATAATTCAAACGAAAAGAAAAAGGCTACTTTCTGATTATGTAATCCATTATGTGCATTTCTCTCTATAGGCGCGTTCACTACGAATATGGCGATCGTCAACTTCACCTTTGCAACCAGTCAGAAAACACTAGTTTATTAATAAAAATCAATGCACGCGTCACCGGATTTACAAATGCACATGTTGCTTGTTGCACGCACACATATTATGTTGAAATAACGAGATATTATGTTGAAATAACATTATTATTAATAATACATATTTTAGAATATTTGATTGAATGCTGAATGTTGCGTTTGTTCAATTTAATAAAATAAAAAATTTAATTGTGATCATTAAAATAATTGAATATTAAATATTTAGTGGCCAAGTTTTGCTCATTTATTAATAGTAGCCTATATATACACACACACACACACACACACATACAGTATATACTGTGTATATATATATATATATATATATATATATATATATATAGCCTATAATTGCGCAGCTCCCCCTGTCAATGATCTAGCACCCCCTCAGCACATGCGTTAAAAATTCTCTGGCGCCGCCCCTGCCTCTAAGGGGGTGAAAGTTAGGATGAATCTAAGGGCCCACGCACTTTTGGGGGCCCCAAAAATCGATTTTACTAATGGAATGGGTGCAGTAGGGGATCCAACCTAATATTCTTTCATAGAGCCCAAAATTGCTGGCGGGATCAGGAAGCATACTGAATCTAATAAAAGCAAGGTAAGGCATTTTAACACTGAATCACACTTCAGCTTCTTGCTACTATTAAGACACAGATATTAATTTTACATTTCAATGTTTGTGTCATACATCTCTATAATTGAACCTGTATTCTTTCTGACAGATATGGCAGTCTTTTATGATCTTCGGTTGGTGCTGATGCTGGCGTCTCAGCTGGACTTTGCCAGTGTTGCTGTTCGGGTGTTTGATTTACAGAGGCAGAAACCTCGCTGGTGGTGATGGTATTGGAGATCCCGATCCATACGTCAGGGTGGTGTGCAATGGTGATGAAGATTAAACAAAACATTTATCAGGTCACTCTAATCCTACGTGGAATGAAGATCTCCATTTATCAAGCTGTAAATCCGGGCGATAGACTACACGTGGAAGTGTGGGACAAAGACTGTATGAATGAGGACGATCCCTTGTCCTTAAATAAAAAGTAGGCTACCTGCACTCACAATACATACTAGTGTCCACAATTTAGCCTTAGATAGGAAATAAAACTTACAAGTGAGAATCACAGTGCAGAGAGGTAAAAGGTGGGTGAAGAAAGGTAATAGATGAATTTTCAGCATCATTACTCCAGTCTTCAGTGTCACATGATCCTTCAGAAACCATTCTAATATGCTGAACAAACATTTGATTCAAGAGAACTCTGCACTGCAACCTTTCATTTTCATTCAGCAGGGTCCAAATGTACAGCAAAACCAATGACAAGAGTTTGGAAAGGACCAGATTTTTGTCATTAAATATTCAGTTTGGTGGCGCTAAAGATGCAGAAATTGCATGTCACCTTTAGAGACTAATGCTTTGTCTGAAATCACTCACTCATTCACTAATAGCACATGGCAACTAAGTGCACTATGAAGTGAGTGAATTCGGGCGCTGACGTATTGAGCGTCAGAGAGATTTACTTTTATCATAAATATAGGCTACTTTACTATAAAAAAAACATCAAAGTTGGATTGACATGCTTAATTTGTGTTCAGAATAATTAAAATAATCATTAAAAAACTACAAAAAAGAATGGCCTTAAATTAACAAGTGTAGGCCTACATTATTCAAATGGAAACATAAAAAAATTACAAAAGCAAGAACTTTGTTGGAAGACAGCCAAGTGGTTAGGACTGTTATGCATACATTTTTTTTTTTCTGTGAATTACTCAAGAACATGCATCAACATATTGAGTATTTCAATTCAGGACATTAAATGTACAACTTAAGATAAATACATAGCCTATCATGAAACTCTTCTGAGCAACTGATTTTTTCTTTTAAAGCTGGCTGCTTTGGCCAATTGATCTTTTTGTTCTATCTACGTAAACCTATTTATTTCCATCTTGAACCGGTTCAACTCAGTGCAGCACGCCATGGGAATTTTGTACAAAGCATGTACAATCCATTCCTATCAATAAATTGTTTAATTCTATTCCGAGAGTTGTCAAATTATAATATTCATCTCAAAACTGAGGACATGCTACACACTGCTTGGTGCTCTAATTCCAATGAAATTATCAGTTATAGTTATTGACAAAGTGCACCACAAGAGGGCACCGACTCCCTACTGTCTTGTGTCAAGGAATTAGGTAGGTATTAACATACAGACACAGGACCTGCACCAAATCTAACTTATCAACTATGCATATCAAACAGGATAAAGAGCTATAAATGCTTTAAGAGAATGTACTAACTCTGCTTCTGCACATGTACTCTGTGATCTGTCCTTGAGCAAGACTTTCCTCTGCATCTGTGATGTTGGACTTTGAGTTGGACCAGTTTCATATCAATTTGCCATGTGCTTTAGAAAATGTCCACAGCGCAGCAACAGAAAAAGACAAATGCCAAAGAAAAAGACAAAGTAAATTAAAATAAATAAAACACTAAAAATATATGACATACAAATCTTCATGTATACTGAAAGCACATCAGTTTCAGCAGCTGGGGAAAAATAATTTACCAGCAGTTGCTCTTATTTGCCTTTGCCTACTACCTACAATTGTTACAATCTTATAATAAATAAATACCTTAAATGACATAAAACAGGAAGACAGATGTCTCGGCTGTACAGATGACATTAAAATTAGTAAACCAGAGCACTAGGGTTTGCATGAAGAGATGATTCAGTTTTATGACAATCTTACATTTATTTGAATTTTAGAGAGTATTACATTTGAGGTAGAAAAAAATCAAATTGTTTTCTGCTCATGAAAAACCTGCTTTTGTAGCTGGCTCAGGACAGTGATTGATTCAAATAGTTGTTATATCTTCTTGCTGAATTGACTAATTTAAATTTGCCAACTTGTTACATAGGCATAAAAAGTTGTATCAGCAAAGCTGATAACAGATACGCATGGGATTTTAACCACCTGTCGTTGATCACCAATTCAAAGAATTTTGCAATGGTCATTGCATTATAAAGGGGGCTAGGATCAGAAAACAAGCACGCAACACCTGATACAAGCAAGGTAAGGCATATATACCACTACATTACACCGTTAGACATTATTTCCGCATTTCGAGATTTGTGTGCATTAAAATTTCTAATTGAACATCTGTTCTTTCGGACAGACATGGCAGTCTTTTATGATCTTCGGCTGGTGTCTCTGGCTGTGCTGATGCTGGCGTCTCAGCTGGACTCTGCCAGTGCTGCTGTTCGGGTGTTCGGCTTACATGCCAGAGACCTCACCGGTGACGCTGCTGGAAACCAACCTGATCCATACATCAAGGTCTGGTGTGGCTCTACTTTTGGGGGGCAGACAGAATATATCAAGGATAACAGAAATCCTTCATGGTCTGCAGAGTTCAACTTCCCAAACTGCAAATGTGGTGAAACCCTGAAGCTGGAGGTGTGGGACAAAGACCTGAATTTTGATGATCACTTGGGCACGTGTACCAAACTGGTGCAATATGGGTCTTCCCCCTTTACTTGTTATCTGAACAAAGGAACCATGTTTTACAGTTATGAAGCGAAATAAACCTGTTCTAAATCAGCAGTTTGTAAAGCTACTTTGAGGCTGATAACAATAAACTTTAACAGTTTTTATTGCTCATATGTTTGTGTTCTGCATTGACTGATTGCATAGGCTATTCATTTACTTTTAATCTATTTACAAAAAAAACCTCACATTCACAATACAATATTAATAAAGACATAGCCTATATCAAATAAATCTAGATTCAGTGTGAATTGAGAAGCAGAGGCAACTAATACTTGAGACTTCATTAGGGATAAGTTGATTCAGAATCACCTCTCATTCTCAAATGTTTGTCATATCAACCTTGCTTCTCTTCCTGCTCACATATTTGTTTCCCACTTGCAGCAAGTGATAAATTCCCCCATTAGTGCAAATCACACATTTTATAGCCTAATTGTAAACATTTCGCACTATAGTTGTTTATGTTACATAACGGATAGTGTAGTGCCTATACCTATGCATCCCTAAATAATGAGCCAACTTCTAACTAGGCCTATCTGTTGAATGCTCCTAAAAAGAGAGAGGAAAAAAAAAAACTCCAAATGACTTAAAAATTGGCAATTTGTGAATGAGGGCGATTGTCTGCTCCAAAAAAAAAAAAAAAAAAAAAAAAATTACTATATAATACTGTCATTTTTTATGGTGTCCCCCCCCCTCCCCCCCCCCCCCCCCCCTCCCCCCCCCCCCCCCCGAGATTCTATTCCGAGAGTTGAGAAAAAATATGCTTTCTCTATATATGATAAATATTTACTTAAGTCATAGAGCTTCATGGTGCGCTTTTTTTTTTTTTTTTGCGTGACGGCCCCCAGTAGGCTAACGTTACTCATTCACTTTCATTACATCGACAAGAAGAGTCTCCATAGATAGCTGGCTCAGGACAGTGAATGGTTCAAATAGTTGTTATATCCTCTTGCTGAATTGACTAATTTAAATTTGCCAACTTGTTACATAGACCTAAAAAGTTGTATCAGCAAAGCTGATAAAGATAGCCTACGCATGGGATTTTAACCACCTGTCGTAGATCACCAATTCAAAGAATTTTGCAATGGTCATTGCATTATAAAGGGGGCTAGGATCAGAAAACAAGCATGCAACACCTGATACAAGCAAGGTAAGGCATATTTACCACTACATTACACCTTTAGACATTATTTCCGCATTTCGAGATTTGTGTGTATTAAACCTTCTCTAATTGAACATCTATTCTTTCGGACAGATATGGCGGTCTTTTATGATCTCCGGCTGGTGTCTCTGGCTGTGCTGATGCTGGTGTCTCAGCTGGACTCTGCCAGTGCTGCTGTTCGGCTGTTTGACTTACATGCCAAAGACCTCACCGGTGACGTTTTTTTAAACAAACCTGATCCATACGTCAAGGTCTGGTGTGGCTCTACTTTTGGGGGGCAGACAGAATATATCAAGGATAACAGAAATCCTACATGGTCTGCAGAGTTCAACTTCCCAAACTGCAAATTTGGTGAAACCCTGAAGATGGAGGTGTGGGACCAAGACATGAATTTTGATGATCCCTTGGGCACGTGTGGCAGAGAGGTGCAATATGGGTCTTTTACCATTACTTGTTATCTGAACAAAGGAACCATGTTTTACAGTTATGATGCGAAATAAACCTGTTTTAAATCAGCAGTTTGTAAAGCTACTTTGAGACTGATAATAACAATAAAGTTTAACAGTTTTTTTGCTCGTGTGTGTCTTCTCTTCCTGCTCACATATTTGTTTCCCACTTGCAGCAAGTGATAAATTCCCCCATTAGTGCAAATCTCACATTTTATAGCCTAATTGTAAACATTTCGCACTATAGTTTTTTATGTTACATAACGGGTAGTGTAGTGCCTATACCTAAATGCATCCCTAAATAATGAGCCAACTTCTAACTAGGTAGGTCTATCTGTTGAATGCTCCTAAAGAGAAAAAACAAAACAAACAAGTGACTTAAAAATGAACTATTCGTGAATGAGGGCGATTGTCTGATCAAAAAAAAAATTTTCACCAATTTTTTATGGTGGCCGCGTTCATGAGAGTCGGGGCGATGTCATGAATGAATCTTTCGAGTCGAATCTTTTTGAATGATTCACTCACGATTCGGACGGCTGCGATCAAGAGGTGAAGCTCATCAGTGATTATGGTAACGACTTGAATTGCAGTTTGTTCGTCACATAAAGCTATCATATGAATAAGTAACGATATTAATATAACGGACGAGTCGTAATAGATCACTTTTATGATGTTTTTTTTTGTCTTTTATTATTATTATTTTTTGCGTGACAGCCCCCAGTAGGCTAACGTTACTCATTCACTTTCATTACATCGACAAGAAGAGTCTCCATTACATATTCAAAAATGTCCCTTTGTCTTCCATGGAAAGTAACCTTAAGGATTTGCACATGAAGGTGAGTAAATGACGGCAGAATGATCATTTTTGGAAGAACTTGTCCTTTAATATGCATTTCAAGGCTGAGAAAAGCATCGTCTGCAGGGCTAACGTTACTTACACAAAATAACATCTAAAGCGCATGTGACGAAGACAATGTCTTTATGAACTTCAGAAAACTATTTTATTAGATTTAGGTAGGTCTTAACTAACAGACAGACAGACAGTTATATTCAAAACAACCCCAAATCTTACTAACTTACTTATCATGATAAAGTGCTTTAACATTTAAACAGATCCAACAAATAAAATGAAGAAAAAACATTATCTGTCTGTATAATGTTGGGCATTGAGAGTATAATGGAAATATAATTAACCACAAACCAACATGAAACTTCAAGTCTTTTAAATAAATGATTCTCTCAGGAACATTCAAACTTAATCTAAAACAAAAATATTTTTGCAATTAATAATCTAATTCGCCCACAACAGATTTTTGTGTAATATATGCCACACTAATTGCCCACCTGCAACATACAGGAATATACTTTTCCTTAATAGTTGAATGATAAATTGTCAAAGCAGCTTTAATGAATGTTTCTGTTATACAGGGCATATTTAGACCATATCCAACCATTCAGATTAAATGCTTATTCTCACCCTCGACCAGTAACATCTATTGATCTGAAAACATCCACACTGATAATGTCCAGTATATTTAGGATGCAGGGTTTATAGACCTGTGTTATTAAAGCATTATGTTTCAGGATGCTTGAAGGTAAAGCTATCAAACCACTCATTCACATATAGGGGGGATCTGGTATGGTTATTAGGCAACAGGCTCAGATGATGCAATCCATGATGTGGATCTGCAGGGAGTCCAGGTCAGGTAGGACTTCCCCACATTTGGGACAAGCATGGTCTGGAATATTCTGCTGCTGCCAATCACCTGAGAAAGAAAGAAAGAGGTCTATGTAAATTGTCCTCTCGTTGTTACAGTAGCACGAAAGGTAAGGGTAAGGTAAGGGACTACTTCTACCTCCTTGCATGTTGTGTGGAGATGTGGGGCCTTGTGGATTGGCCCCACGTGGCACATGTCTCCTTTGCATCTCGGTCATGGAATGCCTGAAGCATGAAAACAATTCTGTTGAAGTTGGCACAGAGGTCACATTTGAGTGGGTAAGTTAAGTTAATGACGTACCTGCCAAGTGACTCCATCTCCTCCTGAAGTTGGCTGTTCTGTTTCTTCACATACTCCAGCTGAGTGGCCAAGCGCTCTTTCTCCTCGTGAATCTTCTCCCGAGCAGCTCGTTCTGCATAGAAGTCTGAGGAATATATCTCTGCCTGTATGTATACACAAAAAGACACAGAATAAATTATACAGATCGTGAAGAGCTTAAAAAAAAGTGAGAGGACGTGATGTGATATTACAATCGTTTGTACCTGAGCCTGGAAAACAGAGATAGTGTCTAGCTCCTTTTCCTTCTGGAAGATTTCCATCTTCATCTCATCAATCTTCAGCTGTTTGTCTGCCAGCGCCTTTTCAGCCGTAGCAAACCTGGTTTGGAGGTCATCGTACTCTTCCCGTGATACACTACCCTGATCACACACACATGCGCAGTGAGGTCAGAAACATGAATCATCAAAACCCTCAGAATACAAAATGAACGGCCTTAAAGCTAATTGTATTTAAATAAAATATATTTTGCTGCAAGCAAAGTTGCTTCCTACCAAAAATGAGAATATTTGTAGTTAACAGTTAAACCTAAATAATAGCATCTAGCCAAATGCAAAAAATAAATGTGAGGCTGAAGATTTACATTTTTCTAAAGTAAATGGGAGCTGGTGTTACCCCATGCAAAAGTCCCTTAAAGAGTGAGTTTAATCCTTAATCCAAAATGATGATTTCATCATTTTTCACCTCTTTCTTCTTCTTTTCCTCTTGGAGCTCATTGTAGTCTTCAAACAGCTTGGTGTAGGCATCTTTCAGCTGGTTTAGGTTGTTTCTGGCCAAGAACGATAAAAGGAGACCGTGATTATTATAAAAACATTTAGAAAGCACCAACAATCGACTGTGCATTTCTGTGGGCATCAGACGGAGGTAACAAGCTGCGCTCACTTCTCATCCTGAGTTTTCTTCTGTTCCAGTTTAATAGCAGCCTGGAGACTTTCCATCTGAACCTTCAGACTGTCGTTCTCTGCCAGGGCCTTCTGTTTGTCTCCCAGCTGAGCCTTTAAGGTGCCCAGATCCTGCTCCAAATCTTTACACCTGCAGACAGAGCAGGAGATTGAAGAGCTGTAGATCTTGTAAAGCTTCAGATTAAAGTTACAAGAAAAAAAAAAAAAAAAGACAACAACCGTTTTCAACTTTGAAAGTAATAATATTAAATGTTTCTTGAGCAAAATCAAGTGACACTGAAGACTGGAGTAATGATGCTGAAAATTCAGCTTTGCATCACAGGAATAAATCAAAATTTTAAATGTATTAAAATAGAAAACAATTATTTTAGAATATTACTGTTTTTACTGTATTTTTGATTAAATGCAGCCTTGGTGAGCATTAGAGACTTCTTTGGAAAAAAAAATTGTAATGTTTCCAAACTTTTAACAGGTAGTGTATAATTTATATATATCTATTTTAATTAAAAAAATAAATGCATATAAGGCTGTTGTTGACTGGCTTTCTGACCTGTCCTGTAGGTTTCTTTTCATGTTCTCAGCATCATCTAGTTGGATCTGAGCTTGTTTCAGTTCATTACAGAGCTTCAACAACTGCTCCTCCAGATTCTTCACCTCAGCGCTTGCCTGACAGAAACAAACAAACATACACATAATTGGTTGCTTTCTTCAAATTAAATGTAAACTCAAAGTTGTTGACACTCTAAACAATTTTCTTTTAGTTTCACATTCACAAACAAGACTGTCCTCAAAAACCACAGCCACATGGATGTTTTGATCGAATAACTTCTTCAAAAATGCTACAAAATGGTTGCTAAAGTCTGAGGAATATATCTCTGCCTGTATGTATACACAAAAAAACACAGAATAAATTATACAGATCGTGAAGAGCTTAAAAAAAGTGAGAGGACGTGATGTGATATTACAATCGTTTGTACCTGAGCCTGGAAAACAGAGAAATTTGCAAAATTGCTATAAAAGCCTGACTCTCCTACATTGATTTCAGTTGTACAGGGGAGAGACGTCTGTGCGCTGCTGTCAGTGTGTTCCAGTCTGTTCTCCAACTCTGCAATTCTGCAAATACACACATATGCACATACAATAAAAGAAGCTGAAACACCTTAAGTTGTGTTTCTGAGAGGGTGTGTGAAAAGATGGCCGACCTTGCACGTGCCTCCTGAAGCGTTATCTGCAGTCTCTCCTTCTCATCAGTCTCTGCTCTGAGGGAGTGAAGGAGCTGCCTGACCGTCTGTTCCTCCGACTCGCCCTTTTGCCTGTGTACGCACATATATGTGCTTGGTTATCCAAATAAGGGACCTACTATAATAGGCTTCTATTGTGTTAAGTAATTACTCCAGACTAACCATGAGCCACCTTAGAGTGTGTGTTCACACCTGGCATGTTTGGTTGGATTAAAACAAACCCTTGTGGGATTGCCCTGTTAGTGCGGTTCATTTGAATAAGTGTAAACGCTCCCATCCGAACCGTGGTGCGCATTAAACAAGTGGACCAAGACTCCTGAAAATATAGGTCTCGGTCAGCTTCCAAACAAACTCTGGTGCGGTTCAACTGAAATATGATCGCTACACGGACCAAAGACATATAAACACACCTAAAACGGGATATATGTCACAAGATGCGACCCTAAAAAGGACAGATTTTTCTAGCCATAGTCGCAACGTTGCACATCTCAGTTCAGTACAGGCGGCAGAACCGCGTCTCCTCACAGCAGATCTTTGTTTGTGTGTGTGATAGGGCGATTCCTGCCGCTGTTTTGACTCCTTTACACAGTTTATAAGCTCTTCACGAGTTCTCAGCTGGTCAAAATACCATATGTAGGCTACGCACATACAATGAGTGCATTTAGGCCAGCACACAGCAAGTTCTGTCACGAAATAATATTTCGTGACAGAACTTGCTGTGTGCTGGCCTAAATGCACTCGTTGTATGTGCGTAGCCTACATATGGTATTAAATATACATAATAAAAGCCAACCAATCGGGTTGTGAACATATCCCAATGCCTTTAAGTTTGGTATCTTTAGGTTCAATGTTAAAATGCTAACATGAATGCAAAGCAGACCAGGACTAAACGTATTTTTTTGGGGGTCCGGACCAAACGAACCAAGTGAACATACAAGTGTGAACACACCCTTATTTATTTTATTTATTAATCAAATTTCCAGTTTAACTGAATGTCCCCAAAAGAGGCGTTGTCAGATGTAGCTCTCTTTCTAGCAAACAAACTATAGCTAAATAAGAAAAACAATTTGGTGAATCAGAAGTGTTTAAATGGAAATCACAGTAAGCCTTTTAATCGCAGTGCTTACATGCAGAAAGCAGAGAGGTCCTTTTGAGTACTGGGCAAATCTCTGGTCACTTTTAAATCATCGTCCTGTGCAAGAAAGTACAAAGAGTGACAAATTGAGCAACATGTTGTGCCTTCATTGTGTTTGTGTGTGTATGTGCATACTTACAGCTATTCTAATCTCAATGAAGGAGTCGCTAGGTGAACCTTGTCCAGTTTTGAGCTGGAGTTCAGAGTTCAATGCTACCAGATCATTCTTCTCAGCCTGAAGACGACCAATCTGAGCCCTCAGTGCCTCCAGTTCAGTGTGTAAACACTATGGCAGATATTTAACTTTAGTCTATTTATAATTGATTTTATACTTCTGGGTTGTGTGATTGTAGCTTCGCTCACCTCGGCTCCACTTTTTTCCAGCTCTTCCACTCGTTTCTTCAACATCTCGTTCTCTGCATCCATAGTGTTCAGTTTGGATTTGGCCTCTTCTAATCGTTTCTCCAGAAAGTCTCTCTCCTCCTTTTGCATCTCCTTCCATGCCGACAGACCCTCAAATCTCTCCTTCATGGACAAGTTGGTCTGTTTCAGGGCCTCTGTTGATACACATAATGACGTTGGATTGTTGTACGTGATTGAGTGTGTTTATGTATTGAGATTATGACGACTGAGACACTGCTGTTTAAATCAGCGTTTCCCAACCCTGTTCCTGAAGGCACATCAACGGTACACATTTTCAAACTCTTCCTAATCAAACACACCTGATTCAACTCATTAGCAAGACTCCAAGACAAGAAATAAATGGGTAAGATAAGGAAGACATGCAACATGTGTACTGTTCGTGTGCCTCCAGGAAGAGGGTTGGTTTTAATACCTCACCCTTCAGTTCTCTGTTCTCTTTGATCAGGGTGTTCATTTGCTGGAGGGTCTCCTCTAAACTGCCCACATTCCCCGGGCCGGACCCGCGAGGGTGACTGATGTCCCCGTTCATCATCGATGAACCAGATGCCATGTTTTCGGGGTCTGTTGAGCTGTTATGAAATACCTTAGACTCAGTTTAAGAATGGCTTACACTCAAATAGGCAATCATCAGCACAGAATCAAAAGTGAAACTTAGGCTGAACAGACTAAAATTCTAAGCGAATATATGCTTTAGCATTACTATAAAAAGAAAATATAAATAAAATCCAATGAGTAAAAAGTGTAATACATTTTATATGCACTAAACTATATTTTATATTTTAAAGCAAGAGAGTTTATATAAACACACACACACAAGTGTATGCTCAAAATACAAGTGGAAATTCAAATCTTATCAGTTAATCCAAATCACATAATCTTCAACTATTCGATGAAGAATCGAACTGATAAGGTTCTCGAGTTGACATAACGTTTCACTAGTTTGGAGGATTGTCGGTGAGTAATGGTTTCAATTTCGTCCTGTACCCTGCACAAATCTATATGAGACTTTAATACGAGATTTAAATGACAAGAGTGTGAGTAGAGGATGATGGCAGTCATTTCTGGGAGAACTAGTCCTTTAACATCTCATTGTATTAACTTGTGAAAAACACATATGATGTATGAGTGGTAAACATTGTTACTTTGGTTTCCTCATTGGTTTGGACAGACTGTTCTCACCCGAGACGTTTCACAAGACAGACACCCAATCGTGATGCCACGAGAAAGCGAAAGTTAACGAAGACATTGCAGTAGAAATGAACTAACACTCGTTAATCTCCATTTTAATGTGTTTCATAAGTGCGCAACATATTAACACAACTTTTTAGAATGCCAAGCGTTAGATAACTCGGTATATTTACGAGCAATGCAATACTCACAAAGCGTTCTCTTCTTGTGTGCTCCAACTTGTTTTGAGAATGCTCGTTTCCTGTTGCAGACGTCAGTGAAGAGCGATGAGCGCGCGGATCTGTGATCCAGCAGGACTGGTCTATACAGTAAGCGTTATACTGGTCAATGTCTATCCACTGTCATAAGACTCTACTCTGCATTCACAGCACTGAACCAGCTGACGGTGATGTCAGGACGCGGTCTGGGATTTCCCTGCGCCTGCCCTACCCTGAGGACGGTCATCCCACATGACGCAGTGACGCACTCCGAACTGGGGCAAACGCAGGGGCTTTTCGACGCCCGTATTATAAGGGTCATACTTTCCTATTTACATGATGACAAGAAATGTCGTAGGTGAAGATACAACCTTGCTCTTTCCTTCCATATACTGCATGTTATTTATGGGTTTGGCATAAAACTCTTAAATATAGCAATAACAACAGTATGGAGTGAAAACAGTCTCAAAACCTTCCACAAATGCACGCATAATGTATAATGCACATACAACAGTGGTGATAATTGGCTGCCTACTACATTATCATAATTATTATTATAATTAAAAGTTGAGTTCCATGTAATGTAAGGACTTTGTTGATGCACTAGATGGAGCCACTGAGACAGAGATGCGTTTAAAACTAAAGGCGTCTTTATACAGCTGAGTTAAGGCTGCTCTGTTCCTGCTAAAAAAAATATGTGAAAGAAGACGCAAAGCAGCATAAAAGCCAGACTAAATGATGCCTGCTCTGACACACCTCTGCCCCTAGTGTAACAATATGCAGTTAAATTGTTATGTAAATGCATTTATGTCTTCACACAGACTGTTTAATGCTGCTCAGAGGTGGCATAAATCTATGCCACCTCTGAGCAGCATTAAACAGTCTGTGTGAGGACATCATTGCCACTTCAGAAGCGCTTCTGTGCCACCTTTCCAGTGTGAATTTGGCTTAAGTAATATAGCCTGGTAACCTAATAATTAGGGGGAGACTGGAGCTGTTATCTCCATCGTTATTGCCCAGAAGAAAAAAAAAAATACATCCAAACATTGAATTCAAGTTTACCTTTTGTACTTTTAATCTTTACTTTTTTTGTTGCAAACTCTGGTCACCTGGAAAACAAAATGAGTAAAAAATAACATCATATATCACATATACAGTGCCCTCCACAATTATTGAAACCCCTGGTAAATATGATCAAAATTGGCTGTAAAAAATAAATCTGCATCGATTATCCTTGTGATCTTTCATTCAAAAAATTTGCAAAATTCTAACCTTTCATTGAAGTAAAAGAATTGAAAGTGGGGGGAAAATCACATTATGAAATAAATGTTTTTCTCCAAAACACGTTGGCCACAATTATTGAAACCCTTTTATTAAATACTTTTTGCAATCTCCTTTTGCCAAGATAACAGCTCTGAGTCTTCTCCTGTAATGCCTGATGAGTTTGGAGAATAACTGACAAGAGATCAGAGCCCATTCCTCCACACAGAATCTCTCCAGATCCTTCAGATTCCCAGATCCATGTTGGTGCTTCTCCTCTTCAGTTCAGCCCACTCATCAGGTCAGGGGACTGGGACGGTCATGGCAGAAGCTTCATTTTGTGCTCCACAACAAATTTTTGTTTTGATTTTGATGTTTGTTTTAGATCGTTGTCCTGATGGAAGATCCAACCACGGCCCATTATAAGATTTCTAGCAGAGGCCGTCAGGTTTAGATTTTTTATCTGTTGATATTTGATAGAATCCACAATGCCATGTATCTGAATAAGAAGTCCAGGACCTCCAGCAGAAAAATATGCCCACAACATTAAAGATCCAATGGTATATTAAATTGTACACATGGGGTACTTTTTATCCTTGTGTTCACCAAACCCATCTAGTGTGTTTGCTGCCAAAAAGCTCTGTTTTAGTCTCATCTGACCACAGAACCCTGTGTTGTTTGAAGATCCAGTCGTGTCTGACAATTAAATTTGCTGGAATTTGTTTTTGGATGAGCGTGGAGGTTTTTTTTTAAACCCTCCCAAACAACATGTGGGGATGTAGGGGTTGTTTGATAATTTTTTTTTAGGCTTTCTGACCCTAAGACTCAACTAATCTCTGCAATTCTCCATCTGTGATCCTTGGAGAGTCTTTGGCCACTCAAACTTTCATCCTCGCCGTGCATTAAGACAGTATAGACACACGTCCTCTTCCTGGCAGATTCATAACATCTTTAGTTGGTTATAACTTCTTAATTATTGCCCTGATGGTCAAAATGGGGATTTTCAATTCTTTAGCTATTGTCTTACAGCCACTTTCTATTTTGTGATGCTCAACAATCTTTTGCTACGCATCAGAACTGTATTCTGTGGTTTTACTCATTGTGATGGATGATTAAGGGGATTTGGCCTTTGTGTTTCCTCATATTTAAACTCCTGTGAAACACGAAGTCATAGCTGGACAGTTTCATGTTCCTAGTCACCCTGGTGTACTAAAAAAGGTAAATATTAATGGGAATATACTTCAGAGATATTTTACTCGTAAAAAATTCTAGGGGTTTCAATAATTGTGGCCAACGTGTTTTGGAGAAAAACATTTATTTCATAATGTGATTTCCCCCCACTTTCAATTCTTTTACTTCAATGAAAGGTTAGAATTTTGCACATTTTTTGAATGAAAGATCACAAGGATAATCGATGCAGATTTATTTTTTACAGCCAATTTTGATCATATTTACCAGGGGGTTCAATAATTGTGGAGGGCACTGTATATATATTGTGTCAAATTTGTTTATTACTAGGATAAACCCCTTGAGATGTATCAAATCGTTTTCGAGGGGGTCCCAACATATAACACAATAATTACATAACCACAGGGAAGTGAAAAATCAAAACAAAACAGAACAAACAGCAACAAAAACAAACAACAACAACACCTGCATATAATCATCAAAAGATTACAAACCACCAAAAGGCCAAGATGGCCAATAATAAGTAAATAAGTAAACAGTTGAGTATGTGTACATTTTTAACTACAGTCAGATATAAACATTAGGTATGCACAGTAGATCTGAAAATTGCATGCATGTTTAGTAACAAAGGCAGTTTATCCTAATCTGAGCAGACAAGGCATGATTAAACAAACCAAGTAAAGAAATTGATCTTATTTCCACAGATAGATTATTCCAATCTGCTGGAGCCTAAAACTTTTTTGTGATATTGTGATATTTACATGCTACAAATAAAAGCTACTTTTAAGGGTAGCTTTTATTTGATTACTTTCTAACTATCTTATTCTATAGCCAACTGTTTACTTCTTGAAATGTTTTTTATTTTTGTATTTGAATGTACTTCACTGTTATGAATGCACTTCTTTTATATTATTGTATTTCTGTTTTATTTCATTTTATTTTTTTGTAAAGCGCTTTGATGTGTAACTTTTAAAGGGCGCTATAGAAAATCAAGTTTATTATTATCATAGAAGTGGTATATGGGATAGGTTTCAAATACTTTTAAAAGGGCAACACAATAGAGACAATCTCATGTTATGTAATAAAATAAACCTTTTCATGACTGAAAAGTCAATGGCCCAATACATTTTTCTTCAGAGCAGTTTTGGTGATTAAAGTGAATTATCATGGGCAGTCATCTGTCTATGTGTGTATAATGTATAAAGACAAAAAATGAGTCCAAAGCTCTGTCCAGGAATGTAGTGCGAGTGAGGCTGGTGGACGCAGGATGCAGCGCGTCTATTGGCTGGTTAAACTCCAGCGCGTCCGATTGGCCTGAGACGAACTTTAGGGGTGATGATGGATCGAGGAGGAGCAGGACGTGGGAACTATTACTTGTGAACCTTCAAAGCAGTCTGAACAGGTCGGGACTATGTGAACTGACCCCGGGCCGTTGCATGGGTGACTTCACTGCATTGCCTATCCACTGAACCCGTGAACGAGCCATTTTTACGCGTGGGTATATTTACTGGCACGAGAAGCATGCACCTTGCGCTTCTGCAGACGCTGGCTTTCGGGTTCGCGTTTGCGTTTGCATGCCAGCTACCCAGCGAGTGGCGACCCCTGAGCGAGGGTTGTCGGGCTGAACTCGCCGAAATCATCGTGTACGCCAAGGTGTTGGCCATCCACGAGGAACCGTACGCGTCCAGTCTGTACAACTACCTGCCGTACCAGAAGCACGAGCGCGCGGAGGACGCGCTGCTGTACGCGGCGGAGGTGGAGTTGCTATGCGACCAGGCGTGGGGAAGCATGCTGGAGGTGCCCGCGGGCTCGCGCCTCAACCTCACGGGACTCGGGTATTTCAGCTGTCAGTCACACACGGTGATGGAAAACAACTCCTACATATTCTTCCTTAGGTGGGTTCACTTCTATTTGGAAACAAAGAACCAGGTTTTATTCTGAACTTAAGTTGGGGGAAAGAATAATTTTCATGGTGTACGGTTCTCAATGGAACGCCGGGAAGCTCAAAAACACGTGACTTTTTTACGCGTAGTTTGCGCGTTAAAGTTCGACGCACACGTAATCGACTCACAAGCAACGCGGATAAAAGCCTAAATTCAGTATGTTCATCTTATAAAGCGGTCGTGTCTTTAAGGAAAATTTGGAATACACTATTCAAATCATATGGGTTAGTTTTAGATCTCTTTATGAACTTTTTGAAGCGTTAAAGTGGTAGTTGCGTTGCTGTCAATGAGACAGAAAGCTCTCAGATTTCACCAAAAAGATTTGTGTTCCGAATATAAATCTTAAAGTCTTATGATATGGAACGACATGAGGGTGAGTAATTAATAACAGAATATTAATCTTTGGATGAACTATCCCTGAACTATCCCTAGAATCATTCTACTCCCATACTGAACTGCAAGTTCTTTTATTCTGACTCGAAATTAACTGTTAAAATGACTTTTTATTTATGATATTTAAGTTAATAAAATTAATATCGAGATTGGGGTGCCTCTTATCTTAAAAACAAATTGAAGACACACACATTGCATGTTATTTTTAAAAAATAAAATAACAGGGTTTTTTTTGTGTTCATTTTAGTATTTGTATTCATTTTTTGATGTTATAATTTATTTGAAATACTTTTAAAGGCAAACAAGCCAATAAGCCATCCTCAGAAGTACAGTATATGCAAACAAACATTTGTGTGTATTTTATACAGAATGGATGAAAACTACAACATCCTCCCTCATGGAGTTAACTTCCAGGACGCCATATTCCCTGACACACTGGATAACAAACGACTGTTTTCCAGCCTCTTCCAGTTCTCAAACTGCTCTGCTGGACAGACGGTGCACAACTTTAATAGTGATTGGGAGAGCCAGGAAGACAGCAGGGTACGGCACCAATAAACACACACACACACACACACAGACACAGATGTGCTCAATATGCACTAGAGTTTTAGAGATAAATGAGCACATCCTGAACGATGTAGATTTAACATTGGCATGCAGAAGACTGTATATCTTGTCAAGAGAAATGAAAGGCATGAATCTGCTAAAGGTGAACATCAGTATGCGTATGTGAGCTGTGCGTCGTTACAGGCAGACGTTCAGAGTGCGTTCTGTTTTGAAACGACTCTGTTGTAAATTCAAGAAGCTCGTAAACTGCCTTCTTTAAAGACAGGAGTGTCTGCATGCACAACTGCATTATTTTTACCTGGGCTTTAACAGTAAAACAGCAGACAATTTCCATTCCAGTAGTTCTGCACTAACAGTGAACGTGATTTCACCAAGTACAATATGTTCGTAGATCAGCATCTTTGTTGATCCTGGAACAACATTCCAATCAGCCAATCAGATTTGAGGGACAAGTTTAGAGTTTATGTCAAGTTTAGGCTTACAAACAGGGTTAGGTGCTTCTACATCAGTGTTATTCACCTATAATTTCCCTCTGATTTCAGGGATAAGTTATGGGTAGGGTTAGGTTTAGGGGTTGGGATATGGTTAGGATAAAATTTTCGGACAGGAATGTTGTTCCAGGATCAGCAAAATGACATGACAAAAACAGAACATGTCTTACTTGGCAAATTAATTTACAAAACAACTGCTGCAATAATGACTCAAGGAATCTGATTGGCTTCAGCCAAAAACGTGTGGAAGTGAGAATAATATGAAAGTAACATGTTCAGGTTCTCATGGGTAAATGGAGCTCCTGGTTCATACAGCACACACTAGTCCCTTTCTTTGGTGGTCTTTGTATTGACGACTGTGACTGTTCATCACGGTAGGAGGCTGAGATAATTCTAGAGTTCATTCGGCTCGATAGAGGCCGGATTAAAGACCTCCCAGCTAGAGCTGCCCTACCTACCTACCTCACACACACACACACACACACACACACACACACACACACACACACACACACACACACACACACACACACACACACATATACACTTGGACAGCCTATCCCACCTAAACACACACATCTGCCACTGAAAATAAATCTGAGATAGAAAATAAAAAGAGAGTGAGGGAGACGTCAGATGGACATGTGAACATCCTCTTGGGGAAACGCCGGTGGGTTTTGAAAGGAAAATAAATGTGTTTGATGTGGACGGTTCGATGCAGAACGGGAGGAATGTCAGGGGTCCTCAGAGGTTATGACAGGGCTTGAGAGGATGTAACACACACATACACACACAGTATCAGCTGGTGGAAGTTATATTTGCCTTGATGAGATTAGCCTGCTGTACATTCAAACACAGTGGCGCTCATTATTCGGACGGTGGTCTGCTGTCTAGAGAGAGGGGCTTATATTCAGACAAACACATTGAGACTCCTGAATGTACTGATAAATATCCACTTAATCTAACCAAGAACAGTCATCAGCTCAGAGTGGACAGTTTCAGGTTTATTGAGTGTAATATACCAACAGAAAATACAGAGTAAACCAGTGAGAATCTCCCTTTCCTTCCAGACAAAACATATACATTAAAATGGAAAAGTATTTGTGCTTCTTGGCCGTGAACGTGGAAAGACCTGGACCATGGAAGTGGGACTTTTGGGTTACACTTTATTTTCAGGTGTCTGTGTTACAGTAGCCGCGTTTCCATTACCCTTCAAATTGCATAAATTGAAATTGCGAATTGAAAATACGCCCAATGGAAACACGTCAATTTCGAAAAAACTCCCATTTATCGCAAAAAAGTTTTTACGCTCACATGAGGTGGTTTTTCAGGCAATTCGAAAAAGAAATATTTTGCAAAACTGCGGAAACAGTTTTTGCGCATTTACAGGTCAGCTGATGTAGATGACGCGATGTGTTTGGACAGAATACGAGACAGAGCTCTTTATTAAATTCATATAAGACAGAAGAATTACAGGAATAATGGATTCTAAACCTCAAATAGGTTTACGCTCACAAGTATAATAAGGGTCGTTCCTTACCATTAATGCTTGGAAAACACGCATACATCTCCTTCGATTAATAATAATGGCTAGTGCAGTGGCTTGGATATACATAAACCTGAGGATAAAAATGAAGTTTTAGTTGCATAACATCAGTTAATGGAAACGCCGTCATTTCGCAATCGTTTTTTGTCGACATTTAGAAAAAAACCGCACAAGTTTTGCGCAAATCTGTAATGGAAACGCGCCTAGTGTAATTATACATTTAAGTACTGAGTAATAATAATTAACTACATGTACTTACTATAGGGTTAGGGTGTGGTTTAGGGTTAGTTGCATGTAATTATGCATAATTTATAGTTATTACAATCGTAACTACATGTAACGTGTAATAAGGAGATTGTAAAATAAAGTGTCATTGACTTTTGTATTCAAATGTTCAAATCACTCGCACATGTGCCTTTGTACGTGCACTGTCCGCATGGACTCAAAACTCGGACACCGTCGGTGTTCACGGACATCCGCTGAGTCTGAACATTACAGTACGTCATGCAGACAGTGTGTGAGCGCAGTCTGAAGTGTCCATGCATGTCTACATATGAGGCAGTGACCTGAGGAGGTGCAGGGTTCCTCTAACAGATGTCCACTGTGCTAAACAGATGTGACAGTCTATGTGCAATGAAGGAATATATGGGTTCAAAACTATTTCAACTATTTGCATCTTTTCTGAACCCTCAACATTTTTAAAAATGTTACATGTATTCAAGTGTTACAGATCATAGAAGACATACAGTGACACTTCACTAATCACAGAGACAGACGCAGCGGAGAGAGAAAATAAAGATAATGATGGTGTGTGTGTGTGTGTGTGTGTGTGTGTGTGTGTGTGTGTGTGTGTGCGAACAGGTGGGGCTGATTATCAGAGAGATAATAAGAGCTGTTTAAAACAGGAGTTTTCCTGTGGGAAAAGGATTGAGGCTGCCTGAGGGATTCTGTGCTCTTGTGACTGTAGCCAGAACGGTGTGTGTTATGTCACCCTCTGCTTCCTGTACCATCCATCTTAAACACCCATTATACTTATTAAACTCTAATCTGATTCAGACAAATGCAGAAAAACACCATTGCCACTGCAGTACAATGTCTGAATGTATAATGTATTTAATCAAATATCATGCTTGGATTCTGAAGAACTTCATCCATGCTTTCATAACGAGACGCTTTTGACTGAAAGAACGTTTAACCGGAGGTCTAATGTTGTGCTGATGTAGTGTTTACAGTGTGTGTGTGTGTGTGTGTGTGTGTGTGTGTGTGTGTGTGTGTGTTGGTGTGGCTTCATGTTTGTCTGCTCTCCTTGTGTCCCATATAAAACACTTTTCATTTTGTTGGAAATTGAAGGCAGATCATTTAATAGTCTATCTATCTATCTATCTATCTATCTATCTATCTATCTATCTATCTATCTATCTATCTATCTATCTATCTATCTATCTATCTATCTATCTATCTATCTATCTATCTATCTATCTATCTATCTATCTATCCATCTATCTAGTCGTCTATCTATCTATCTGTCCGTCCGTCTATCTATCTATCTATCTATCTATCTATCTATCTATCTATCTATCTATCTATCTATCTATCTATCTATCTATCTATCTATCTATCTATCTACAGTGTATCTATCTATCTATCTATCTATCTATCTATCTATCTATCTATCTATCTATCTATCTATCTATCTATCTATCTATCTATCTATCTAGTCATCTATCTAGTCGTCTATCTATCTATCTGTCCGTCCGTCTATCTATCTATCTATCTATCTATCTATCTATCTATCTATCTATCTATCTATCTATCTATCTATCTATCTATCTATCTATCTATCTATCTATCTATCTATCTATCTATCTATCTATCTATCTCACTGTCTATCTGTCAATCTATCTGTCTATCTAAACCCAAATGTGTGCCCAAACTCTCTCCATTTCCTCATTCTTTCTCTCATTATCTTTTCTGCTTTCTTGTAATATTTTAATTTCTAAAAACACACTCTATTGTTAAAGACGACTCACTGACCACCACATCTGGGTCTAGTTTGGGTCTGAAAGCAAAGCAGGCTATGTTTGACTCTTGTGGTTGTAAATACACATCACCCACGTTAAGAAGAAATCGTATTATATTAAATCGCATTGCTAGATAGCCGTTCACATAGTTTCACAAGCAAAAGGAGAAACATAAGGCCTTGTTAATGAGCAGCGATGTTTATTTCAGCATGTGTGTTGTTTTAGGTGTGTTGGTGTCCACTTGTCAGTCTCTGGGTCTCTTGGAGTTTGGAGAGGGCTGTTGTTGTTACAGCAGTGTGTGTTTTGTTTGGACAGTAGGACACAACAACAGTTATTCTCATCACTCCTTATTTCTCTGAACACTCTTCTGTCCAGGATAGCTTTGGCCCTTTACAATAGGGATTTAGTCCTTTCCGCTGTTCAGGGAGAACATGCGTCCTCCCGTCGCTCAAATACACACAGCAATCACACACACTCCACATGCACACACACACACTCAGCATGCCTCGACTTGTGTCTACCGTGGGCATGACAGCATGTCACTTTTGAACTGCCTCCATCACACACACACACACACGCTGGCATCTGTAGGGGCCCAGAGAAGAAAGGCAGCGCTCAACAGGAAATAATAAGGCTGACGGAGGCTGGAAATGATGTCATGTTGTATATTGACCTTCATTCCACAGGGTCAGGTTATCAATGCATGCACAGACCTCTGATTATAACGTACCCGAGTGACCTTCTCTCTCTCTTTCTCTTTCAGCTGCTGTGTTCCTCCGTGCAGAAGGTGTTGTTCGAGGAGGAGGAGCGGGTTGGACAGCTCCAGGAGCGCGTGGCCGAGCTGGAGAGGAAGAATAAACAGTTGAAAGAACGAGTGGGGAAACTGAGGCATTCTCTGAGGAAAGCCCGGAAGGTGTCCCGCCGCGCAGAGCGGGAACGCCAGGAGCTCCAAGAGCTCGTGAAGACGGTGGAGAGACGTGCAGGACTTCACCTCAATGCCATTCCACCTCAACACAACCCTCCACGCCACAGACACACACATGGACTGTGAGCTCATCACACAAACACCTTCACACACACACACACACACACAAAAAGTGTTTTTTGTATTTTTGTCTTGTTTTCCAGGACAAATATCTTAACGTCGTAAAATACATTTACTTGAGAAGCAAGATGACATGAAACAATTAGTCTTGTTTTTTGATAAATGTATCAAAATTAAAGTGATTGACACTAAAATTGTACTGGAAAACAACAAATATACTGCTTTGACTCACACGGACTGCAGGGCAGTCTTCAAATACATTATATTTGACATTTTTGTGCTCTCCACAGCAGTTAATTTAGCTCCAAATGCTTAAAAATTTTTGTACATAATTTTAATGTTGACACTAAAAGAGTAAGCTTAAACTTAATATGCTTTTTAAAGAAATTTAAGATGATAGTGTTAAAAGTGAATACTTTTTTTAATACTTTTAATTCTGATACAACTATTAAAAAATGAGTTGTTAGTGTAATCTAATGTAGTTGGGTTAATTCTGTCATATTAAAAAATATTTGACTTTTATTTTGAATCAAACCAATTAATATAGATGCGTTTTTTAACCGCAAATTTGCATTCGGTGTGAATGGCCCCTTATGCTTCCAAATGTAAACGCTATAGTTTGTAAGAAATTTAAGATTAAAGTTTGAAAATTGTTACAATATTCAGCGTTTAAGATGTAACAGACATGTCATCATAATATTTGCATACTGGATTGTGATTGGTCTGTCTTTCTTCAAAGTATTTTTAGTTTGCCTTTAGTTGTAATTGTAAAACTCAAGTGTTAGCACAAATGCAATTAGCTCATACTTCTGTGAAGTCTGAGACAGCTGATATTGGATTGTGCAGATGGATGAATGAGCATACTTATGAGTATAATATATATATATGTATGTATGTAGAAAAGCAAACGTGTTTAGAGGGGGGCGGAGCTATTTTGCCCTCTTAAAGAAACACTGGTAATTTTGATGCATTTACAATAATTCAAATAAACTTTTAATAAAATGTTTGTCTTAAAGTGAAGATCAAAATTTAAATCAGACTCATTTTCAAACTAGCTGATAATAAAGAAAAAAAGCTAAAAGAGCAAATATAGAGGTCCTGAATAGCTACATCACTCCACATACACACACACACACACTGAGTTACATCAGAGGTAAGTGTGAGAACACGCACACAATCAGATACTGTGATTGCATTGAATTACATTTGATTCTTCCTTTCTGATGCTGATAGTAATGCATCACAGGTTCAGTTATCAAGCAGACGATCCAGTGACGGCAAATCCTCACTCGCTGTCTCCTTTCATCTGCTGAGCAGACTGAGATAGAGAGTGGAGGAAGGGGAGAGAGAATGTGTTTAACATGTGTCTGAGTTCAATTCTGAGAAACTTTCAGCATTTTTACATTTGCATTTACATCAGATATTGCCATCTTTGTGGGGACATTTTGTCCCCATAATGTAGGGTTTACCAGGACCAAACACACACACACAGGAACATCAGGAGTTTTCATCTTTACATCCCCAATTCTTCCAGTAATGAAACTCTGAGTCTGCATGCATCATGCAGTGGAAAGAAATGTAAAAAACAGCTCAAATCTGAAACATTTCTCTTATTCCATATGACAGAAACCCAGCTGACTCATATCACATGTGGCAGCATTAGAGAGTGTACATCCTCTCTTTTGAACACACATTAAGTAGACGGTAGCTTTGATTTCACCAGTTCTTGAACCCAGATAGTTGTAGGCTCTCTAAATCCACAAAAATGACTCATTGTGAACTAATATTGAACTTTGCAGGAGTCTTTCAACTGCTGCTACACAAAAAAGGACCACAACAGCATATCAGCATGCACACAGTGGTGAACGTATAGATCTAAGACAGTTCAATCTCACTCCAACCCAAGCAAACACAGTCCTCAGATAAACATTAACCCCAGCTGATCCCAATACAAAACATACCAGATTGACATTAGTCCACTTTCAACACAGTCTGAGTCTGTTATCAAAGTCTTTGAGCTGCAGATGTGATCAAATAGCAGGAACTAAGAGGCCAGAGGTTGATAGCAGGAGCTGATGATGTTCTGACTGTGAAGTTAAGAACCAGAGAAATAAACTAACTAAAGACAGGGTTAAGGCTTCTTTGGTCACTTGATAATGGCTGATTGCGTCTCTACATTAGAACGCACTGTGTTGCAAAATGGCAACGTCAATTCATTTTAAGAAGAAAAAAAAATTTGTTTTGCAATCCTTAAAGAAGACAGAAATTGTGTTTTACAAGAAGTAACTTTTCTCAGCATGGGAAGTGGAGAACGCCAGTGTGTGCAACATATCAGTAACTGTTTTTGAGCCAAATTGTAAATGCAAAAAAATAAAAAATAAAATGTTTTATACTGCTGTCAGATTTGATTTCTGAACTGAACATGCTTGGGCAATAGTGTTGGACATTTCAGATAGATGGCAGGTAGCAGCTGTTCTACATAATAACAAACGTTGGGGGTGTTGCCAAGATGGCCACCGGGTGATTTCGTTTACACACCCTAGTCATGCTTTCAATTGAAAATGAATTCCTTCATAGACTGGCAGATCTGAAAAAATGACTGACAATTTGCTCAGAAGAAAGACTGTTGGACATCTCTTCATTTCAAGTGAACTTCATTGGTGAGTGAAGATGACTTCATAATATGTTGTGTGTGTGTTGAGGTGTTTTTCATCTGACTGATCACAGTTTGCAGAATATTCAGTCCTTTTCGGTTGAATAGTTTTGTTATACTTTTCATGTGAGCTGTTTGAGAACAATTGCACTGCAGGCTAGTTGGTTTGGACAGTTTTGCATGACTAGATAGGTGTGTGTGTGTGTGTGTGAACTCATTGCTGGGGTAAATAACTGATTGTTTGTGCTAAACCTCAAACAAAGAGCCAGAGATGCCATCTAATGGCTCAGGTATTTATTTTGAGTGACCTGCTGGATCTGTGAGATCTCTTTATTAGACTGGTGTGTGTGTGAGTGCACTTAAAATACTCATTTCTCTGTTTTCTGA
This sequence comes from Squalius cephalus, assembly GCF_949319135.1. Classification (NCBI taxonomy): domain Eukaryota; kingdom Metazoa; phylum Chordata; class Actinopteri; order Cypriniformes; family Leuciscidae; genus Squalius; species Squalius cephalus. The sequence goes on from NC_137125.1 coordinate 50,473,725, forward strand.
TATGTGTGCCACTATTCTGGGAAAGTTACCCCATTTGTACCCCCAGCATCTGCTGGAATGCCCTTGTTTCATACTAAAAGATGAACATTTTTGTGGCTTTCCAAACTATAGCATTAGCATGACTCATAATTTCCCACCGTTAAGTTTGTTTGGTCACATCTCGGGGCGATGCAGTTAAAAGTCATTTATTCTAAGAGGATAATGACAGGGAAACTCTGCTGCTCCCTGCAGCGGCGTGAGGGGAAAAACAATGTGTGCTTTCCTCCGGGGAAATCTCAGCATCTATTTTAAGATGTTTGGGATGTTGGTCTGTAAAATGAAAGTTGGTTTCTGCACTGTCAGGTCTGCAGAAGTAGTCTACAGTTTGGAGAAGACAGTTGATCAGTTTCCACATCAACAGAGACAGTTGATTGATTGGACTTGGATTTGAATTTATAAATGCATACATAAAAGACAATTAAGGAAAAACCTCAACTCAATATCTTGTCCATCACATGAGATAGATAGAAATGCAAAAACTAACTGCCCATTAAGTAGTAAAGGGGTCAGGGGTCAGAATTTAACTGGTTAGCATGTTAGCCCCTGCTGGTAGGTGTCGTAACTACACGCTAGTTGTTGTTTTTTTAACATATTTTTCCAGATTATTATTATGTATTTATTTTACTAAAGAATAGATATCGCTAATATATATAGCCTAATTATTAAGATAATCAACCGCAACAATTATTTAAAATCTAGTCGCCGTTACCAACAGTCAGTAAACAATCGTCAGAAAACTCGTGAGGTGGCGGCAGCGCGTGCCCGTGCTTCTGCAAAGAACGTGAACACCAAAATGTCCGATTCTGAAACTAATGACTCACACCTTGCTGTTTGAATCAAATTCGCTCAGTCAGGGAATCGTTCAGAGCTGTTACTGAATATATTCTGTAGTGAAGTTTAAGTTTGTGTTTATTTGATCTGTTTTATCCAGTTGTTTTTATTGAATACTGCAGTAAATGTGCCAGTGCCCGATTGCAAGGATAGCTTTCTCCTCTATCTATCTATCTATCCATCTATCCATCTATCTATCTATCTATCTATCTATCTATCTATCTATCTATCTATCTATCTATCTATCTATCTCTGCCTACTTTCTGAATATTGAGTCGCTTGGCAAGCTTAATTTTCAATGTGGCCTCCTCGACACAGCTAATGTCTAACATGTTGGCCAGACACATGCACAGATGCCTGGGGTCGTAAGCGGTCATGCATGGCTGGATGATGTTCACATGGTCTCTTGCCAGTCTGTTTTGAGTCAGTAGCAGGAGGCAGCGCCCAAAGATGTGCTGGTGGGAGACACGTCCAGCCTGACTGACCGCTAATGAAAGCGATCCAAACCAAACTAATGACAGAAAACACAGTGTTCAAAAGCTGAATGCAAACATGCGGGTCACAGAGATCCTTGAATCTTATTGAGCCATAAAAGACATATCATGATCATTCAGGATTTATTTAAGGAAAAAGGAAAGAAAGAAAAAAAGAAAGGAAAAAAAAACAATCATTCATTCCCCATTGCTTTACAGCATGGAATATAAACTCTGATATGTGCAGATGATTGTCAAAGGCATTGGATATACAAGCCCCATATCAACAGAAGATCACGTCACAGTAAAGTTAGTATTCGTATGCCACTCTCAAAATATGATCATCATTGTCACATGCATATGAGTATATAATTCACATTTCACTGTGCAACTTTTATTTCGGACAGGTTGTGTCAGAGATGCAGAGATCACAAGGCCTGCATTGCCAGAGTTGCGATTTTTTAAATATATATTCATATAGATACAGACATATTTCTTCATACATATAGTTACATGGTGAGGACTTTTGAAAATACGCAAACAATCGGTTGAATCGGAAAGCGCATTTAACATGCTTGCAATTGTTTATTAAATCATTCGATGCAGTTGCAGTGTATTTTCTCTCTTAGTTTGCAAATAAGTCGACATTCAAGGGACAAGTTTAAAACTGCACAGTCACTGGGTAGCACAGACACTTGTCAGTCACAGCTTTTTCATCGTAAGAGGCAAAAGTGACGCCTGAGTTGGTAAAAAAAAAAAGAAGAAGAAAAAAGAAAATAGAATGTTGGGAAAAGATTGCATCACAACCGATCATCGTTTAATATTTACCATGTTGCTCGTGTGAAGTGCACAGACTGAAGTTTGTACAATAGAAACGTGATTTTACCGGAACAACATACAGCAAGAGACACGAGTTTGTGAATATACATCTGTGTATTACAGTCGGTGTGTGGCCGACAACTGCAGAGAAAGGCAGTGTTTAGAGAACGAGATGAGAGACACACACTAACATCTCAGGGACAACATGATAGACACGTCACAATCACAGTCTATTTACAAAGCCTTCGGACACACAGAGTGATTTGCTCTGGACACAGACAGACGACAGTGATGCTATAATCTAATTTAACTGAAACATCGCGAATACAGATCGTTTTTGACTTCCTCTCTGTCCTTCATTGCACTCACTGAATGATCAGGATGTGTGTGTGCGTTTGTGTGAGAGCCATGGCACATGTGTGTGCATGTATTTACTGAATTTAATGTTAAAATGAATTCATATACCTTATTGTTCTACTATATTTAAATATATTTATGTTTGGCTTGGAGTAGTGGCAGTAACTATATATAATTATCTTCATTCAAAACATCCCAACGTTTTGGTTTATACTTTTTCTGCATATCCTATTGAGGGTTTAAAAAATTCAAAACCAGCATATCGGACAAATTTCCTGCATTTTACACCCATAAATACACACAGAAGAAGGTGACACTCACAAACACAGAGTACATGAACACTTAGGCCAAAAATGTTAAGCCCTTTTACCACAGAAAATCATTTCTAATTGTCCCTCAGTTTATAGAAACAAGCAAAAATTACATTTACAGTAATGTAGCGACACAATAAAAGTCTACAAGCACAAGAAATTGCACCAAAATAAATTTAGGGAACAGCAATATCATTTTTAAGTCTAGTCAAACAAAATTGCTTACTAACCTTGTTTGAACAAAGTTACATCCAATTTCAACCCCTAAATCATACAAAATGCACTAGATACCAAAAAGGTACTGTTTACATGACACAACTCACAGTAAATATGTAAGCAACACCAAACTAGAAGTCCAGAACAGTCGTCCCACAGCTAAAACCCCAAATAACTCTAATTAACTAACTCTAACGTCTAATTAAAAAAATAATAGAAATGCTTGAACAAAAATATGAGCTTCACATTTTGGCTTTTAATCCATCTGTGATGCCTTTCCATAGACTTTTACTATTAGAAACTAGGGGACAAATTGAACTTATTTCCTGTGGTAATCGACATTATGCCACAGATACTATCAAAAGAGCTTAACATTCATTTAAACAACCGTAACACCTCATTCTTAGACCGTAAACGGCTGAATGTTTTAACAAAAATGTGCATTATGGTTCACCTCAAAGAAAATAGCTTTTGTGACATACAAAACCGTACAGTAACTTTGCCCCAGTTATTTTGTGGAAAGCTTCTCTGTTATGAGATTACAAGCTCCTCTCGGGTGTGAAAATGAAGACAAAATGGTGCATGCATGACCTGACTGAAAAATAAACCCATTAGCTCAAAGCCCTCATGGTGAGGCGCCGCCCACACTGAAACAAACATTCAGGACCAAACTAATGTCAAATGCATGAAGATATTCAATGGCACTTTGGAAAATGTCACACACTCCTAAATCTTGGTTCCCTCCTGTGATATTAGCAAACCATAAAGGGCAAAGAAGACATCAGTCACTTTAAAAACCCGACAGGACATAATAGCAGAGGACAGAAGACCCGTCACCCATCAATAAGGAAGTGTAAAAACCTTAACTTAGCCCTTAAACCAATAATAGAAATTCAGCCACTTTGAATCGCACTGGAAAGTCCTTGTTGGCTTCCATTCCTTTAAAGTAATGCTGCGTTAATACTGTCTCAGAATTACCGATCCAAAAATGATCAAACAAAATTAACCTGTCATTACGCCAAATGGATATAGGCCTATGCTTGACTTTGTTGATGAGGAAGGCAAAATACTTCATAGCCACCTTAATTCACCTCTTGCGAATTCAGGAAGAGCAAAGAAAGCACACCATGATACACTGTCTTTGATAAAATGACATATTAACTAGAAATATTCGCAGTATCTAAACAAAACTGCCTTTAAAAGTGAAGTTTCTACACCACTTCCATTACAAAACATTGCAAAAATAGTGACCAGTTTCAAATGAGTTTCCAAAACACTCCCCGTCTATCATTTGTTGGACAAAAAAAAAAATCGGTCTCGCCTTTAACTTGTTTCCAATGTGTAATAGAGTGCAACAGTGCATGCACTCTTTCTTATTTTTTTCATAGGGATTTTTAAAAAGTCTTAATTTAATAGTTATAAGCCATGAGCCAAACCAACCACTTACAAGGTCAATCACAACATTACAAACGTACAAAAATAAGCAAAAAAAGAGTATTGAGAAAAAGAAAGTACAAGGCTGTCTCAGAGAAAGAACTACAAATCCCATGAAGCATTGCAAATGACAATCAAAGTAAAAACAACAGATAAATATAAAATGATTGATATAAAGGATCATGGGTAATGTAGTTTCTCACCAGGAATTCCGCTGTTAAACACGATTATTTAAAAATGAAGTAGAAATATAATAAAGACTGAAGGCTTCAACAAAAGCATATAGCGTTAACAACCTTGTAGCTCACATTAGGTCTTTAAAGGCTTTAGTATGTTACAATTAAAAATCTATTCCCCTGTGGAAAAAATCAATGGCATTTCTACTTCCGCTACCCGGCTGTTGCACTCTATTAGGAATTTGAAAATGTTTTTAATTGTGGTAGGCTAATTCTGATACAGCATAAATGTAGCATAACATGTCAGTTTTCAAATTGTCATACAATCGTATGCGTGAGTTAAACAGCTGTCTATCATCCTAAACTACATTTTTGACATTATTCTGGCTGGATGAGAAAAGCTCAAACCATGGAGGCGTTTAGGATAGATCCCATCACTATGATGCCCAGTGCAGTGGCGGAATTCCCTGAGAACTCGTACACTGGGCGTAGAAAGACGCTGCCATGGCTTTTCGGGAGATTTGTGTGTGTTTGAGAAACAGTTATACTATATTCAGTACCTAACACTTACTGTCCGTGTGTATTGAAAGCAGATAGAAACAGAAACAAGCTGCTTTTTCTCTGCGTTTAAAACAAAAAAAGTCCAGTTAAGTAAGATAACAATCAAACATCTTGCATGTTTATCAGATATCTTGAACTTCGTGATGCTAAAACCCAACTGTGAGGTCTCAAATCGATAATCTCCCAGCTTCGCGTTTGTAAAAACACTGTAAAGCGCCAGTAAATGTTCTCTCGTATGTGCAAACAGAAGTCTTGACTCAGAAAATGTCGCAAAACAGTCTTAACGTGATATTAAAAGCACTTCTGCAGGTCAGCATGACACATCTGTGAAAAACCCACGAAAGATCAGAATGGTAGCTAAGAAGGAATACGAGAAATCGTGAGTAGATAGAGAAAGTAAAAAGGGAAAAGAGGGAAGAGCTAGACATGTTACGATATAGTAAGAAGAATCGTTTGACATTGGCGCCGTCCTCTTATAAGGGCGGACACGATCATGCACACACTTTCGCACCTGAACCTCTGCGCTCTTTTTGACTCGTTCGTTCGTTTTTTTCCCCAAAGGTAACATGGCTGGCGAGGTTCGTAGCACATTCATAGCAAAGACATCACAGTTCTGTCCAGCCGCACAAATTCACTTCTCAAAATGGAAGCCATCTGCTGGAAATCTCTGTCTCCTGCCGCTGCATGCATTGCACCCTCTAGTGGCCTGGAGGTTAAATGGCAGGAGTGCATTAGGCGCGCAGTGATGCTATGGCGATGGGTCAGTCCTCTGCCTTACAGGACGGCAGGGCGGGGAGTGGGCTGAGGGGCAGGACTCACAGGGCAGTGGCCTCCCAGCTCTCTCCCCGCAGAACCTGGCGTCACTTGGTCCCAGTTAGCACTGTGCTCACCGACGCAACGGAGGGAGGGAGGGGCCTGCAGGGCTCCGCCCCCGAGGAAGAGGAGGAAGCAGCTGATGCCAGAGAACAGGAAGTGTGGGGAGGGGCCGTACCTACAAATGCAAATTCACTGCTTAGAAGTGCATGCATGGAAACTGATACATTTAAGAAACTAGGGCTAGGCAATTATAGCTAGTTCAATATCTTTCTAGATGCTATTCTATATCTTAATTCTTATGTTTGTCTGAAATGCCTTAAACATGTGTTAGTTGTTTTTTTTAATTAAGTTTTGACAGACATTGTTGAAGAGCAAAAAGGTAAATACTAGTGCTGTCAAATCGATTAATCGTGAGCAATCGCATCTAACATAAAAGTTGTAAATATATATGTGTGTGTGTATTCATATGCAGTATATATATATATATATATATATATATACACACACACAAAATTTACAAAAAATTGTAATCTCACAGCATCTAACATAAAAGTTTGTGTGTATATATATATATCTATATACATATATGTGTGTGTGTGCATGCATGTATGTATGTATGTATGTATATATATACACACACATATATTTACAAACTTTTGTTAGGTGTAATTAATCGATTTGACAGCACTAACTATGTATATGTAAAAAAAAAAAATAATAATTGTACAAATTTTTTTTTTTAGATACTTACAGTCTTTGCGTGGTATAGAGGTGTTTCCTGTGGCCAAGTCGTTAATAAGAACGGCATTTGGGTTGGCAGCAGGTTTGTGGTTTTGGGTAAGTGCCGGAGTGGAGTTTGGTGTAGTGTTGGGCGGTAGAGTTGGAGTCTGGCTCGCGTTCAGTGTGCGGTTCTGGTTGGCGGAGCTCGATTGGTCCATGCTGCTCCCCATACTACTGCCCAACTGCAGTCTTCTCATGTGGCGAACCACGGCCGTGGCGTTGAAGGCTTGCTGTTATGTGGAGAGACGAGAAGTCATGAACAATGAGAAGTGAAACAGACAATTCTCACAGACTGACTCATGGGCCCAAACCGTACAGCACTCCAACCAAATACTTCTATCTACACAAGCTGAAATCTTCAATATGTGTTCACAGACTATACTTGCATAAAGTGTGTTTCTGGTCTTATTTACAAGGTCACTTGTACTCACTCTCCATTTGCTTTTTGCAAAGTTTTTGCGCATTTGTCGACTGACGGACTCATGGATGTTCTTGCAGAGCGCGGTGTCTCCTGCGATCCTGGAAAGCAAATTGACAAAGTCAAAACTCTGGTCTCCTCTCATCTCTCCTCTCGAGAAGCACTTTGATTTACAACAAAGTGTGTATATTCCCTATGGTTTTCAATCCTTCCATTTTCAAAATCCCGTGTTCGGTAAAGGCTTGTTAGCGGTGCCTGTAGAGGATGTGCTAATTGCCGATTAGCGCTTCGGAATACATAATGTGAGATTAGGCGCAGTGTTTTAATTGGCTAGCGTTTATTCAGTTGCTTTCCTCCTGCCCTTGAGAGAGATCTTGGTGCATGATAATAGAGAGACAGAATTCAGCCTGATACTCAGAACACACATGCAATCCCCAGCTGACGCAGATAGCGTCTCCACTTAATACGAATGAAACTTTGCACTAATAAAGTGAAATAAAACTCAATCTCTAAATGCTGTTTATGAGGTTACAGTTTAATTGGTCTGGTACAGTTCAAGTGTCTTAGAGGACCCGAATGACAGTCCAACAAAACAAATCACAAAGAACAATGATCTGAGTTCTACTGTTACTGGTACAAAATTAACTTTATTAAATGCTTCCTTTTTCACATCATGTGACTATTTCACCTACAGTTATGCTAATGTACTATTTTATGAACTGGTTATTATTACTATCAATTATAATAAAAATGTTATTGCTTTATTATAAAAAGGAGTTTTAATGATAATGTAAGATACTATTATTAACAAATTAATTTATTTTAATGTTATTCACCGAAATTATTGATTAAAAAGTTATTACTAAATTATTGATAGTTTCACTCTAAATGATTATTATATTTAATAGTATTGCTTCATTATAAAAAGGAGTTTTAATGGTAAGATATTATTATTATTATTATTCTAGATTATTTATAGATCAGGACATCACTAGACTCACCAGGGATGTCGAAGGGCCTGATCACATGTGTATCGCTTTGAGGGGTCCTTTTCCATCAAACAACTGATGAAGTCTTTTGCTGTACATTAAACATAAACATTAAAAACACACAAAACATACATGCATACATAGAACGATTCAACTATATTGACATTTCAAGGCATCAGAAATTGTCTCATGTAGTGAATCTACAGTGTGCAACATTCATCCTGTTGGTGAGATAAAACTGAGACTTTGTGTTTATCAGTGGAAGCTCTGACAACACCATTTGGATTCATTCATTGTTCCCTGATTCATAGCTTGGAAGAATTTCACATAGCTAGAGCCTGTAGCAATTACCGAATTCCAGTTTCCTGTAAAACATTTCTCCACTCTTACTGGCAGCACGTGGGGTTACTGAGTGTGTTATAGATTAAACACCTATAAACCAGACCATAAGGATTATGTAGTTCTCTTCTACACGTGTGAGAGTGAATATACCTGAATCAGAAATATCATCCCAGTACGGTGCATCAAACTCATAGTCCGCTTTCAGGATCTGCTCAAAGAGTTTGGAGTCATTCTCGTCATAAAAGGGAGGGTAACCACACAGTCTGTAAGAAAACGCATGAGTTTATCATTTCCACTTGCAGCATATTCAACATACACATTTAATCCAGTGGATCTCAACCTTTTTGACTTCAAGTCCCCCTTTCCCCATTGTCCACAACAATATTTGAAGCTATATTTTTGCTTTGTCATTTTGAGGCCCCTGGAAGTTTGTTTAGGCCCCCTGGTTGAGAACTACTAATTTAATCAGTGTATATTTCTTAGGAATCAAACCCACAACCATACTACTTACATTTCATAAACACAGCTTCATAAAAAATGGTCCATATGACAAAGCTATCATGGCTTCAAAACTTTACTAGTGCTTATTTTGTCATATTGGTGATTAATAGCCCTAGCCCGAGTAAACTTTTGGGTGAACAGTACCTTTACATTATCACTATAATCCTCTGAAAACACATCAGCGGACACCTTGATTTAACAGTGAACATAACGCTCAATAAATAAGCGTAAATAAACCCCATGGGCCTCTGGAAATCAGAAAAGAAAGACAGCTGATTAAACCTGTGCAATGTAAATCAAATCTCTTGGAATGGGTTTTTTTTTTTCCTCCCATCATCAAAGCCATTAAAATACCTTTCCTCATGGGGAACAGAGGCAGTGGGGGAGAAAAGGAAGGTAATTTTCTGCCTGATTTCGACCCCATTAGCTTTGTGTTTTTCTCTCTTAGCTAATCAGACGCTAAGAGAATTAGCTATGGTTTCGGCCGGTTGTCACTGCAATAATCACACCTGAGAGGAGGCCAACCATCCATGAGATCTGACTCAAGCTCTAGCGGAGGAGGAGCTGGGCACAGTGTTTATATAGTTTTATAGTATCAATTCATTGATTTAATTTGTATAATTTCAGCTTCCAATTTAGTATTTTTATAATGTGATTTTTGTCATTTTTATTGTATAATTTATATAAGAAGACATGTACTTGCAAAGTAGAATGTCAGTAGACTGTATGGAGCCCCTAAAGGGACATGGTGGTGGTAGGAAAAATAATAATAAGTCAGTGCTTTTGCCTTCTCTCGCAAATGTTTTGCGTTCCCCTGAGGAACTTGCGTCTACTAGCAAAACCTTTGCGTTCCCCTGAGAAACTTAGCGTTCCTTAGCTAAATGTTTTGCACTCCCACGAGAAACGTAGCTTGCGCTCACAAAATGTTTTTAAATTGCAAAGTGTCTCATAGTTAGTAGAATGTGTAAAGTGGACCATCGAAATAAAGTGTCACCCGTGTGAATACTTTTGATCAGGACAGCTGTGAGTGGGAGTGATGGGAAGTGCAGTCTGAACGACAGCTTCATCAGTTTGTTGACAGACAGTGTGAGTGTTTGTGTTGGCGCAGGAGTCGACCCAAAGCAGCCGGGATCGAAAGACCAAAACAAAAGAGAATTGACTCAGATGTACATGGAGATCTGTAGCAGACTAAGATACGAGAGGGTGATGCGAAGCTTGTTTTATGTTGGTTTGTCTCCACTCAGACCCAGTGAAATGATAATACACACACACAGAAGAGCAGATGGCCACAGCTCGTGAAATGTACAGCTTTTATGACACATTCTCAGTATCCTTATGAACGTTCCCGCAAGAAAACAGACTGAGAGAGAAAAAAGGTGAAACTAAGAAAACGCAGTGGGGGGGGGGGGGGGGACTTTTAGTGTAGGGAATTCTCAAATAATAGCCTATTGAATAGTCATGATATATTCACAATGATTTTGCTCAAACAACCATTTGTATTTTTGTATTCACTATGGTGTTAATCATCAGAAAAAAGATATTAAACCTGTTAGGAGGACAACACTTTTTGTCAACTTAATTAAACCCCTGGATAATACAATATACCGTGATAAAAGCTTCAGCAATTATCGTTATATGAAAATTTGGTACCGTCACATATATAAATCTCAAACATCAACCATAATCATCATCAAAAAAATAAATAAATATTTGCCACCCTGCCCTATATGCAAATACCATTGTATATGAGTATGTGAATCCTTCATAATATATCAGTGTCATGGCATTAGCATCTCATACATCACTGTAACACTGTGCCACCACAGTATTTATTGGTAAGATAGAATTTCCATAAAACATCTGCTGAGAAAATGAAAATCTTCCATCAATCAACATCTTAAATATTTGTGAGACACAAACTCTCTTTTTCCTGTTTTAATGACTCAGACTCGCTCAAACTGCACCATATAAGGGGTCTGAGTAAAGTGGGGCACAACATCTGCAGCTGATCAGGAGAGATGGGTCACTTACTGTTTCTTCCGATCTTGTTTTAGTATGAAAGTCTCATTCAAACCTTAGCTGAATGATTCCTCAGCTTATAAATGAAAGGACGAGTGTAGCATTGTGGGTACTCACAGGATGTAGGCAATGACTCCGATAGACCAGCAGTCCACGGCTTTACTGTACGGCTTCTGAGCGAGAACTTCTGGTGCTGAGAAGAGAGAAAGAAACAGATCCGATTGAGACGAACAAATCGCACCATTCCTGTCTTATTAGTCAGTCTTGCAACTATATAAAATCTCTCCTGAGAATTCAAGCTTAGGTGTTTAGCAACTTTAAAGGGGACCTATTATGCCCATTTTCACAAGATGTAATATGAGTCTCTGGTGTCCCCCGAATGTGTCTGTGAAGTTTCAGCTCAAAATACCCCACAGATCATATATTATAGCTTGTCAAATTTGCCCCTATTTGGGTGTGTGCAAAAGCGCGCCATTTTTGTGTGTCTCTTTAAATGCAAATGAGCTGCTGCTCCCGGCCCCCTTTCCAGAAGAGGGCGGAGCCTTTACAGCTCGTGCTTCGGATACTCCAGCAATAACAAAACTGGAGAATGCCAAAATGTCAGAAATTTTCAGTAGCGGTGTTCAGCATTACACATTTAAACCCTGAGAAGACTTTTAGAACGCAACAGGACGTTTCTGAATGGTTAAGTTGATTCAACTCGTCAACTAGCATGCACCGTCATGTTGATCTAAAAATCCTTCGAAACAACTTTTGTGCAAACCCAGTGTTGAACTGACCCTCGTTTGTGAAGCAGTAAAATGATTTGCAAAAAGTGAATTTTACATAACAGGTCCCCTTTGACATGTTTTTGTTTTTCTATTTAAAACGAAATAGCAGAAAATAAAGATGTTTACAGCTCTTTATAAGAGAACATACAGGTATAGTAGACCGTATGTGCATGCATGTGTTAGACAGCAGACAATCATAGAAATCATGAAGGGCACTCAATTTACCATCAGGACAAACTACTTTTTGAGACTGAGCAACACACACTCGCATTGTCATAATCCTGTTACTCTCCACGGGAGGTTGAGCCTCCTGAGTCCTTCTAAATTTAATCTATTATTCTGCCTCTAGACATTTTCTTCCTCCCTTCAGGAAACAGGCTTTCACTCTCGACACAAAAGCTTTGGTTCTATGGTTCAGGGCTGGACTAGTCTGTTACTTATGAAAGCCGCTTTCTGAAAAGCTCTTGAAATGAAAAAGGCACATTTCCATTAGAAATGATAGAAACTCTATGACCTTTAAACAACATCTCCAAAAAACACACAGGTAGCAGCGTTGAGGAAGATACTTTTTTAGCTTGCAGGGCTACAAGCGATGCATAATTCATAAAGTACTTCAACTTAAATGAAGCTACTCTTTGGAAAAGGAGCTATTTATCTTTTAGATAATTGTCAGATTATATCATAAAAAAAATTAAATAAAAAAAAACGAAACAATTCTGAAACAAAGTACAAGGTTGTGTTATGTATTAAATCATCACAATGTATTTACAGTTATTTTGCTGGCATTATACAGTTGAGCCACACTGTGAATTTTACTTTACTTTTTATTTGGTCAGTAACTCGACTCAAGTATGGCAGTGTTACGATATAAACTTCAGTAGCAACTTCTGTTAGAGAATAGTTTGATTCAATGGTTTGATTTTGTTGTCAGGTTTGATTCAAATCAGTGAAACAGTTCAACATGTTTCACTGAATCAAAAATCTGATTCAAAATATCCACTGTCTGGCCTTTTTATATACTTTTTAAAAATGCAGTTATTACATGAAGCAGACTTCATATTCTGGGCAAAAATAATGGTTTAGTTTAAATGATTTGAGCAACTTTAGAGTAAATACATAAACACTGAGCTATATATCTAATGCCATTGAAAGGATCTCGACTAGGATCACTACAAAAATCTCAAACACATGATAAATGATAAAATAAGAAACAAAAACAGTGCTAAACATAAATATTTAAATAAGTATTAATTTTGCTGCAAAAAAAAGCACAACTAAAATGAGGTACATGGACTATGAATCAGTAACTAATGGAAATGGTTCATGGTTTTGGAAATGGTTGATTGAAATAAGTCATCTAAACAAATGATTTATTAAAACAAATCTGACCAATTCACTTGTCAGTGATGCTCACTCGGTTGCAAGGCTGTGCAAAACTATGAGGAACAACAGTAATTGAACCACTACTTGTCGGGAAATGTAATAGTAAAAGTTGACTATTTTGTATGGAAGCTTGTTTCCGCCACAAAATAAATATCTCACAATTGCGAGTTTACATCTTGCAATTCTGACTTTATTTCTCAGAATTGCGAGATACAAAGTCAGAATTGCGTGAAATAAAGTCGCAATTGCGTGTTATAAAGTCAGAATTGCGAGATATAAAGTCCAATTCTAAGGGGAAAAAAAGACGGACCTTTTTTTTTTTTTTTTACCTCAGAATAGTTTATCTCACAATTCTGACTTTATAACACGCAATTGCGACTTTATAATATGCAATTCTGACTTTATATCTCCCAATTGCGTATTATAAAGTCAGAATTGCGTGATATAAAGTCACAATTGCGAGAAAAAAAGTCAGAATTCTGACTTTATAAGACGCAATTGCGACTTTATTTCACGCAATTCTGACTTTATAACACGCAATTGCGACTTTATTTCGCGCAATTCTGACTTTATATCTCGCAATTCTGACTTTATAACACGCAATTGCGACTTTATTTCACGCAATTCTGACTTTATATCTCGAAATTCTGAGAAATAAAGTCAGAATTGCGAGATGTAAACTCGCAATTGTGAGATAAAAAGTCGCAATTATCTCTTAAAATGTTTTATTCTGTGGCGGAAAAGAGCTTCCATAATTTTGAACGGCTCAGGTACTACAATTATAAAATATCGTGGCTACACTCTACACAACACAAACACAAACACATCCATACTGCATTAGGTCATACGGGCTTCTTCTGCAGTTTAATTGAGTGTCTGCAAACAAAACCTGCTTGAATTCATCTCCCTATGGAAATGAAACCGTTCATTCCTGTCTTAGGACTGCAGGAATGGATGTTTTCCAAGACGGGCTATTTTGAGGCTATGATCAGTATAATCCCATCATCACATTTGAAGTGTCTACTAAAGAGTTGTGTGTGTGTGTGAGAGAGAGAGAGGGACAAAACAAAAATACAGAGAAAGATGAGGAGCTAAAGGATAGAAAATGATGACGGCGGTTGATCCTTAAATTTGATTTGGAGAGCTTGGTGTGAGACTGTTACCATTTAAAGACAAAAAGAGGGCATGCCAGAGATACACACAGAATGCATGCCTGCGAGCTGCTCTCATTCAGGCTGGAGTCTAGTGTTTCCATTGAAGAGAAACCTCACACACAGCAGCGTCTGACCCCAGCCCAGGATGCAATTGGTTGAAGCGGGGTTTTATAGCCACCACAGCGGCGGTTAAACGCGGTTATCATGGAAACTTGCACGTAAAGACTGTCTTAAACATGCATGCATGAAGAGGCACGTAGGAAACTCAACACCATGAAACCCCTGCAGGTTAACTCTGGTGACTTTACTCTGCTCTAGTTATAGACCTACTAGATATATTTCAACCACATGATGACTCTTGCATGTTCTTATTCATTTTAATGTTAGAGCTACTACACTGATAAGTTAAATAATGCATGGTTTGTTTATTGGGTAACTATAAGGTTCAATTTGTTTACATTAGTTATTGCATGAACAATTGTTGGTTACACTTTATTTTAAGGTGTCTTTGTTACAGTGTAACTTTACAGTGCATTTAAGTACTGAGTAATATTAATAATCTACATGCACTTATAGGTTTGGGGTTTGGTTTAGAGTTAGTTGCATGTAATTCAGTGTTGGGTTTAATGCATTACTAAATAACTAATTACTGTAATTTAATGACTTTTCCCATGAAAAAGTAAAGGGATTACTCTTAATTCTTCTATAATTTAATTACAGTTACTTCTGATGTAATTGCATTAAATAATCTACTAATTCTCATGTTAAAATATCTTATATCTTATAATATACAATATATTCAATCTTTAATGCAAGAGTCTCCCTTTAAATACTTTGGTCAGTTCAAGAATAATTAGTGCAATTTGACATTATTTATTCAAAAGAATTAAAAGAACAGTTTCACATTTATCCTTGTATAGCTCAACTGGTCAGGGTTGATATGGGCTTTAGAAAGTGATTATTAATGAGTAATGCAATACTTAGAGAGAGTAATTAGTACAGTAATCTAGTTACACTATTGGAAGTGTAATGAATTACTCTTTTAAAGTAACTTACCCAAACACTAATTATGCATTGCATTTAATTTAATTATGCAAATATGCATTTATAGTTATTACTACAGTAACTACATGTAACGTGTACTTTTAAAACCCAATTCTTTTATTAATGTTTTACAGCTTGGTTAATGTTTATTTCTACACCATTTATTTAATTGTTCAACATTACTAAATGGATAAGAACAAACATGAAGATTATTAACAATGAAAAATGTTATATTTATAAACTATATAATTTAACCTGATTAATAAATAGTTGTAGTAAAAACAGTTGTTAGTTAGATAATTATATCAATGCTTTAACTAATGTAAAAAAAATCCTTCTTGTAAAGTGTTACAGATATTTATTTTCCATCTGATGTTTTTTGGACATCATTAACCATGGAAATAACATGGTATACTCCAAGTACCTTGGAGTACCATGTGAATACCACGGTATATGGATCATTCAGTCCTGTGGTATACTACCACTGTGCCATGGTCCCGCTCAGTGTTATTTTACTATGTATAAACTAATTATAGTATTTATTAATATTTTAAAGTAGCCTTTTCTTCAGTTTTCATTAAGGTAATTTTATTATGTGCTTTTGTTATTTGTTTGCCATTATTTTTCAGTCATCTGTTTTCCATTAAGCTTTCATTTATTTTTAGTACTTCAGTTTAAACTTATTTTATTTCAGTTAGTTGCCAAGGCAATATTTCTAATGTCTTAGTTTTTTAATCTATTATTTATTTTTATTTTAGCTCCTATTTCAATTAACAAACGCTTTTAATAGCGGCATTTGGTTTATTTTCTAATTCAGTATTTTCTAATGTTCAAAGATGCTTGTACCCAGCCTGTGTGTGTTTATTTCATGTGCAGCCATGTTGGCTCAAAGTGCTGCGGTCGCTCTAATCGCAGGGGAAAAGCAGGCGACTCTGGGGCACTTCTGTCAGTCTGAGATAAGAGTAAGCTTCAAGTGCAGATACAGGCTGCACACAAATGAACCAACACAAGCACTCACTTGTGTTAAAATCACAATAGCTAAAATCTATATACACACATTTGTATGCACATGCACATCTACAACCGACAAAATCATTCATGCTTTTTTTAAATACATAACCCACAGCGAAGCAAAATCATAACCATCTCCATCTCTCTTTCATAATTAAACTCTTACCCACGTATCCCGGCGTTCCACATGCTGTGGACATGACATCTCCCGTCCCCTCCATCTTAGACAGGCCGAAATCACTGATCATGATCTTTGAGCCGTCTTGAGGGTTGAAATAGAGGAGATTCTCAGGCTGAAGACGAAACGCACACATTAAAATCACACACTTCAAACCAGAGCAATATCTGTGAATGTAGGTGTGATTCTTTCACCTTGAGATCTCTGTGTACGATGCCCATACTATGGAGGTAGTTTACAGCATCTAGTACTTGTCTGATGAGCGTACTGGCGTCTTTCTCAGTGTAGAAACCTTTCTCCACGATCCGGTCGAACAACTCGCCTCCAGACACACTGGAAAGAGAGAGAGAGTGAGAGAGAGACCAGAGACCACTAAAAACAAAAATACCATGTGTATATGTATATATATATATATATATATATATATTAGTAGAGTACAGTACAACTGCAGGACTGTAGGGGGTGCTGCATGTCGACTCTGATAAGAGTGAACTGAAGAACTGATCTGAGTTCAGAGGAAAATGACTTTATCTCATTCCTGTAAGTTCAAAGACCAAGACGTCACACAGAGAAGCCTCGGCGAAGAACTCAATGACGTTTGCCCTCTTGATCTTATATGCCTGCATTAGCCAGTCATTCTTATGTAAATTCAAAATCTGCTACATATAATTAGGCAAATTTAACCTCAAAGCAGGAGACATTACTGTAGACGTGCATTAGTGCAGATCCGGCTTGAGCACACTGATGGTTTTTGAAAGTTTTAGGCTGGACTTGGTGTAGTTTGAGCAGGGGTTGTTTTCAAACTATTAAGACTATAGCGCCCCCTTCTGGAAGGAGATACATTACAATGCATGCACTTTTTCCACCTCTTTATTTCCCCCCTTCGAGCGCTTAGCAGGAGGTCGACTCCCTTTAGTTTATAGTCTTTGGTGGCTGGCTCAAAAACTGTCTTGGAACTGATAGTCTTCTGAGGCACTGTGCCACTAACAAAAAAAATTATTTAGGGGGAGAGTGGGGTAAGATGAGCCACCCCCTTTATCTTGGCAACCATACACTTTTATTGTCATGTGACCATCATTTCTGCCAGACTGTGAAAAGGAGAAACACATGGAAGGAGTGGAAGGCACCCATTTACTTTAAAAACTGTTTTTGGCTTGTCTAAGTAAAATTTTAGCATAACAGATGTAATGGCTGTTACATCAGAGCAAATGTGTCCAGGTCTAAAAATATTTATGATCCATATTGGTGATTTAGCAGTGTATAAAACCATGCAAATCATTTAGCTAAATATGAGCCTGAATTGGTAAGCTAGCTAGTTTTATCCAAAATGGCAGCTATGGGGCAAAGTGAGCCAAATGCTGTGGGGTAAATTGAGCCAGCGTTTAATTTACCCTACCATAAGGCACTGTAGTTAAGTTAAATCTCTAAAGTATAAACTGGTATAATTTCAATGCAATATTACGCAACTGGTTTAGATTATCATTTAAAAAAAAATGTTTTTTGAGTTGTTCAGTTTTAGTTTATTTGATAGGAACAATGCACAAGTACACCAAATCCTTCTCTGATTAGAACCAGAAGATGCTTAATCATGTGCCGAATGGCCTAACGTTCTACGTTGCAGAAAAACCACCATGCCAAGAACCTTTCAGTGTCATTCATTCATTCTAATTCAGTTTTTATCTAATTTTACTCAACAAACACTGTTTAGTCTGTTTTGGGACGGTTACATATGGTGTTCAACATATTGTTTCAGAAATGCACGCAATTAAAGATATTAAAAATGTAACTTAATTTTATTTGGTTTTATGATGTTTAAGTCAGCTTTAAGAAAATAAATATGACTCTTTGTAAAAGGAAATTTGATTATTAAATTAGTTTTTATAAGAGGTAAATTATCTTTAAAATTTCACATGCATTTGATTCAGATTTAGATGGTCAGTTTACACCCAGATGGTGCAACTTACCCACTGACTCGGATCAACTTACCCCTAACCAGGGGTAAATTGAGCCAAAGGAACATTTTTTATAAGAAGCCAAACCTGGAAACTTACAATACATATTCCTCCAATGCACATGTAATTTCTGAGCGTGTGTAAGGCTGAGCAAGGCAAATCCTCACGTTATAACAAACAAAGTGTAGACATTATCTAAATAAGAGATTAAATGTGCAATCAGCTTCATTGATTATAACGTAACTTTGTGAGATCGCAATGAAATAAGATGAGTGACAGCTTTTTAGTGATTATAAAGGGAGCGCACTTTGCACGCATGACACATCTCGTGTGCAATATGTGCAATATGTGCAATATATGCTTGCTTATCTGTTCAAATTAACATTGGTTTGTGAATGTAGAAGCTTTAATAACAAATAATTTATCGGGAGTGTTTATGCTGGGATGTGAGTTACACAAGTAACTTCAAACTATTTTAAGGGAATCTATCTGAATGTGTTTTAAAAGGGGAAGCGCATCTCCTTAGTTGGTTCACACTCCGCCAAGCCTCATTGACTCCTTGAGCAAGTTATGATGATATGGATCTTTGCAGGGAAGGAAACTGTAGAGACCTTTTGGACTAACTGAACACTCCTGCTCTGCGTTCTTGTGATGCACCATCTCCATTGTAATCAATGGATTTACAACACTCTCTGACGCAGTGTGCAGATGCCCTTAGTCTGTCCCTTTCTCTCTGCCATCATCTAGTCCTCATTTCTCTCTTTCCACTGCCGTAAAAGTGTGCCATACGGTGTAGTAGAGCCTGAGGGTCCAACATGCATGAAGAAAACAGTCCATATCTAATCTTTAATCACACTTGCACACACACTTACATGCAAATTGTGGAGTGAATTATGGAAAGAGTTTCTAAACTGCATCTGTGAGATCATACAAAAAGCAGATTGGTACTGTTTAAATATTCATCTCAACACCATATGCCAAAACGTTCTTCATGTTTCTCTCTAACACACACACACACACACATACACAATTGGCGCAACCTATTAACAGGGAAAAGAGGGGCAGGCTCCCGGCCAACTATCAAATTAAAACTGTGGAATTCAAATTCTAATGCGGTTTCCGGGGGGTGAAATGAGGACGGAAAATAAATGTCTGTTTCCTCTAATCCTCCTAACTTCCCTCTCCTCTCCACATCATCAGCATTCAAAGTTGAAATGAAATCAGTATTGACCCTGTTTATGCTTCGTAATCTCTCATCAAAATGTAATAAACGTCCTCTATCTCTAAACCGAAATTCCTTTTCGACTGATGTCAGCAACCTCTCGCCTCCAGCCACCTGTCATTGAGACCACTTTACACGATCAAGTCAATTCCCAATCGATGAAGTAGATCATGCACTCTCGTTTCTTACATCTACACATGTGCATCTAAATATAGACGCAATCATTCAAACAGTTTTCCGATACATAATCCATAGGGAAGCAACATCATAAATGACATCTCTGTTAAAGATTATTTCGGGTTCAATAAAAGTTAAACTCAATTGACAGCACTTGTGGCTTAATGTTGTTTACCACAAACAATAATTTGGACTCCCTATTTTTTTTTTTTTTACCAATACTTTATTGTATTTCTTACGAACAAGGCTATCAGTATTAGCACTGACAAATGTTCACAAAATTACTTCAGCGCGGAGGACATAACTGATAACAAATACAAAGCAGATATACAGAAGAGAAACATATACATATACAGAAGGACTAATAAAATAATAATTATTTTCAAATAAAAATTTGAACTATATACATAGTCAGAGGTAAATGATTTACAGGTAGAAAGTGTCTATTGAAATAAAGATAATTAAGGCCTCTATAAAAAAAATAAAAAAATAAAAAGGGAAAAGGGAGAACCTGCCATCCCATTAGTCCTGATCCACATCTAGGTATACTCCCCTATCCCTTTAGAACACTTAAGTTTAAAGAATAGACATTAAGCTGTCATGAGTTCGGCTCCAGTGCTCAATAGTTTTAATCTTCGCCCTATTAATTAAGGCAGTGGATCGCTCCAAACGAACAATATCTATAAAATAGGACAACCACTGCTGTTTTGATAGTGAATTAGGGGGAAACCAAGAACTAATTATGGTTTTCTTGGCAGCAGTTAACCCAGAGAAGAGAGTCCGTTTTTGATTTAACGTAAGGGTAACAGAAGAGAGATCGTTAAGAAGGAAAAGACATGGCTCAGGATCAATTGTCCATGTAAGCTTAGCGTTAAGTTCTGCCAGGAAGACTCAATCAGCGCGTCATGAATTAACTCACTTCTAACCAATCATGTGTTAACACTCTCAGTATAAAAGAATGGTACTTACATCCGTCTGAGTTCGCAGATACTGACGGCGCCAATTACCTCCATCCTCCCCAACCACCTCCAAGATGGTCCTTTCCCTCCATCCTCCCCACCACCACCAGGATGGTCCCTTCCTTTACCTCCAGGGGGTCGGCTGCGCCCCTGCCTTCATCTTCAGGCGGGATTTGCAGATTGCGTTACCCTCGCATTGCTTGCTAAGGACGGGGCCTACGCCAAAGACTATGCTTGCTGAGCTATTAATAAAATTACTCTTGTTATATAATTTTATCTCCCGAGTCTTTCTGGTAGAACTATTTTTCTTTTAAAAAATATAATATTTTTCAATAGTAAAGTCACAAGATACTGTACAACTAATATCCATGTTAACAGAGTTAACATGTTAATTGCTTATTAACTTTTTCAGTGTAAAGTTATATACTTTTTTACTTTTGCCATGACAACGTAACACCATAAAACGAAACATAAAAATCATGATTTGAATAATTGTACAGCTCAAATATTACACAAGAATTAATATAAGTGCTATTTATAAAATTATA
Organism: Squalius cephalus; assembly: GCF_949319135.1. Lineage (NCBI taxonomy): Eukaryota > Metazoa > Chordata > Actinopteri > Cypriniformes > Leuciscidae > Squalius > Squalius cephalus. The sequence continues at coordinate 50,495,205 of NC_137125.1, forward strand.
CTCTTTTTTTTTTTTTTTTTTTTTTTTAATGAAAATTGGAATATATTTTTGTGGTAATCAACACATTCTGTTGATTGAGCTTCACTTATATTCAGCCCAGAATATTCCTCTAATATTGCAATTATTTTTGATTAATAAATGTAATTTATTCCTGTGATGGCAAACCTAAATCCTTCTAGAAATCATAATAAATCATTCTAATCAGACTTCTGAACTATAATGCTGCCTGAATCATAATCATACACTGTTGGTTCATTGGCCAGAGGAGAACTGGCCCCCCGACTGAGTCTGGGTTCTCCCAAGGTTTTTTTCTCCATTCTGTCACCTGATGGAGTTTTGGTTCCTTGCCTTTGTTGCCTTTGGCTTTTGGCTTGTTTAGTTGGGGACATTCAATTTAACATTTAATTGAATATTCAACAATATTGATCTTCCTGCATTGACACCATTATATGAGAACTGATCTGAACTGGACAATGACATCATGGTTTACTCCAGAGCGGCTATATATATATATAAATGAACTAAATTAATAACTTTTTTACAACAAAAATGAAACATCACTGAACTTACTTAAGCTGGACTTTGATGCTATTTTCTTCTGGAAACAAACTTTGTTGCATTATTTTCCTGTTATCTGTGTTGTAAAAAGCACTATATAAATAAATGTGACTTGACTTGACTAATATGATGATTTGCTCAAGAAATATTTAATATTAGCAATGTTGAAAACAATGCTCAAAATGTTATTTGAAATAGATAACTTTTGTAACATTTATTTTTCATTACATTATTACTTTTATAAGTCACTTTTGTTCAATTTAAAGCATCTTGCTGAATTAAAGTATTCATTTCTTTCTTAATGACCCCAAACTTGAATGGTAGAGTGTGTCACAATGTAATTGCAAAATTGGTTGTGAAAGCCATTTCACCACTAAACATAGGCCACATTCACACAGAATACAGTTCTCAGTTCTGTATTTGAGTCCTTAATTACGTAACGTTCACACACAGCTCAGTTATTTACAGGAGCGATTACTGCATTGTATAACCGAACTCACAACTGTAAGTTTTCAGGACTCACAACTAGTTGTCTGTCACTCATACAGTGTGAGAGCCGCTCTGCGCTGCACAAACGCGTGTCTACCGTGTGTTGCGGGTTTAGCATAACAGATGGAGATATGAGCTGTGTGTCATCTGAAGGTTTTAGATCCAGTCACTGTTCTCTACCAGACCTGCTGCCGTCAGTTTTGTGTTCTACACACACATCAAATGCTCCACTCTCAGTTAATGAAGATTTGGCAGCTCAATTGGACTCTTGTTGTATCTAAAGTGATATGACTTTACAGTTTTATGGACGTTGCCATCTTTGATATCACTTTGGTCAGTGGTAAGAGAATACAGGCTTGACTCCCATTGCACGTTCATACAGAGGAGCTACTATAAGTTATTTTTGAACAAGAGATTTCGAGACTCACACCTGTAAGTAAACGCGGCCGTCAATCCTCAAAACTGAGGCCCTGTTAACACCTGTTATTAAAATATGTTTTGGTCGATCGGACCACAAGTGGGCGACGCTAAATACAGGTGTAACGGGGTCTAAATGTTTTGAGCTTGTCCACTTTCGACCACTTCCAGAGGTAGACGAAAACGCATTTGTGTTCAGACAGCCACAAAAGACGTAAAGATTATGGGAAGTGCTTTAGCCAGACGGGATTTAATCTTTATCAGCTAAAGACCCAAGTTTGGTTTGAAGGTGAAAAACGTACCAAACACAATGTTCTCTAACCATTCCTGATTTCTAACACACACTCACAGCATTCGGTGTCATCTTGCAGAAACGCAAAGCTGATGCTCTCTATATGCTTTTCCGTCGTCTCCGGGTGTGTTTATTTGTAAACTGTGTGAGCTTATTTTGTCCATTAGCTCGAAAGATCTGAAAAAGCCCATACATTTACCCAACCATAGACCCTCCCCTCGAAGAAATCAGGACAGAAGTGGTTGAAAGTGGACAAAAGAGACACCAGGTGTAAACCTGTGAGACAGGTCTGGTTTTCTTTTTAAATGCATGTAAGACAAGCAACACACTTCCTTTGCATTAAGATGCGTGTGATTGCAGACCTGGAACGATTTGGACATTCTGCTACCCATCATCAGCGTTACGCAACGCTTCTACGTCAGCATCCACAGTCCTCAGCCAACTCACCAGACTGCCACCCTCTCTCCTTCTCTCTCGCCAGATCTACATTCTTCATCGTCCACTTCACCATGATCTGGGTCGTGGCCCACAACGCCATGACATTTTTTTTCTTATCGCTATACAGATTCATTTTTGTGCATTCATGAGCCATAACTTTAAACTGAAGTGAGCTGAAGTGAAGGACAGTACAGAAGTCACTTTAATTCTTGTGTAAGAGGTCAAACTGTCTCCTGCTGTTTAATCAAAGAGTAAAAACTAAAAATACACCATTTTAAAGTGCAGAAATGTATGAGGATTACATGCAGAACATGATTTCACCAAGTGCAACATGTTCCTGGATCAACATTCAGTCAACCAATCAGTGGGACAAGTTTAGAGTTTATGTCAAGTTTAGGCTTACAAACAGGGATAGTTGTTTCTACATCAGTGTTATTCACCTATAATTTCCCTCTGATTTTAGGGATAACTTATGGGTAGGGTTAGGTATCAGGGGTAGTGACATGTTTAGGACTACATTTTTAGACAGGAATGTTGTTCCACAGTATGTTGACCCAGGAACGCATCTAACTCGGCAAAATCAGGACGTACAGATTACATAAAGATGAGCATCCGAGCTGTTAAAAGTGTTTTGAATGTCTTCTGCTTATATTCTTGCACTTTTATTTCTCTTAACCTGTCAAGGTTTCTAGGTTTGTAATTTAGTTTTACATGATCACTTTTACTCTGACCCTTAGAATCAAACAGGCTGTTTTTGCTACTGTACTTTTAAGACTTCAATATGTAAATGACCTCTGTTATAATAGCTAACCTCTGCGCATGTGAAATGAGTTAACGACGCCCCCACTCGCTTGCTGAATACTGATTAGGAGATGATGATGTGGGTGGTAATATGTCAAAGTCATGGTTCACTCAATTCTCAATTCTGAAATGACTGAAAATCATGAACCACATGTGTCATTTTTGATTTGTGATCTACAGCGGAGTTAAAGATTATCAGTGAATAATGACAGATTTTTCATTTTTGGGTGAACTATTCTTGCAAGATGTTCATGGTGATATCACAACAGGCGGAGGAAGCTTTTCATTGTTACACTGAACTAATTTATTTCAAAAGAGTCCCTGACAAGATACCCACACATTCTTTTTATCAAAGAATCCTGAAAAAAAAATCTATTATGGTTTTCACAAAAATATTAAGCAGCACAACATAAAAAATCTTACCAACCCAGGGTCGACGCCAAGGGGGGCATTCGCAGACCATGCCCCCCCCCCCCAAACGAGTTACTGTGCCCCCCCATACCTCCCTCGCCTCCCAGCTGAACCGAGCGAAAGTGAAAGCGCAGAGCGAGCATGCATTAGAAAGCGTTTACAAATGCGTGCAACCGAATTGGTTGCTTTCCACTACAAATGCAAAGCTGAAAACGTCACCCCCCACCCCCATATACATACATATAAGCGGATAATTGTGTATTTGCTTGTTAAAATGTGCATGGAATGAACAGAAAGACATGAGAAAAATGCATTGTGGGTAATTGTGTATGCGTCGAACATACTCACAGCTGCATTATAAGGTAAAGGTGATTGGAGCTTTCATAGATGTCTTCCAGTGCCACTATGTTCTCATGCTTGATTCTGCAAAACAAAACACATGAAGCTCATTGAAATGCACAATTTGACAATTTAACATGATTAAACCAATATTAAGTAATACAATAGAATGTTGTGTTTATATGTGAGACAGAAATTCCACTGATAATTCTCAAAATAATTCTCTATCTTTACATCTGATTGTAAATACAACATTCAAATTAAAAAAATTCAAAAACTGGTAACACTTTACAGTACGGGTGCACTAATCTGCATTAATTCATGCTTAACTAATGCACAGATAATCATGTGTTAATGTATGACTCATGAAGAACTAAACCATTAATTAATGATTACTGCATCAGCAACTAATAAATATTCTAAATGATTAATAGATTAAGTAATATATGAATTGTTATTAATTAAATGTGTCATAATGTATTAATTCCTTAATAACAATTTTATTAACTAAAAGTGTAAATTAATGTGTTAATTACCACAGTTGGTCAAGGCAATGTACTTCAACTTCCAGTTGTCTGCTTTAATTAATCATTAACTAATGATTTCCAAATGTATCATTATGTTATGACTTTACTTGTTGAGGCACATGACTATTAACTAATTGTTAAGTAATATGCCATTTTGGTGCCATGAATTAATGCAGATTAGTGCACCCGTATTGTAAAGTGTTACCCAAAAACTTTATTATCTCTTTTTTATGTTTATATGTTATGCTTTATCATGTCATTATTTTATAAAGTATTACCATTGTGACTATATATATATGAAGGCAGGCTCAGCTGCAAGAGAGACAATTTGTATTGAATTATTTTTACATTTTCAAAACATGCATTTAGGGATCATTTGTTTGTTTGTTTGTGTGTGTGTGTGTGTGTGTGTGTGTGTGTGTGTGTGTGTGTGTGTGTGTGTGTGTGTGTGTGTGTGACTGCAATCTGGCTTGCTTTGCTTCAGGGGTTTGTTTAGGAAGTGAATTTAAGAGAGTGGAACATTCCGGATCTGCTCATAAGCATATGCATACTTCAGTGGCGCGCATTTCCATAAGCCCATAAAATGTACAATAAACACCGCAATGTTTTATGCCATGAAGTTGCACACACTAGTGTGTATCCTTTTCTCACTGAAATTAACATTCAGTACACGCATATTTTACATGCATTTCAGTTTAAGGTAAATCAAATATTTTAATTTGATGTACAGTTTATTTTCATATGCCAAAACAAAAGATTAAATGGCTTCTAAAGTTCATGAAGCATTTAGATGCACAGCCAGAGTAATTGTTGTCCTCTAATGGTGCCTGCTTTAAAAGCGGCTTTTCATCTCTGTCATATCAACTAGCAATATTTTTTGTTTTGCTTTTCTTCTCCTCTCCTTCCTCTCTCCATCCCTGCAGTTAACATCTCTTTCTCCTCTCGTCATGGTAACGCAGTCACGGCGGTGGTGTGTATACACATTAGCGTTGCATTTTAAGTGAATTGTGATCAGCGAGTTGGCCAACTGGCACATGATAACAGGACGGGCAATGACGCAAGTGAGCGGACAATAACAAGATGCACACGCGCACACACGCAGATAATGGACATCGGCGAGTGCAGATAAAACATTTGTCCCCCCCACCCTAGTTTCCTAGAATTAACTCTCTTTGTTCATCCATATGGTCAGAAAAGGTTGATCCTCATAGGTAAGGGGCAATCGTCTCAGAAACGGCCCTTTCACTGCTCTTCACCATGTAGTTTAGTTTAATATATTAAAGAGTTCCTGAGGTATGGACAAATCTCAATCTGAACGAGAGTGATTCATTGAGATGCTGGTTCTGTATTGATTCACGATTCAATGAACTGGGAGTCACCTCTGATGCAACATATTAAAACGTTAGCTCTGGAAACAAATGAATAAACAACGAACGACATGCCTCGGCTTTCGATTCGCCCTTTGACATATTGATTTTTCAAAACTGATTATGGAAAACTCATCTGGCAGAGGATTACAAAGCCATTCACTGGTTTAATATCCCTCTTTCATGTATTCGCTTCTTCCCTCTGTCTGTTTCTCTCTCTCTCTCTCTCTTCTTCAGCAGTGAGTGGGCAGAAGCTGTAGCACGACTCATTCGCTGCCTCTGAAACCGTCTTCTCTTTTGATTCAAGAAGAAAAAGCACTAAGGAATAGGGTGAAAGCAGGAACAAAAAACACTCTCTATTCCATTATTTCACAAAAAAACGCTACGGCGTGCTGATAAAAAGAAGTAATTTAACAATAAAAAAGGTAGAATAACTAGATATTTACCTCTGAAAGCTGAGTCTCGCTCTCTTTTATGCAAATCTTTGGATCACATGCTACCAGGTGCTTTTAAGTAATAGCCGATTCACATTATCTGAAGTCTCTTATTAAAGAAAAAGCACAGAAGAGATGTCTTTAATATCTCAATTGCTACTCCAAGACAGCATTGAGATTCACTGGAGAGCAAATGGAGATCTTATGCTTCTCAGATTTCTTACTGTAAAAAAAAAAATTGTTTCAGCTTAAAAAAATAAGTGTTCATGCTGCCTTAAAATTTTAAGTTTAGTCACCTTGAAATGTGAAGTGTGACAACTTGGATATTTGAGTTGACTAAACTATTTTAGTGGGTCAAAAGCACTCCAAAGTTGAGTTAATTGCAATTAACATAAATTTAAACTATAATACTTTCTATAATACATACACTTAAGTATATTCTTTTAAAGTATATTATTTTCATAACATATCTTATTAAAAGTATGCTAAAGTGTCCTCTCATTGGTCCACATAACTGTATATCAAACTTTAAATCTTGCTTGACTGACAGTTCGCTTTCAGTGGGGACCAAAACATTTATCACTGGAAACTTTGCAAACTCAATTATGTCTCGCAAGCTATGAAAGAGTAGGCTTTGAGCAATACAATTTTCCCTCTGGGTTAGCAAGTCCCATGTCAGGATGAATTGAATTGACTTAAGTATTTAAACATTGCATTAGTCAGGCAGGCAGCATGCTGAGAGTGTACGTTTGCGATTCTCTGCGGGGATCGTGAAGATTAAAATATAACCTGTGAGGGCATCTCATTATCTCAACTGTCGATGCGAAGGAAATATCTTCTGCTCTTTCTCTATATCGTTCTGTCATACATATGCAGGCAGACAAACAGACAATAAACATGCTCTCGTTCGCTAGTGCGTGAGTGTGCTCGCTCGATCTAATTACAGGCCTGTGGCATCACCCATGAGATGGCAGACAAGCTGTCAATCATTTAGTAGCTATGATATGAGATGAGGGAGACAGAGACGTGAAGGACAAAGCTGTGTGTCCAATCTCCAGGGTACGATCGCTGCTACAACAGAAGCCCATGTCAGAATCAGAGACGGCCTTTTCTGATGAGTCTCGAGGGAAACACCCGTCACACATCCATATGTCAGACACACCAAACACACCTGCTTCCATTAGCACCGAGAGTGAGGAAATACCTGCGAAACAACATGTTAAGCTGAGAGGCTGTCTTACTGTGCTTTCTTTCAGACAGAGCGTGCACATTCACACAGACAAACCTTTGTGAGTGATACAATTGAGAAATAATGCGAGGATTGATCGTGAGGACACCTAACACTCAAAGCAAAGCTGTATTTTCAGCATCATTACGCCAGTCTTCAGTGTCACATGATCCTTCAGAAATCAGTCTAATGCTGATTTGATGCACAAGAAACATTATTACCACTGTTGAAAACAACATTCAAGAACGTTCAAAAGAACAGCATTTATTTAAAATAAAAATCTTTTGTAACACTATAAATGTCTTTAATGTCACTTTTGATCAATTTAAAGCACCCTTGATAAAAACAAATAAAAAGAACTTCTAATAAATGAAGTCTTGAACATTTGAACGGTAGTGTTTGACTGAACTGCCACAACTTTACATAAAATTTGTTGAAATAAATTAGATGTATTCCATGAATGATATCTGGATTAATTTACTATTGTATATTTCAAAACTAAAGGGGATCATATTTCCATTCCAAGCCAAGTCAAAGAATCTGTCTACACTCGGACACAGTCCGGACGCCCGCCGTTTCACAAGGAGAGAGAGAACATCTGCGGGAGCTTCCCTGCTGTAATTGGACGAGGGCACCGGAGTTACCACGGTAACTGGAGGTCAAACCTCAGGCAAACAAGCTCCTATCAACTGGCAAACAGGGAATGAGTGTGGAAGAGAGAGGTGATGCTGTTGCCATGGGTACAGGTGTGGTGCGGGAAATGGAACTTACTTGCGTAGAACGGCAATCTCATTCTCGATGCTGTTCTCCTTCCCCTTAAGCGCTTTTTTAGGGATGCACTTCACAGCGAACATCTTTCCCGTGGACCTCTCCTCCGCCAGGACCACCTCTGAGAACGCACCCCTTTAAAAGAGAGAGACGGCTTTATTTATGATTGCAGAGCTGGGAAATATAGATGGGGTTACTTGTTTTCTACATGAGAAGAACAGAATTGGGGGTTGTTATGGTTTTTGGACATGTACAATGGTAATACTGTGGCATTCTTTGAAAATCATGTAAATGTCAAGCTATATTATACTGCACATCAGAGCATCACAGTCATTTTATAAAAATGTAGAAAAATGTAAAAAAAAAAAACAACAAAAAACAATATATAGGCTATATAGTACCGTACAAAAGTCTTAGGCATGTTAATACCCCCCATAATAAAATGGTTTTAAGTCAGTTATTTATATCTTTTGCTGTAGTGTGTCAGTAGGAAATATCAGTTTACATTTCCAAACATTCTTTTTGCCATTAATTGTAATAATCCAGTGAGATTTGTGTATGCACAAGGAGTCTGACAACAGCCGGTATGATCTGATCTCACCATCATCGAGTCCGTCTGTGATTACATGAAGAAACAGAAGAAACTGAGACAGATTAAATCCAGAAGAACTGCGGGAACGTCTCCAAGATGCTTGAAGATACCTTCCTATATTAACATGCCTAAGGCTTTTGCACAGTACTGTATATAATATTCTGGTCTGTGACTTCTGGACCCCAATGTTTTCTGAGTGAAACTGTGTTTGTTGCTTTAAGTCTAACATATTTAATATTTAATGTGTATGAGTGTGCATTTGTGTACGTTCATGCATTCACTGGTGGTCGAAAGTTTGGAATTACGTTTTTTTTTATATTTTTGAAAGGAGTCTTTTCTGCTCACAAAAATACAGTGATCAAAAATACAGTACAAACAGTAATATTGTGAAATATTAATACAATTTAAAATAAATGCTTTCTATTTGTGTGTGTGTGTGTGTGTGTGTGTGTGTGTGTGTGTGTGTGTGTGTGTGTGTGTGTGTGTGTGTGTGTGTGTGTGTGTGTGTGTGTTCGGTGTGTAGAGGGGTGGCCTGAGTTTTTAGAATACCCATTTGCTGATGAGGTACCTGAGAAAATCTCCATCTCATTTGCCATCTGCCTCCACAGTAAAAGCTTTTAAAAATGCTGTGCAAAGAATTAGGGAATATTTGCTTAGGCAATCACACATGTTGCTATGCCGCTGCATTACACCTGACTGGACACATGGCCACAGATGCTTCCTGTTACCAAGTCACACACGCAAAACACTTGCTTTTTCTGTGTAGGTAAAGCCCATCTTTCTGTTTGTGATATCTTCTATCTTTGTGTTTCTTGGGTTAATCTCACAAAGTTTGTCAAGAACATGTCCAGGTCATATTTAATTCCAAAAACAAAATTACATGATAGATAGATAGATAGATAGATAGATAGATAGATAGATAGATAGATAGATAGATAGATAGATAGATAGATAGATAGATAGATAGATAGATAGATAGATAGATAGATAGATAGATAGATAGATAGATAGATAGATAGATAGATAGATCTGTGTTTGTTTGAAGAAAGAATATTCACAGACAGGATTAAAATATACAGAAATGTGTATAGAAATAGCCTAGTCTCTGCCACCACCATCCACAACATACACACACCCTGCAGACTTAATTTTTCCCTGATTAAGTCTATCATATTTTCTCAGCTCTGTTCAATGCAACATGAACATGAATCATAAGATGAATACAGGCTGGATTGGTAACAAGCATGCAACACCAGAGCCAAAATGAATTCCTCTAAGCTCCCCAGCAACAGACACCTCTGTACTGCCAGAGGTAGAACAAGGCAAAAGAGAGCAATTAACAGAGACAAAAAATGAAAAGGACAACATGCTGTAATTATACTGTTAATGAAATAAATGGGTGAACATTTGGCAACACAATGCAAAGGTGTTCTGGTTGGTTGCTAGGGTGTTGGTAGGCTGTTAGGTGGTTGCTAGGCAGTTAAAAAGCTTTAAGTCTTTATGATATTCTTCTCTCTACATATGCTTCTGGTCAGGCCTAGTTTGATTCTTGCCAAAAGTGGTCAATATTTTGTGATTACTAGCATCAAGTTAAGTGAATTTAGATTAAATATTGGATTTAATGCCTTCCATGCCGGAGATACAGTTTCGAATCCCGCTCGGAATGTGTCGAATAGGACCGGTTACATTTGGTGCCGTGACCCGGATGGGAGTGAGGTTTGGGGTTTGAGTGTAACGGCATTATAATGTCTATCACCCACCTTGTTCTCTAAATATTGGCATCAACCACCAATTATAAGTGTACTCAAACTCCTAACGCAATAGTAATAGTGATGCAGTGCCTATGCAAAGCAACATTAATGAAACGGTCATGAAAATGACACATCTCATCTTTAATGAAAATGGAAAGAGAGATGAAGACAGGAAGCCCGGGAGGAAGGGAGGGGTGCGACGACAGGGAGCACGGCACGTAGCAGGAGACAAAATCATGATGAATGAACACTGAAGAGAAAATGTGAATGAAGCCGCCAACCATTGCCACTGCAGCAACACACACTCACCCACACATCCACACACACATGCACTCCATAAATGACATTAATTTCAGGCCACAGGTGAGAGAGTGACGCGTGGTAGATTTATATGATACGTGAGAGCCTCTACCTGTCAGATGTAATCAAGCGTGTGTTTTTTAGTGTGTGTGCGCATGGCAGGCACGTTGCGACAGACTCGCGGAATCGTAATCAAACTAGATTCAGCTAAACCGGCAAGACCACAAGCAAACACACACACATATATATAAAACACCGGGCATATCATTTCTGTATCCACAAGAGCAGCTGCAGATCGGAGCCCCAGCTGCGCTTGTGATATAACGTCTATGTAAGGGAGAGGGCAGCAAACAAGCAAGAAGAAAAATGAGTTCGAGGGAGAGATCGTGTTTGTAAATGTGCTTCAATTTGTGCTTCCAAAGCGAGGGCAGCGGCCCACGAGTTTTTTCCCCCTTGCCGAATGACTGGAATTTTGTCAGCAAGGCTCCACTACCTCTGTGATTTGCGTGAAAATAATGCATTGGAGTTTCTTAATGCTATTTGTGTGTGTGTGTGTGTGTGTGTGTGTGTGTGAGCTAGACCACTGCTGAGAAAACTATATGTCAATATGCATCGACAAGAGCTCATACGGGAGGGAACAGAGCAGCGGTGATTGTCAGTCAATGACTCATGTGCACACAAACACACACATCCTCACTGGAGGGGCTTGTGTGCCGCTGCGTTCTCCTCTAGGGAACGCTTCACAAATTATACACATAGCATCCACTTATTACTGTCTAAACTGGAGAGAGAAATAGGCAGACAATGAGAGCTGGTTTAAAGAGGACAGGATTGAGTTACGATTAACATGGCCTCAATGAATGTTAATCACACAATGCATCTGAAAAAAATAATAAAATCATGTTTAAATACCGAGAAAAGCTCAGACGAGAGGCGTATAATGGAAAAAGGGAACCATCTGTATTGGCTTTCACTGAAATTATATCTCCTCAGTCCTCAGACAACGTGGTGGTCCTCCAAATCTACACTACATTCAAAAGTTTGGTGTCAGTGAGATTTTTGAGGGAGAAATTCATGTCTATTTCAAATAAATGCTGTTCTTTTGAACTATGTTCATCAAAGAATGTTGCGTTTTGTGTCATCGGGTGGACTTTTGCTGACAAATAAACAGGAATTTCTCTGTCCAAGTAACACTGAGACATACTACTGACATTGTAACAATACAAAGCAGGTTGGAAAATAAGCGAACTTACACTTTAATTGAGCCCCTAAATAAACCAAACTACATAAAAGAAGAAATAATTCAACAATAAACATTTATTTAACATCTATTTTAAACATTTATTCAAAATTGAAATCTCTTTGATCAAAAATGCTCCCCCAAAGTATTCAATGTGTAAACAAGTGCCATTTCGAGTAGTATAATTGCTACATGCAAATCTAGATTTAGGATTTAGGTGAATAATGTGCGTAGCTCTCTGATGACGTCCTCCTTTCTGAAACATTTCCATTTCAGCACTTTCCCTGTCACTCATTAACCTGATGTCAATAAATGTTGCAGTTCATCATGAATTTGGTTATTCATGCATGCATCTTGGACACTTCCCTTTGTCTGACACTTCACTCCAAATCCGCTTTGTTACAGCAGTCTAAAGCGAGACTCATGATGTAATCAACTAGCAACTACTCAAGTGAGCATAAAAAGCCTTAAAAATGAGAATCAGAGGGTATAAAAACAGTCCTCATTCTCTAAGGACTGCATTATTTTGCAAATGCAAAACCGCTTTGCAAATCACCATTGGAGACACAATGGCTCGTTTCAATTATTTTCTGCTTTAAGTATTTGTAAGCGTTTTTTCCGCAACGGAACGGTATTCCTTTTGATGTTGACGAAACTCTCCCTCTGCCAAAGGAAATTAAAGCAAGAGCAAAAATCCAGTGCGATTGATTGCCTGAGTCTCAATCTCTTGTTTAGAGCTGTCCGATTTCCTATTAAAACACAGGTGCAAACACACAACTTTGCATTAAGGAGAGGTTGTTTGTGCTCAGCATCCTTTAAATGTTTTATTGCCTCTTCGATACACTGGCACCTTAGAACCAACAGCAACACATCGCCCTGAAAATACTCACAAATGTGACTACAGTATGCGTATCTCTCACCCCGAGCGTGTGTATGTGTGGGTGTGCGTCAAACTATAAGCCTGGTTTGGATGTGTTTTCAAAGTCTCGCACACACAGACAGAAAAATAAAAGTTACATCCCTGCTAGATTAGGTGCACTTGCTGAGATAATCTCAGCACAGCGCCAAACTACTTCATTTGACCCCCACTCAGATTAACAGATCAGCAGCTGAACCTGACAGAAACAATTTACTGGAAGTTTTTCTGGTTAAGTAGACAGGAGCAGGAGGAAACCGGACAGTCAATGAATATAGGCTACAATATATTAATGAGCACCAATAATAGCATTTTAAATGCTATTAATCTAATTTGGATGATTTTTGAAGAAGGTAATATTAGAATAAAAGTACTAAAAATATATGTTACTAGAAAGTATCAGGTGACAAGGTTCATTTTCCTAATTAGGGTTCAGACAGAAGATCATGTGGATTAGTGAATGTTGGATTCCCCCCAGGAGTGCATGCACTTCCTACATAGACGATGAGATGTACCTGCGGTTGAGATCATGTGATCGCATGACAGGTAGTAAATATAAAATATATAGTTTAATCAAAGTCCTTCTGCGCAGAAGGTTATGCTGACGCAGGAGCTGTGAAGATTTAGAGTCAATGCACAAGCACACATACTCACACTAGAAGATTAGATCATCTCAAAGACACATACAGTATGCAGCTCGATGGTGTTTTATGCCCCCAATGGCTCCTTAGAGGCAGCTAACCCTACCCTCAACCTTAAACCTACCCATCCCCTCGCTGCCTGGAAGGCGACGTTGGGGGCATAAAACACCAAAGACCACATATGCACACCCATCATGAATTTAATAGTGCTCTTGCCACAGCAGCCATCACAGTCAGGGTCGGAATATGTAGTAAAAGCTATTACATGTACTGTGTGGTGCTGAATTCCCAGGCTAGATGCTGAATAAAACAAATAAATCCAGGGAAGATATGATTTAAAACAACATAATCTGCAGGAATGTGCTGAGTTTTGAGGGTACAGAAGCTATGTCTTAGCTTGAAACCATGTATCAACCAAACCCTGAAGCTAACACAGAACCCATTATTTATTAACCACTGACAATTAATCGTTGCAATTGGTTTCTTTGCCTGCAGCGATCAATACTCAGCACTGCAAAAATGAATTGAAGTTGAAAGCGTCAACAGCTTCGGTGTATATGTACGACAATCCAACCACTGATCCGTCAAATTTAGACATTTGTGAATGCATAGTGGACATTAATTAGATGTTCTGATATCCACCGAAAACATGTTTTTGGAATGTTTTGAAAATATTTCAAAAACATTTGGAATGTTCGGATTCAGATCAAAGTACCCTTCACGGTTGTTGCTAGGAAACCTTGCAGCTGTAGCGGTGAGATGCTTTATTGATCTAACTGTCCGAAATAATGTATCGCCCTTCCTTTAGTAATGGCAGGGGATTTGACATCCATCTGTTCATAGCTAAAGATAAAGAGCCATAGAGTGTTTAACGGGAAAGCCTTTCTGCATACTGTATTTCATGCTCCCTGAGAAACTATGGCATATCATTTCTTGATTTAATCACAGTGAGTGCATTGAAATATGAGACTGGAGCTCTGATCCAAAACCTAGTGCGCTGCCTTGCTGTGTCTACTACCTAGCTACCTGCCTTCTTAGGCAGCATAACTGAAATGAAAAAGTGGTAAGCATCTAAGGATTTACCCATAAGAATGACTTTTGCTGGAGTAACCTTATTTACAGATAGATTAAGTATATATATAAATAAATAAACTGAAAAAAATAAGCGCTGAAAAAGCGTGGACATGGTTATTTTTGCGGCTGACCTTTCCCTTTCAGACGATAGAAGAGAATCATGCGTGGTGATTTACTAAGGTTTGCGCTAGTCAATTTACTGATTGTGCTCTTGCGCTAAATCTGGCCCTGGGTATCAGAAATGAGTTTTTGTGTGTGCATGCATATCCATCAGCCCCATGCTTCAAATAAGTTATATTGTTGTGTGACACACTAACAGTGAAAAAGTTTATAATGGTGTGTGATTCATGCTGACACTCATCTATGGCCGTTGGCACAAATACAAGTGTGTGGGTGCGATTGACGAGGTGTGATCAGAGATGTGTGTGTGTTTATGTGTCTACGTCTCCCTAAGGTCGTGACTCATTTGACGACCAGTGGGCTGCAGAAGCCTGTAATTTCAGTAAAAAGCCCTGAGTCATAGTCATAGAGCTGCACTAACACACACACGGCAAGATGAATATTTGGAGGATTGTTCTAAATTCACTGGAATCTGATCACACATTCGCACTCAATGCCCACCTGTGTTAATTGAATGTTGTTGTTTTTTTTGTAAGGCAAGAGGATCATGGGTAATTACTAAAGCCAAGGTGTCATATTCTCTTAACCACAGTGGCTTCAGAGCATCAATTCAGCGTTAGCATGGCTATGAAGTGATGATCAGCCTATTGACAGCAAGTCTACAGAAGAGACAGACAGATCTGTGAGGGCCAGGAAGACACGAGGACACTAAACGCTCACGGGGGATGAGGGACGGAGCTAGATCTGCACAAAATAGCACAGTAAAAGAACACTCACTCTGGCATTGCTCGTACTCTTTCTGAGATATTATCCAGGGCAAGCCCAAAGGACCATGGGTAATTACACGTCTTATTATCTTCTCATTCTGACTGTGCGCTCCCTCCATTTCATCACTGCAAAATCCTACTTTTCTCTTTCCTACTGCCTCTTGCTCGTTCTCTAAGGCTACATTCAGACTGTCAGTCCGAATTCGATTTTTGTGCATATCCATTTGAAATCCGATCAGATTTAACAAGTGTGAATGGCAAAAAATCACATGCAATGCGATTTTTACAAATCCGTTTCGAGTGTTATAGGAAACATGCTGAAATCTGCTGCAGAAACAAGGTTGTGTTGTTGCAAAGTGCCACATGAAGAGAAAATTACAATATAATGGAGACATGTTTCGAAATCGGCGGAGACGACAACACGGAATAAAGCCGCTCATACCAGCATCCTATGTTTCAGAAGATGTAGTATTCCAACCCGGCGGCTAATACTACTTGATACACAATGTGGACTTCAATAATTTTAGATCAGATTCCAATCATACACACAAATAATCGGATTTGGACTGACAGTGTGAACATAAGAAGTTGCATGGCGTTAATTTTAGGTTATCAGCTTCTCACTGTATGCAGCACCAGTAGAACTATGGAAAAGGGAAGATATTGTGTATACCCAATTCTGCTGAAATGGTAGCCTATAAAATGACTAGAAAAAGTCAAACTGTGTAAAAGTACAGGTATTCTTTCCAGAGTAGAACTGTCATGGTAAAATGATGTTATCAGAGTAACACCACAGTACCTTGTAATTTACCATGGAATTACATTGCTTTGCTACCATATTCATACCCTATACCATTATGTTTACATGATATGCCAAAGAAGGGGTTTTCAAACTGAGGGAACACAAACTGCCTGGCAGACAATAAAATCCAAACTGACTTACATTGAAAGAAGGAACTAGAGCTAGAGACCTGAAAATTATATATATATATAAAAAAAAAACTAGCATATGAACACCCTAGCAACCACCCAAACCACTCACGACACCTTGGCAACCCTATAGCAAAAACATGGCAACCATCCACAACACTTCAGCATTAACTGCGACTTTTAAACACGTTTTCTTCAGAAAATTTAAAACCATGCTTGTCTTTTAAGTTTACTTAATCCCAAGATTTAAAGCCCACGCACAATTTCTTTTCATTTTCTTTGAAAGATGTGAAAGAGATGACAGAATGTTACCCGTGTGCATGGCCACAAACATGTGTGATGAATAAAAAGGGTCAGTTTTGGGTCACCACATTGGATGAAGCAACACTAATACGCTTATCTGAAGAAGCCCAGCACCCTGTGTCCTCAAAACACACACTTTTCTCATAGAATAACACAGCTGAGATCTCACCCCCTTCCTAAAAGCCTCTATTATCACACATCTATGGAAGGTTATGGAAACCTCTCGCTCTAAATTACAGATGTGATTTTTCATTGAGCCACATTCATTTGCCGGATTGTGTGTGCGTGCACGTTTATTTGTGTGTTTTTGCAGTGTGAATGGAGTAACAGTGCACACAGTCCTAACCACAGGAAGCCTGCATATTCTCTCTGTTGCTGCACCTGCAAACAGCAAGACAGAGACAGACAATGCATGCAAGGGCACTGTGGGGGAACACAGATGAAGCTCCATGGTAACTCTATTAAGATATGTGATCAAATCACATCACAGGCAGAGTCGGATCTGAGCGTTTCTACTGCTTTGAGCAGGAGACGCGTACCATCTAGCCTCCTGTTTCTGCAGCTAACAAACTAGAGAGGATACAGCTATCGCAACCTCTTACCTGATTCCTTCAGATAAATTTGCTTTGTCTGTGTCAAGGGAGCAGACAATCCCTTAAGCACATAAAACTAGAGACACACACACACACACACACACACACACACACACACACACACACACACACACACACACACACACACACACATTATCCCGTTCTGTTCTATTGTTTCCACTGATCTGATAATACTGATCTGATTCTTAACCAGGAAATACAGGGGAGGAGGTGATGCACATCAGGAAACACACACGCACACACACACACACACACAAGTTGGACCAAATTCTCTCGTCTCATAGTGCAGAAAACCAGTGAGAATGCAACACAAACTCACTCAGATTTAGTACTACATGACTTGTTTAACGGGACAGTTAGTCCAAGAATAAAAAGTGTTTACTCACCCTCGCATTATTCCGAAACCATACAAATACATTTTGAAGAACTGCTTTTTCTCTCCATATTGCATCCTTCCATACAATTAATATTATAGTGGCCAGATGTTATTCAAAGCTATCGTATAGTTTTAAAATATTTTTGGTAAATACACTGGTTAACGTATGCTATTGTTCTATGGAAAAGAGCAGCATGAACTTTCTTCAAAACGTCTCCTTTTGTGTTCCACGGATAAAAGAAAATCATACAGGTTTGGAACAACATGAATGTAAGTAAATTATGACAGTATTTTCATTCTTTTAGGCTGAGACGTACAAATATTATCCATTTTTCCCCTCTGACTGTCACATGTACACATGCAACAAGAAAGCCCAGACATGTGTTAACAGGAGCAATAAAGCATCTGCAGAGCACGCACAGGATTATGCTAGTCAGTATTATCAGGGCTTTGTCAGAGAATTACAAACTCATTTAAATAATCACACATATCCAGGGCCATTGAAGGCGCAGGCTTCGAGTAAGTGAACTTTGGCTGGCTTACGTTTCCTCTTTATTAAAGGAACCTGCTTCCATTAATGGAAGATCCTTTGCAAAGAACAGAACATTTATGAGGCAAACATAACCTTAAAAAAAAGAAAAGAAAAATGTATTTTACCATTTGTGACAAGCATATTTGGTGCTTTATGTGGTTACATAAAATCTAAACTGTTTTAAGATCAAAAACAGTATGATAGCTGCAAACTCATTACATAAGGTTACACTAATTAAATACATTTTCTAAGGTTGAATCAGGTATAAACAGCTTTTTAAGCTAACAACTGCGCAGTAAATTTCAACTGATCATGTAAACTAACGCATGTACTGATCGGTCCACTGACACACTCTTGATTTTACAGAAATGATGAGAGTTTGCGCATTAAAGGAGGGACTGCGCTTGAACGTTCTGTTCCATAAACTACAACAAAGAGCTTTCAATTAAACAGACATGATGAGCACTCTTGTACAACAACCACAGGCCATTATGCAAATACCTCAATTACAGATCGTGTTACGGGAAGGGGGCTAAACTAGTACAGTAACAGCCACTAACAGGAAAAGACCCCCATTCAGGCTGAGATCAGTTGCTCTGCACTTCTGCAAAAGTATAACTGTGTTCTTAAACCTAGTGAGCTGTCTATATAGGCATGGTCAAAGAAAATGGCAAGCCAAAAAGACAGTAGACATTTGTAGACATTCCACGACCTGTTCAATTGGCGAAAACAAGCACAGACCAACACCAACAGGTAACACACTGATCCGATAAAACCTGACAAAGTGCCTGTTGCCGTTAGTGGGTGTCTGTCGGCGCAGTGTGAATTGGCCTTTAGAAGGAAGCATAGCGTTGCTGCCTGTCTTTTGGTTCAGTTTTCAAGCCTGTGATGCCTTAATATGTTGTCTGAGTAGGCAGCTCACTGGGTTTTGGAACAGAGCTTATGCATGTATGAGTGAAAGAGTCATGCATCTCGGGTTATCCTCTTCATGTCTCACATTTCATGGCACGGTAGAGAGATAGAAGCTTTATCTGATGAACGTGAACAATAGAGACAAAGAAGGAAATCAGTCAGCGTAATAGCCTGTCCCGGCGCACGTACACCCCTTTATGAGCGAGAGAGCGGACCAGCCTAAGGTACCCCAGAGAAATCACAAAGAGAGCATGCTGGGATATTGTGGAGATGAATCAACCTTGATGTTGTCGGCGGTTTGAGCATAGCAGTTAAAACGCCAATGCACATATTCTCTGTATTCTCTTAACTCATAATATTGTTCAAACTTAGGATTTACGGATTCAAACAATATACAAGTATTTTACAGACAGAATTGGTAACATTGAGATTGCGAGAGAGGGAGTGTACGAGAGTGGCGAGAGAGTGCTTTATATTTGACCTCACTGCAGTCCAAGACCAGCACAACTCAAGGACAACAACCCACTGCTGGCCCGGCTGCACAAATGGGGCACGCACATACAAGACACTTGCATTAAAAATCACTTTATTTAGATCCCTTCTGAGGGGACAACCTGTAATGGAACTTCTTCAAAGTAGGTCTCTCATGAAACATGGCCAGAGAGAGAGAGAGAGAGGGAGAGAGGGAGAGAGGGAGGGAGGGAGGGAGAGAGAGAGAGAGAGAGAGAGAGAGAGAGAGAGAGAGAGAGAGAGAGAGAGAGAGAGAGAGAGAGAGAGAGAGAGAGAGAGAGAGAGAGAGAGAGAGAGAGAGAGAATTGTAGGGAGAAAGAGGTGATGTGGAAAGAGAAGCTTAATGAAAAAGAAAGGACTGAGGCAAACTCTAGAGATGGGCTGGGTGTCATTAGAACATTTATCAGAAAACAAACTTTCACATATAAAATCAGTTTAAAATGAATCTTTAGCTGACATTTGTTGGAAATACTCATTAACTAAAGAACTTTATAACTCCTTCTATCGTTAATTATTAACCGTCCATTACAATTATTAGACTATTCTTCATCGGTTCTGTGAACATGGCCCTCCAGTTAGAAATTAAGAGTGTTTTCTTACTGGAATACTGAGAAAATTCATATCTAGTATAGCTTCAAAAAGTATTTGGAGACTTAAACCACATTTCAAAATGTATGGCTGTCATAACATTAGATAACACAACATCAAACCAGGTCGCAGTTATTTGATTAGCTATTAGATTATATACAGTGCTATGCATAAGTTTAGACACCCATGCTAAAGTTGACTAAAAAGAGGAATAAAAAATCATCTTTTGGAAATTGAACTTAATGCCTTAACTAAAAAAATTAGGAAAAATCCAACCTTTAAGGACACCAATTTTCTTTGTGAATGAATAATGTATCGTAAATAAATAAATGTTCTTCCTTAAAATACAGGGTGCATAAGTTTGGACACCCCTATGTTAAATTCCCATAGAGGCAGGCAGATTTTTATTTTTAAAGGCCAGTTACTTCATGGATTCAGGATACTATGCATCCTGATAAAGTTCCCTTGGCCTTTGGAATTAAAATAGCCCCACATCATCACATAGCCTTCACCATACCTAGAGATTGGCATGGAGTACTTTCCATAAGATCATCTCTCAATGCAAATCAAACCAGCTATTAGGCTAACTGAAATAAAACCATGCCAATCTCTAGGTATGGTGAAGGCTATGTGATGATGTGGGGCTATTTTAATTCCAGAGGCCAAGGGAACTTTATCAGGATGCATAGTATCCTGAATCCATGAAGTAACTGGCCTTTAAAAATAAAAATCTGCCTGCCTCTATGGGAATTTAACATAGGGGTGTCCAAACTTATGCACCCTGTATTTTAAGGAAGAACATTTATTTATTTACGATACATTATTCATTCACAAAGAAAATTGGTGTCCTTAAAGGTTGGATTTTTCCTAATTTTTTTAATGAAGGCATTAAGTTCAATTTCCAAAAGATGATTTTTTATTCCTCTTTTTAGTCAACTTTAGCATGGGTGTCTAAACTTATATGGGTGTCTAAATATATATATATATATTTTTTTTTTATTTTTTTTTTTAGATTTTAGATTCTGAGAACAAGTAAAGAAATCTGTCCAGATATGATTATGAATAGAATTGTTTGCAGTTTTGAGATAATGTGTATGAATAGAACTGTTCGCAGTCTTGGGTAGTTTATGCCAGGAGCTATAGTGGTTTAGGGGTGGTAAGTGCTATGATGTGTCGACCAGCTGGCATTTAGCACTGGGGTAATGACTGAGCTTTCAGATATCTAGGGTCATGCTGACATCCCTCTCGCTCAGCAGGTCAGGTCGTGTTCTGACTAAAGCTAGCATGCTTGTTATACAAGAGAACGTTTACAAAATGTTGCAGAACGCTGCTGAACTCTGGCAGCGTATCCTTGTGGGAGGGTTTGGTGGACGGCAAACACAGTGAAGAAAATGAGAACTATGGCAACTGATGACCACAAAACCATGCCTGGCACTTAAGCCCACACAACAGCCACTTAGCCATTCGGCTTAGAGCACTACGCATTTAGCATAAATCAATGAAGTTTCAAATGCTCATAAATGGCTTTGTGGTGTACCTTGCTAAAATCTTTGACTGTTGTGGCACTTCTAATAATCACCATGTATTCAGATGCATTACTAGAAACACTGACCAATTTTGGCTTCATGTTTGTCACCACTAAGTGGCCACTAATGCCACTTAAAGTAGTGAAAGCATTATTCAATTCAAAACTATAGTCTATATTTGCTTTTTGTATGTTTAACTGAAGTGGCTTTGTAATGGCAGGCTGCTTTGCTAGAGATGACTCTGCTGCAACGTTGCTGTGGTGTTAGGAAGGAGGCCTGTCAAATGTTCTGCCTTGTTCTCTGGGTTTCCACATGGATCAGGTCACACTCACACTGGGGTTCCTGCAACTGGCTTGAGTCTTATAAAAGAGCAGGGAGAACTAGAATCAGATATGACAGAACAATAAAGAGGGAGGGCAGCTGAGAATCCTGGGAACACACAAAGTCACCATGAAATCAAAATTGACAAATCTTATTTTTTATGGAATATCGCAGTACTTATTATAAATGATTAATCATCTTCTTTCTTTTTTTTAATCAAAATAACTTGTTTGAGAAGCTGTTTCACTTGGATATAAGTGATAATAGGGAGGAAAAGACTATAGCAACTTCTGTTTCATGTCCACTTAACTTTTTAGCATGTAAAACAGCTGTTTTTAAAGCGTTTTATTTTCAAATCATTTCATCAAAAAAGTACTGGATTTTGGTTTTCGATATTATTTTGTCTATATAAATGTAAAAAATAAATAAATTTGTGTTCAATGCTAAAAGTGATTTTAGGCATTACAAAATATACATTATGAAATTAATATTTAACCATTATTCATTTATCGGACAATTCACAATCATGTAATCATGTTTAACTTTTAACACTGAATGATTAGTACTTGTTAATAAAATCAAGTATTCACCTTTTAAACATCATTTGGTTTCCTGGCGGACTGATTAAAAACCTGTACAGGTGAAAACAGGTGGACAATCTAAACAGAGCTTGCTAGCATTTTCCTGTTTTGTATGCAATAACCGGTCCGTGAAGTTGAAACTATACTCTAATCCTCCTTTTCTACTCTTGTAAGGATGCATTCAGGATCAGTGCAGGGCTTAGTTAAAGGCCAAGCAGATAATGAACAGGCTGTTCCAAAACAGTCTTTTTTTTATTTAGCCGTTTACTTCCAGTGCCCTTTCCAATACACTTCAACCTAAGCTTCACTACTATCCTCTACGCAGACGGTCTGTTCCCTCACAAAGCGGTTCCAAATGATGACTTTATCCCTTAGCTCCAATCGCATTGTAGACCAGTCCTGGCTTAGCAGAGATAGCGATCGAGGAAACAACTTGACTCTCGTGAAAGAACTTAAGGTTGACGTTGATACAGATTAATGTGGCTACCGTAATAGTCTTAAATTGCAGCACTATTTGTCAGCAGGACTCACAGTGAATGCCAAAGCTCTGAGCCGCTAGGCTAAACGAAGATCCGTATTCCCGACTGGGCAGAAAACCTGGTCACTATTTATAAATGGAGGTTGATCCTAAAATACTGGGCAGCGCTTGTGTCCGAGTCCTATGAGCGTGTTAGAACACGAAGTAGTGACAAGTGGAAGATTGTAGATAATGACAGTAATGAACGCTAAAAGCTAATGCAGGAATATAATCTTCATTCTCTATTTTTGGCATCAAGTTTTCTGAAAGAGACACATCGAAATGGGAGGAGGAGCCGCACGGTACAAGAACTCATTCACAAGCATGGAAGCAAAAATAACAGCTATGCGCTATACACACTTGTGCCACCCAGATGCAAAATTGCAAATAAAACAAAAATTCACCTTTCACACTTTAATAAATCAAGTTGTGAATGTTACTGTATAATTTGGCGAACTGTACATTTACACAAAAATTCTTTCATTTGGAAATCTATTTGATTAAAATATTAATTTGAGAGCACTGAATAATCAGTAGAACAAATTACATTAGAGGACAGAGAGGTCAAGTAATTGGACATAAAATATGTCTGTGGCTCTGTTTAAAATGTCATGCTGCTTACTGAATACTACAAACTATTTTATTGAAAATAGTATGTGATATAATGTGCACTGTGCAATAACAAACATTTTACATGACATCACATGACCTCACGTTGCATGCAGTCCAGTTATCATCTTGAAAATAAATGTGATTTATTTTGCATTTTTGTGAATTTTATGTTTAAAAAAACACTTTTGGCAGTTCAAAGAAGAAAAACAGTGGGGGAAAAAAAGGAAATGTTTAAGGATGCACCGATATGAAAATTTTGCCGATACCAATAACGGATAATTCTTTATATTTGAAAGCCTATGACCAATATATTGGCCGATAAATCTACATTTTTATATACTTTTTTAGAGCCTGATTACAAAAGCAAAAGTCTCACCATTAAAATCCATGTCCCAAGCACACAAATTAAATTTTATGTAGCCTATATGACAGACTTGCGATGCATGTTGAACTTACCCGATTTTTTTCTTTCCTGAAGTGATTTCAATCATATTTCAAGCAATTCAAAACCATCATGGCGAACAGTGCGCATCTGAAGTGTATTAATACGGCTTTAATATATCAGCCAAATTTTATCATCGGCCCGATAACAATTACATTAAAAATGAACATATATCAGCCAATGCCGATATGGTGGCCGATGTATCGTGTATCCCTAGAAATGTTGAGTGCACTGCATTGTGGGATACATTATCTCATGCAGCGTGCGTGTTTAGGAAAATGTAGTGGATTTTCATACACACAAAGAGACTTGCATTGTGCACAGTGCAGAAATTAGTAGTATAGTAGTAGTCAAAACACAAGATGTAGGCTAATTTGCATAACGATAAAACTGACAATAATATACAATATAAATAAGAAAACTGAATGGCAGTCTAAAGAGACAGACTTGCCCATGCTGTCTTATTAAAGTTGAACCAGATCGGGACAAATAGTCCCTGAAGAGGAAACAATTTAACATGTTTTATTTTTGGTTGGTGAAGGTACACAGTGACATTCATTTAGCCTGCAATTACAGCTTTACACTTTCGTCC
The DNA here is from genome assembly GCF_949319135.1 of Squalius cephalus. Lineage (NCBI taxonomy): Eukaryota > Metazoa > Chordata > Actinopteri > Cypriniformes > Leuciscidae > Squalius > Squalius cephalus. Next base: position 50,520,031 of record NC_137125.1, read on the forward strand.
CTGTATAAGACACTAACTGCACTAGTTGAAACAACATGCATGTGACTGCATCTTCACAAATGCATAACATTGTTGGAAACCACACTCTGAATGCATATATCAATCTACCACAATGTTTCACAATTTCAAAAACAAGCATCTCCACCAATGGCCGCAACGGCTATTAATTGGACTCTCAATCCAACATTAGTGAGCTATGCTGAAATACAGGTCTTTATGAAGACATCAAGTAAAACCCTAGCTGAGATCTAATACAAACCCACTAATCACAGCCATATTATACCTGCTACACAACAAGCAGGGTATAATAATGACTCACATGTGTTTAAAGGGGCTGCAAAGTGTCAATAAAAACATTGCTAGGCAAATGCTTTCCTCCCTAATGGACTTGAAAGGAGTGTTAGTGAGTCTGATCCTACTTGAAATTAGCGGTGTGATGCGCTGTGTGTGTGTGGGCAGGTTTTGCTTTCCTTGTGGGCACAAAATGTTAGTGTGGGGATGTCCCAAATAGTAGTGTGGGGTTTTTCATAAAAAAGGTCATTTAAAGGATATAAATGCCAGTTATAGTCTGTATTTTAGTGGGCAGAAATATTCTTGCGATTTCATTTAACAAATGTTTTAAACACCATCACATGACCTTGTGTTGCATGCTTACTTCAGCAGGTAGAGTCCTGTTGTCATACTTTTTACATTACATTGCCATTATTTACTCACTCTCATGTCATTCCAAACCTGTATGATGTTTTTTCTTCCGTGGAACAAAAAAGGGGGATATTTTGAAAGGGGGTGTTTTTCCGTTTCATACAATGGAAGTCAATGGGGCCCAATGCTGTTTTGGACCCCATTGACTTTAAACAATATTCTTCAAATATCTTCTTTTGTGTTCCACAGAAGAACAAACAAAAGGATGGTGCACCCTCATAATGCGATTATAATGAAATGAAACTATACCTCATTTAAACGCAATACTTTGATCAAATTGAGCTCATAAAATCATAGCAACCATAATTGTAATAAACGTGGTGTATGCTGATTTTAATTGCAATAAACAGGCATGTGAACACTTTAATCGCATCCATTGCAAAGTGGGAATGTGCAGTTTTGGATTGCTGATGAAACTGAGTTCACGTTGACATTAACATTCGCGTCAAAGAAAAACGACCGAGGCTAGACCATTTAATACTGTCTGTGTGTGAGTTCATCGTTTGTGCTGTGCTTTGGGGTAGCCTATGTGATAATGGCGGTATAAATAACCACACTTCTTAGAGAATAATCAGAATAATGAAAATTGCATGTAAACAGGAGTGAAAAGGTTTGTGCGTGTCATGTAAACATCTTACCTAGATAAAGCCCTTACTCTGATTATTGGAAATAATCACATTATTGGTGTACATGCAGTCAATGATGACAGAAACTTCTTATGTTGATGGCTAGAAACTGAGAATTACAAAAATTGCACAACCCAGATCATTAAAGTGACTGATAATGAGTATTTATAGCACAGTTGCATTATAATACAACGGAAGTACATCAAATGCAACAAAGACAAGTTGAAGTCTGTAAAAACACATAAGACTGTTTGTGGGTGGCGTGTTGTGGTGCACATGTTGTCAGCAACAGATGGGATTTGGGCATAATCTCATTCAGATTCTGCCCGCTCTTGTTAAGTGAACAAGCTTTGCTGATAAACATTGGTGACACGAGTACAGACGGTCGTCCCCTTGGCTGAAAGCGATGGCAGGAACCAGACCGTACACTCGGATGAACAGAAGAGCGAGTGAGCGAGTGAGCCAAAGACAGCAGAGCTTGAGGAGAGATGGAAGGGAGAGGATAATCTCCAGACGGGTTTCCTCCACTGTGAAGCCGTTTGCTTTGATCAGGGCGATTAATCTGGCACATGACCCCCAAAGCCAAACAACAAATTCAGTTACTGTGTAACTCCCTGCAAACCAACCTGTCAACATGTATTGGATGAGGAGACCTTCATGAGGATCTTACAAGAACCTATCATGTAGTTTCTCTGTGTTAAAGGGTTAGTTCACCCAAAAATGAAAATTCTGTCAGTAATTACTCACCCTCATGGTGTCCCAACCCCGTAAGACTTTCGTTCAGAACACAAATTAAGATATTTTTGATGAAATCTGAGAGCTGGCTCACTCCTCCATAGGCTTCTATGTAATCAATATCTGCCATCCCAGAAAAGTTAGTAAAGACATTGTTAAAATAGTCCAAGTGTTTTATTTAGGTATGATTTGTTTTTAATGTGTTGGTTTCGTGATGATAGATTTCTCTGAAAACACTTTATGTAAGTACATACTGTACCATTTAAAAGTTTGGGGTCGGTAATATTTTTTAATGTTTTTGAAAGTCACTTGGACTATTTTAACGGTGTCTTTACTAACTTTTCTGGGATGGCAGATATCGATTACATAGAAGGAGTGAGCCAGCTCTCAGATTTCAACAAAAATATCTAAATTTGTGTTCTGAAGATGAACGAAAGTCTTACGGGGTTGGAACAACATGAGAGTGAGTAATTACTGACAGAATTTTTGGGGGAACTAACCCTTTAATACCTGGCGGTGGCTTTGTCGCGCACGTCGCCGGCGCAGCAGATGGTTGTGTGAGCGGCACACATGGGGGATCTATTAGAGCAATCACAAGATGTTTGCATCAGAGGAAACTTGCGAAACTGCGTGCTTTTGTTCTCAAAAACAGATTGTGCCACAGGGGCTCAGTTAAGAGAGAAGAGACTTTTAGAGTGATTTCTTGAAAAGCTGTCAACTTCTTCAGACTTGAACTCAACTCACTTTTCTAAACAGTTTGATTACCAAAATGGGTTAAAGGTTAAAGGCCTGTTCGCACCAAGAACCGTTAACTATAAGGATATCAATATAGCGCTCACACCAGCGGACGATATCGTTCTGTTTATTATAAGCGTGTGCTGCAGTTTTGTCGTCTGCAGCTTTAAATGCTCAAGCTCTTTAAAGCAGGACGGATTCTGATTGGCTGTCAATGTTTTTATCGTTCATCAACTGTGGCGTTATTGTTATAGTTGTGGTGTGGACTCTGCTATTCTTATATATTTAGAACTATATCTTCTTCGTTATAGTTATCGTCCTTGGTGTGAATGGGCCTTTAAAGGTTAAGAGTGTAATATCTATACTTCTATTAATGGTAAATCTCCACATTTTACAATATATTATTTAAAATAAATGTAAAAAAAAAAAAACCCTGCTATTTTAAATTTTACAATATTTCACAATATTACTGGTTTTAAGGTACTTTTGTTTGGTGAGCGCAAGAGATTTCTTATAAAAACATTAAAAAATATTACCGACCCCAAACTTTTAAATGGTAGTGTACAGTATGCACTTACATAAAGTGTTTTCAGAGAAATCTATCATCATGAAACCAACACATTAAAAACAAATCATACCTAAATAAAAAACCCTCGATTTTTCAAATCCGTTTTGCTAATAGTATCTTAAAATGTATCATGTTTAAAGAATGTTTACATAAAGAAAAAAGACCAATAGTAATTTCTAAAAGGATTTCTTGCAAAGCTGTCAACTCCTTCAGACTCGAACTCAACAACCACACCACTGGTGGTTTCATATCAGATTCCCTGATATGATTGTAAAGCGCTTTGGGTGTACAGTAGTACATATGAAAGCGCTATATAAATGCCTCATTCATTCATTCAACACACTTTTCTGAACAGTTTGAATTTTCCCAAATGGGCTGTTAAAGGTTAAAAGTGTAATATCTGCACTTTTATTTATGGCACATCTCTCTGGAAACTAGGATTGGAGAACGTAATTACGAATGAAAAAATTACACACTTCTTCACCTTTAAGTAATTTGTGATATTTTCCGTCAGAGTAAGCGTAACTTTCCCCTGTGTCTGAAGACGGCGTAAAAGCTAAAGATTACACCTCGGACAGCTGACTCAGGATCTCAAGCTTACCATATCACTGAACACTCGCAAACACATGAAGACACTCTCTATCGCAATACAAAACCTCTCGGTTTAAGCACTGCAAACTAATTATTATTTCTCTGTGTTTTTTTCTTGTTTTTCAGGATAAGTATCTCAACATCCTTGAATCTACAGTAGTCAACATTTGAAGTGGATCAGAAAAGTTCATCAAAGTTGTCCTAGGACAAGAACGGGTATTGTTCAAAATTAATGTATAACTTTGATGAAAGGTTTTGATCCACTTCAAATGTTGACTACTGTAGACAGTTTAAAAGTTTGGGGTCAGAATTTTTTTTTTTTTTTTGGAAGAAATAACAATAACAATATTGTTAATAATAACTATAAATGTTTTTTGAGCAGCAAATAAGCATATTAGAATGATTTTTGAAGACTGGAGTAATGGCTTCAGAAAATTCGTTACAGGAATAAATTACAATATCTAAAAAAAGAAAGACATTTAGTTGGGTTTTTTTTATCTTAAAATCAGTAAATGTATCTTATTTAAAGGATGTTTGCACAAAGAAAAATTATATGTTTTGCAGTAAACACCCACACTAAAAAGAAGTTTTTCAAAGCACCCTCCAACGGCTAAAAGAAATGTTCCCAGCCATTCTTTTTTTTTTCACTTATTAAACTACATTTATTAATCACACAACTGAAATACTTGCAGAGGCCAACAAAAATGTTAGTAAATGTCACAAAGAGCCCTTTGTAAAACAACAACCAGGACATACCGAGGAGAAACTTAAGAGTGTACTTAATATTTTGTTTCACTGCCCGATGTGACAGTAGTTTTTGTTATAAAAAAGTGCTTTTCAAGTTGACACAAATGATTTAGTGTACCTATAAGACACTTTCCAAAGAACTCAGGCTTCCCTCATTTATAACAGAGCACAGCGAGTATCTGTGACAAGGATTTTATAATAGAATCTCATTTTGAACTATGGCTCGCCCTGTAAAAGTCACTTTAATAAAGTACAGTAAGAAACGGAGGGATATGAGAGAGAAAGAGAGAGAGAGAGAAAGAGAGAGAGAGAGAGAGAGAGAGAGAGAGAGAGAGAGAGAGAGAGAGAGAGAGAGAGAGAGAGAGAGAGAGAGAGAGAGATTCTAAATAGAGGACAAAGCCAGGAGCACAGGCCTGAAAATGGAGCAGGCAATTAAGGGCTTCATGACCTCAATGTTTCCTTTCTCTCTATTTTTTTTTTATCTCTCCTCTGCCTTTCCTTTCTCTCCTCTCCTCTCGAGTCACCTCACCTGGCGTACGATATGTGTGTGTTTTAGATTGTGGCTCTGAGAGTTTTCTAACAGTAGCATCATGTACACAGTACCTGGCGCACACGCACCTGTTGAGTGATCACATGACCTCCTGTGGCCTCTGAGCGCTCCACATACTGAATAATTCAGTTCAGAGAACAACACTGGAGGTGTTCACACACACAGATGAAACACAACACTGAATTATCATGTCCCTAATGTCTACTAGGCAGAGTGAACAAGTCTATTTCTACATATTCATACTGTGCGGGTGATAATATTGTTAATAGCGGTGCTTGTTATGGTAAGCATCACTGTTACTAATGCTCCAAGGGTTATGGATTTGAGCAAACTCAAAGTCCAAGTATAAAACTTCAGTGCATAATTGGCAACAGACATGAATGATACGTCTCATCATACTTATATGATATAGGCCTAGTAAAACAGTACTTATATAATACTACACTTAGAGCTTTTTTGACTTTAAGCTTTAACAGAACGCTTACTAATACACAAGTGTTTTTGGTTTTTAAAGTAAAGACAAAAAGCTTCCATTGCAACCGTTTATGCACCTGGCCCCCAAAATGTTCTTTTCTTTTCTTGTTTTCCTTTCTTCAAAATCTTGTGAAGAAACAGGATGGCTTACATAAGGTTTAAAAGTACGGTTTGAGAGATCAGGAAATGAACTAGCAGTTACATGCACAGACAGAGAGCAAGAAAGCTAGAAAAAGAAAGTGAAGTCAGTCTTGTGTGGTCATTCAGGGCCAAACAAGCTAGAACTGAATGATTCATGTGCATGCAGGCTAACGGAAACCGTCATGTCCCTTTATGCATTAAACAAACGTCTTTTAATGAATTCTTTTTTTTCAATACAAGCCAAAAAATAGCTCCACCAAAATACCTTCAGGATGCAAACAATACAACTTCTGCAGTGCTTTCTGACTCTGCTTTTAGATAAGGAGTGAATCATAATGAAACCCCGATCAGAACATTATTGCTCCTCTCTTGTGTAGCCACAACAAAACGTTCATGCTCGAAGAAGACCGTTAAAGATGGTAGCTGTGTTTGGGAACATGGTAGCTGGTTTCTAGCTGGTCCAAAACCAGTCTGACGACCTTAAACTGGCCTTTGTTGCTGGTCCAAGATGGTCTACCAACCACTGATCATATTGGACCATTTTAAGATGGATTTTCCAGCAGGGTTGTTTGTTATTGTTTAGCCTATAATTTATTGTCTACTAGTTTTTTTTGCAGACCAAGAAAATAAGAGAAAACTACATGAGCATTAGTTCTCCATTACATACACAAAAAGAAAAGTGAAGTCAGTTTTGTGTGGTCATTCAGGACCAAACAAGCTAGAACTGAATGATTCATGTGACTTCAAGGGTGAGATGGTCGGGTATAGAGGATGTGAAATAGCCGAGGTCTCAGAGCAGAAACCGTTATCGTTTCTAAAAGCATACGGTTTTAGAAAGCTGCCCCTGCAGAGCCCAACTGTAGAATTTGACACATCCGTCAAAAAATATGTGCAGAAATACCCTCCACTCTGCCGGAAACGTCAACACAGCTGTCGTTCTTCAGGAAAAGCCCTGGATAAAGTGAGCTATAAGAATGCTGCAGCTTTTCCTTGCCATTTTAGCCTGATCAATAATCGGTATTTCAAAACTATGCTGTGAACACAGTAAAGATCAGGCATGCTGTGTACTGGTTTATAATGGCCAGTTGGATGACTGTGGGTGGATAAATAAAATCTGCGTGTGCCTGAGCGTGGGCGAAGAGAACCGTACCATGCCAGCAGCGTTTTTTATATGAGGGGAAATGAAGATCGGTGAGACCCTCTTAATGGTGTGCTTGAACTGGCCAGTCAGAGTTGCCATGACTCCTGTCTCTTGGGTTGCTATGACGGCAGCGTCTTCACATAGAGCTCAGATCCACCTAATCATAGGTTTAATAGATGTGTGCTCACAGTCGGAGCTCTTCTATTACAAAACACTTCTCTGACTGAACAATCATGGTCAAAGTTTATTTACATTAGTGTAATCTTGTGACACCTTGTTTAGTGATACTGTAATTATATTAACATGCAATGTGTAACAATAGTGTGAAGTATCACACAATCGTTAAAAGGGGAAATCACTGGTGGGAATGCATGTGTGGTAGAAAGGCGAAAAATAATGTTGTCTTCCCTTTTACCCATAATGCACTGGTTACGTCTAAGGTCACTCTCAGTCTGCTCCTATTGGATAGGCCTGATCAGAGTCAAATACCGCCTTGCTTTAGTAGGAAATACTTCTTAGCAAACTTTTAGTCACAATGGTGTCAACTTGTACCAGGATGCAAGAATTCAAAGAGTAAATGTTCAGCAGTAATGAGTTATTTTCAGTTTACAGTGAAGGATCCAGTGAGTTGCAGGCAGTGGCTAAAGGCTTTATAACCAGTCCTGCTCAACCCGCTCCGAGCGGGATTCGAACCCAGGTCGCCGGCATGGGAGGTGGGCGTGCGAACAAGGACGCTAAAGACCACTAGCGTCAGTCGCTGCATTGTACCAAATGGACCCTTTTCACAGACTCTGACGAGTTTTAACTGTCAACAGCATCGTAAATCCTGCACAGTTTTTATATACAGTAGTCAACATTTAAAGTGGATCAAAAAAGTTCATCAAAGTTGTCCTAAGACAAGAACAGGTATTGTTCAAAATCCATGTATAACTCTGAAAGGTTTTGATCCACTTCAAATGTTGACTACTGTAGTGTATATATATATATATATATTTTTTTTTTATAATATTTGTATATTTATAACACTATACTTAGTATTATATTACCTATGCATCAAATTACAAAAAACTAGTTATGGCTGCTGTGAGGGTGTTTCTAACAGTAAAATAGTAAAATAGACGGTAAAATTGCTATCTTTCTCTCTTCCGACTGCCGTTATCAATCTTTTTTTTTTTTTTTTACTCTTTTTGAAAGTCATGAAAATAATATTGTGGAGCACAAAAAATATGTTTAATGTAGTCTCTCATTCGCCACTTTAGAAGTTTACCCAACTATGATGACTTCTGCTTCTGAGAAACCCGGAAATGGTCAATACAAAGCAGGTTGAAAATCGGCGAACTTACACTTTAGGTAAACCTCTCAGACGGGCAATAATCGGGCATTATGAAATTTGGACACAATCTATTCAAGGACTGTCTTCCTCCAGTGCAATAATCCGACCTGGTTAATCCGACTCTCCCCTGGTTAGCACACAAAGATTAAATTACTGCAGTCAAAGCGACCGGGGCGACCCGCCGCACGTATAAACACTGTACAGGTCTGCAAGGATGCACAACTAGAACTGTGCATCAGTGCAACTATTACTATGGTAGACGCACAAATTGAATATCAGCTAACTAACAACCTGAGAGTAAATCACTATTGTGTGGTGGATGAAAACATGCATGCATGGCGATGCAAGTGGCTGCAGACTGCAAAACAATCCCACTGTTTATCAGCAAACACACGTGCATGACCACAATCACTGCAAAAGCAATGCATGCAGGCTAACGGAAACTGGCATGGCCCTTTATGCATCAAACAATGCATCATACATTTCTGCAGTGCATTCTGACTCTGCTTTTAGATAAGGAGTGAATCATAATGAAACCCCGATCAGAACATTATTGCTCCTCTCTTGTGTAGCCACAACAAAACGTTCATGCTCGGAGAAGACCGTTAAAGATGGTAGCTGTGTTTGGGAACATGGTAGCTGGTTTCTAGCTGGTCCAAAACCAGTCTGACGACCTTAAACTGGCCTTTGTTGCTGGTCCAAGATGGTCTACCAACCACTGATTGGATGGATTTAGGATGGATCCAGCAGGGTTGTTGGTTACTGTTTATAATGTATTGTTTTTTACAGATAAGACAATAAGAGGAAACTATATTGAGCATTTATGGCATTAGTTCTCCATTACATACATTTTACTATGGTAGCCACACACTGTAAAAATGTTAAGAATCATTATAATATATATATAATATTTGGGTCAATGCATTAACTTGATACTATAATTTCGGTACTTGACTGTATGAGTTTCAAATCGATTATCTTTGTCCTTAATTAACTTCAAAGTGGTCAAAAAAAAAAAAAAGTCTAATGAACTTTGGCACCACTTTGATTTCACTCTTAAAAATGGCAGCATTAAAACTTATTATTAGTGTATTGTTATGGTATTAGCCACCACTGCAATCAAAAATTAATAAGCAAAAAGTGAAAGAAATATCCTGACACTGTTTGAAAGTGAGCACAAATTATTATCTTGGTTTTACAGTATAGGCTAATAGTGCTGAAACCAGCACCTTAAACAAGCCTAAGATGGTTTATGGGTTTTAGTTCAGCTTGTCAAGCGCACCCAAAACCACCGTAAAACCAGACCGAACTCACAGACCAGCATTCCCACTACAGTGTTTAGGGGAAACTATGGTTACCATGGTGAATTTTCATAAGTGTGTTCTGTTATAGCCGCATGTCAAAGTCAAAACTAAGTTACTCACGTCCCGAGCACCTCTTTGAATTCAAACATCTCCTTGATATCATCGACCTGCTTCTTCCACGAGCAATCCCCGCCGGCCTCTCCGTTCTCCCGAGCCATGGCGGAAAAATCGGGGAGGACCGTAGATGGAGAAGTGAGCTGGAGATCCCCGGAGATTTTCCCCGCTTTCCCACGCTGCACTTCCTGCTCTTTCTTCTCTCGCCTTCCCCGGTTCAACCGTTACCAAACAACCCCGGTGAGGATCTCCCGAGTGCGCTCGTCTCCCTCAGACAACCTAAACGGTTTGACGTAAATAGTTCAGAGTGGCGCGTGCGTGCGTGTTTCACCTTTGCGGTGTCTTAACGGCACCGGTGCGGGTTTATTCCGCCGCGCGCGGCTGCTGAATGTCGATCCCGCGCGGACTGATGCGCTGCATCTGTTGTTATGGCAATGAGGAGAGAGAGTGAGTGAGTGAGTGAATGAGGAGGAGGAAGATGCTGTGCTCCTCACCGCGCGACCTGACAAAGAGCAAATGCATGAGAAATATGGCAAGCCGTTTTAACACTCAACTAATAAGCATCTTTTTTGTTGTTGTTACGAGTTAATAATGAAAAAAAAAAAAAAAATGTTTTCAGCGACTAGTACCGATTCATTAGATACCAGTACTTTAACTATTAACTTACTGATATCTATTCTGGCTTTACTGGTTTCTTACTAGACAATGGTATCAATCTGAAATGTTACTTGTACCCCTTTTTTTATCTCAATAGTTACTAACAAGTTGGCTACATATGGAGTCTATTCAATTCGTACTTGGAAAATAGAATAGATACTACTATTGCAATTCAATTAACTAAAGAAAAAGTATTAGACCTAATGAACAGTTAATAGTAAACCTGGAAAAGGTTCCAGCAAAAAACAGATTACATTGTAAGACGTGAATAATTGATATGTGAACCACAAATCCCAAAATAATTCAATGGCCAAAAAAAAACAAAAAACATTTTTTGCTACAATTTAACAATGGAGTAGTTGTGATATAGTCACAAAGGAGTAAATATGCAATTATAAGTGACAGATTTAAACATTGTGCATTGTGGAAAGAACTATAACTAGTCACTGTTGAAATAAAGTACTGGTATCTAATGAATAATACAATTTTAAAATATATATAGTTTCTATTGGATCTCTCCCTGGTATTTACAAATATGTTCTATTACTATAAAAAGTAATAGTTTTATGGAATAAATGTTAAAATGGCTTGCCATATAGGAGAGAAGAGGAGGAGGAGAGATCGTGTGCTTGTGTGGATTGTTCGCATTGCACCAAAAGCATGCTCAAGTCCAACTGAAAAAAGCATGCATCCGTTCAGATCAATTATTTTAATAAAGTCTAAGTAAATAAAACAGTGGCCACATTAATATGCATTATGGCACATGCACGATGATGATATTAATCACTGTTGATAGTTACTGCATTTTAAAGCAACAAAGTCAATATGTTAGGCAAAATAGTTCAGGCAAAGTCAAGGTAAAACAACACTTTGGCTACATCTGCTGGCACCTATTAGCAGACTGATGAGGATAATAATCCACGAACCAGCTTCAGAGTTCTACACACGCCTCGCCTGTGTTTAGCATTAAACTGTTAAGCTTTAAAAGTGCAGGGAATGCTTAAATTATACACACCACGACTTAAATAATACAAATTAACACAATTGCACTGTAAAAATAATATTTAACTTGATGTCGGTGGCCTTCTCATAGCAAGTTGCCATGTGACTTTTAGATAAAGATGGTGAGAGGATGCCAGAGCTTTTATGAGTCACTTGAAAACATTTATTTACAGTGACAACCTTTTCAATATTTTCCCCCAAAATTAGGCACTGTCCCTCCCCCCAGGAGCTCAAATGTCTCTATCACTCATAATACAATATTTAAGGGTTTAAAAGCATGTTTGAGA
>NC_137125.1:50531937-50556937 GCF_949319135.1 Squalius cephalus
AACTCCTTTCTGAGAGCCTGCTCTGCTCTGATTGGTCAGATGGCCCGGTCTGTTGTGACTGGAATGCCGCTTACAGCAATGATACAAATTATGGAAATGTTGTTCGCGGTCAGGCATTATGCAAATTTGTTCAAACCTACGTTACATTACTGACGACTCGTTTCAGGCAGTTCAGAATGGGTTCTTCCTTTTGGGAGACAATAACTCCATTAATCATACTCTTTGATCTTTGAAACGTTGCAGATCTTTTACATTCACAAACAGCATATATTACACACTGCATGAAAGGAAATATTAAAAAAAAGCATAATAGAGGCACTTTAAAGTGAGTCACTTCGGCTACTGAATACGGCTGATATTCTCATGCATAAATGAAGCCGGTGTGTGTTATAACTCACCAGCTTAAGAAAATCAATGAGTTTATAGGCATCTTCCCCTGTGGTCAGGTCCAGGAAGTCTCGTGGGATTCTGTAGGACAGACATGGGCTGGGCTGCACCGTGACCTCACTGGTGGTGCATCGAAATGCAGGTCCGTCCTAATAAAATACGGTATGCATGCCATTAAAGGGATAGTTCACTTTGAAATTAAATTTTGGTATGTTTTAGCTTACCTGAAGGGCATCCAAGATGTAGGTGTCTTTTTTTCCGCAGTAGTTTTAATTTTGATATTTTTAGGTCAAACCGTTCTTGTCTGTCAGTCATTTAATGCAGGTCTGTGGTCACTGTCTCAAAGAGCATGCACAGAGTCCAAATTAAAACAATTCCCCATCGTCCAAATTAAACAATTCCCCATCGTAAGTACACATTGATGGCCTAAGACACGAAACGAGCGGTTTGTGTGAGAAAACGAACAGTATTTATATCGTTTTTACCTCTTATAACACACCCACGTCCAAGTGATCTGAGGGCGCGGGCGCTTCCTGCTGTGTGACGTGTGCGCAGACTGGTGCATATACACTAGATTTCGCATTAAAGACATTCGTTCCAATGAACTGCCGTACCCAAGGCGACATCTAGTGTATATATATCTATGCACCAGTCTGTGCACACGTCACACACCAGGATGCGCTCGCGCCCTCAGATCACTTGGATGTGGTTGTGTACAAGAGGTAAAAACGATATAAATACTGTTCGTTTTCTCACACAAACCGCTCGTTTCGTGTCTTAGGCCATCAATGTGTACTTACGATGGGGAATTGTTTAATTTGGACGATGGGGAATTGTTTAATTTGGACGATGGGGAATTGTTTTAATTTGGACTCTGTTTATGCTCTTTGAGACAGTGACCACAGACCTGCATTAAATGACTGACAGACAAGAACGGTTTGACCTAAAAATATCAAAATTGAAACTACGGCGGAAAAAAAGACACCTACATCTTGGATGCCCTTCAGGTAAGCTAAAACATACCAAAATTTAATTTCAAAGTGAACTATCCCTTTAATAAAACACAGCACACTTGTCTTTTAAAATACTGCCAGTGAAATATATTTGAACAGGGTTTGATGTATAATGGGTACCATTGTCAAGTATAAAATACCTGCTGTGTTGTGTCCTCTTGCGTCTGATTGGCTGAGAGATTTTTGCCAGATGTTAGCTCCTCCCATGTGAAAAGCAAAGAGTCTGTGACATCACCAAATGGGTTGAAGTCAATCAACCACACACGTCCCTTTGGAAAAACAAACTTTTTTATATTAAGGCGCTTATTTAAGGTTTGTGCAGTCTTGTAAATACACAAGTCGAATCATTAAAGAGGCCATATTATCCCCTTATGCAAAGTCTTGATTTTGTTTTTAGGGTCTACTAGAATTTTGATAAATGCTGATGAACACTAAACTTCAGAGGACAACCATACATTGCTATACAGTAACTTACACATTTGAATGTAAAATTTGCATTCATAAAAACCTTACTGAGCTGTCTCTGTAAACATCCAGGACAACTGGAAAAAAAGAGAATATTGTTTATGAACATATGTAACTTTTAAAAAAATACGACAAATATTTTCTCCTCCACACTGATACACTTACAGTCCTCATCTGGGAACTGGTATTGGATGTGGTCTCGGAAGAATTCCAGTATAGATGAGGAGATGCTGGCCTCTTGTTTGGCGATGTGATGGTAATGTTGTGTGTAATCTCTCTGACAGATCGCTAAAGAAACATAAGATGATCACATGCTACATTTTACAATGCATTCAATTAAAATCATTACATTCAAAACAGAATATTCACATATTAGTTTAATAAATGCAGGATGTTCATACCAATTAGTTTATTCTCTTTCACAAAGCAACGGAATTCTCCTCCTGGAATGAGCTCGCTCCATTTTCTCAACACCAACTGCACAAAATGATTCCCACAGAGAAACTATTTATCATTTAATAGTATTTATTTAATGAAGAGATATTTAAGGGTTATCCATCGGGTTTCACTGCGGTATAATAAAATCGAATCTAATATAATGCAATATAATGTAATGTTCAAAAGTTTGGGGTTGGTAAGATTTATGTTTTTGTCTCATATGCATTTATTTGAAAAACACAGTAAAAACAGAAATATTGTGAAATATTACTAAACATTTAATATTACTTCTATTTTAATATAAATATAATATAATATAAATATGAAATATAATTTATTTGAGTGATTTATAGCTGAATTTTCAGCATCATTACTCCAGTCTTCAATGTCACATGATCCTTCAGAAATCATTCTGATATGCTGATTTGCTGTTAAAAATAATAATAATAACATTATTAACAATAACATTGTACAATAACTTGTACAATACAATTATTGTTATTAATAATGTTCACATGTCCTTGCTGAGGTATTGATTACTATATAAAAAAAAAAATGTTTGGCCCCAAACTTTTGAATAATAATAATATAATATAATATAATATAATGGTGTGCTATGGAACAAAAATATCTGAATGGTGCATATTGAAAAAAGTATGCTTGACTGCTTTATTGTGTTTTCTGTACCTCATAGTTTATGGTTGGGTCTGGAGAATCATCACTACAATGAAGAAATCTGCCAAAGGAGGTACAAAATTATTACTTCAACCAACCAGCTTTCTTGAATTTCTTAAGAAGAAAAGGTTACACTTTATTTTAAGGTGTCATTGTTACAGTGTAATTATATATCTAAGTACTGAGTAATATTAAGCAACTACATGTACTTACTATAGGGTTAGGGTAGGATTAGGTTTTGGTTGAGGGTTAGTTGCATGTAATTATGCATAATTTACTGTTATCACTATGGTAAGTACATGTAACATATCATATGTAACAAGGACACTGTAAAATAAAATGTTACCGAAGAAAAATCAAATCACACAGAGCTTGATGGGAACCGGGAATATCAGCCTTTCTGCACCTGTGTGAGAGACTTACGGCTGTGTGAGGTCATGCGTGATGAAATCTGAACTTTTGAAGAGGAGGAAGATGTCGCTTAGACTCTGACATTGCAAGGAACTGTTGAGGGCAATCCAGTTAGCGTCCTGAGAAGAAAGATGAAGTGTACTGTGAGTATTATACGTTCATATGTATGAAATACAATTGGGAGTAAAATCTACTCACTCGAGGGGCGCTCCAGTTCAGTTTTGGGAAGACGCATCCACCTAGAACATTTATTGCCTCCTGCACCTTTACATTGAACTCTGGGAATTCTGGGGCCTGTGGAAGATACACACAATTTAATACCTGCACAACTATATCAGATCAGCTCAGCTTTGACTGGCTGAGAGGAATGAGACGCACCGTAACTGTTGTTGTAGTTTCATCGTCAGTCCACTGGAAAACAAAAGCACGAGATCAGGAAACTGGTTGTATAAGAGATATCTAAATGTGCTTGTATTTCACACAGCCACACACATACCTGAATGTCCTCCTCATCTGAGTCACTGTTGTTCGCCTGTGTTTGCAAATTGTTGTTCTCACTGTAAAGAGGGACAATAATACATCCTATAACCCGGCAAGAACAGAAACTGTTTCAATTGTTTGTTCAATACCAATTCTCACCTGCCAGAAACCACAAGTGTCCCGTCATCTAATAAGTAATCGATTACATTTTGAGGAATAGGTAGTATCAAGCTGGAAAAGAGAAAATAACCAGCACTAAATACTTAATAACAACAGCACATACATTTTTTTTTTTTTAAATAAAAAACATTAGCATATAAACTCCAAGGTCCATCATTATTTTAAGCTTTGTTGTTATAGCACTTAATTTACACACACACACACACACACACACACACACACACACACACACACACACACACACACACAGGCTATATAGAGAGAGAGAGAGAGAGAGAGAGAGAGAGAGAGAGAGAGAGAGAGAGAGAGAGAGAGAGAGAGAGAGTACAGTACAGTAATGCAATTTTTTTTATATATATATATATTCATATTCGAATACAATGGTACTTATCAAAAAAACTAAACATGGCAGTACTAAGTAGCCTATCCAAATGATCGTAAACAAACATGGTAGCATGATAAATGCCCATGGCTGCATCATTCCCATAATTTGCTATGGTACTTTTTCCTACAACGCTCGATGTTTGGACTCTTTCTGAGTTTCCGCGTGAGCCCCGATCATTATATATTATTTACCCCACTGTGCAAATAACTCTCTTACCTCTTAATGGTGTGTTTCTTGAATAAAGGATACCAAACAGAAAACTGACAGTTTACAACCTGCTCCTTCTTCATGCTGCCTGAAACTACACTGGTAATCTGCGCAACCTCAAAAACATTCCGGTATAACTATAGAACCGGTTACTACAGTCAGTTCCGGTTTATAACTGTGCTTTGTTTTGTAACAATTCTGTATTTTTAATACTTTAAGGACGTTTTATGTTCAATCATATTTTTTATTTTTGAATTTAAGCGGCCAGGTTGACAACATAATGTATACAACGAGAACATGATGCAATGTACAAGAGGAGGAACTGTTTTAGCTGCACACAAGTGGGCAGATGTTCATTGAACACGTGACTACATGAAAGAAAACTAACTATACATCACCATACTTTCTAGTGCCAGATCACTGTGGTCTATTTGACATTCTCTCGGATTTATCTGGTAAGTACCCCGCTAATTCAAACGACTTAGACAGATCTCTCGTTACCTTTTTGCGTATTAACTAGTTGAAATAGACTATGGTCATCATCATGACAACATCATGCGTCCTGTAACTTAATTTCTTTTGCACGTGCAGAATTAACACAACAGACACAAGATGAGCTCTCCAAAGAAAGCCACTACTGAACCTCATGTAACCAAAGAGGAGGTAAGAGTCTGTCTTAAATGAACAGTAAAATAAACATGCTACATTTTGCCTTCATGTAAACACCTACATGTTGTTACCAAGTGCTCTTTAACAGTAAAGTATGTGCTCTTAGGTTATAGCAAGTGGGAACTGGGTGAAGCTTGAGAAGACCACATATGTGGATCCCTCTGGAAGCACCAGGTATTGATCTGTGACTGTGTGTGAATGATGTGTGACCTCTGGACTGTGAGTGGAGTGGACATGATGATGATACTCTCACTGGTTATTTCTAGTTAGATAGCTAGGTAGTTGGATAGATAAATAATTGGAATAATCTGGTTTAATTCCGTCAAACTGCCAAATATATATTTTCGGAATAATTTCTAGATAGATAGACCGACAGACGAATGGATTGATAGACAGAAAGAGACATCAATGTACAGACAGACAGATACACACATGCATACATGCATACATATAGACAGACAGACAGACAAACAGATGCTATCTTTCTAGACACTTAACTGGAATATCTTTTGTGGATCTTTGTCCCCTCAGAACATGGGAAACCGTGAAGAGAACAACCCGAGTAGCCAACACTGAAGCTGATGGTGTGTGTGCTTCCAGACACTCTCACACACTTTCATTTGGAACTTTTTATTCATGCTTTAATGCTCTATAAATATTGTAAGGTGTGGGAATCATAGCCCTCCTGAAGCGGACCCTACATAAAGACTGTGTCGTCATGGTGAAGCAGTTTCGTCCACCCTTGGGATGCAACGTACTGGAGTTTCCTGCAGGTCTGATGATGCCGGTCTGCTTTAGGTTTGTACAGCCTATAATAGTTTATATAAAATAAAATAACCATTGATTATTCGCTCTGTATGAACATTTCAGGTCTGATTGATGACAATGAGACTGCTGAAGCGGCTGCTTTGAGAGAACTAAAGGAGGAAACGGGTTACAAAGGGGAGGTCGTGGGCATCACCCCAGGTACAACTGCTGTCATGTGTGTGTATACTTGACAATATGCTTATACGTATTTTAATTAGGGCTGTCAAACGATTAATCGCGATTAATCACATCCAAAATAAAAGTTTGTTTTTACATAATATATGTGTGTGTACGGTGTATAATTATTTTCTATATATAAATACACACACATGCATATATATTAAAGAAATATTTGCATGTATATACTGTGTATATATATTTATATTATATATCATTTATATTATATATAAATATTTATATATAAATAACACATTTTTCTTAAATATTTATGCATGTGTGTGTATTTGTATATAGAAAATAATTATACTCCATACACACACATATATTATGTAAACACAAACTTTTATTTTGGATGCGATTTATCACGATTAATCGTTTGACAGCCCTAATTTTAATATCTCATCCCATTTTCTGTCTTTCAGTCACATGTTTAGACCCGGGCTTGTCTAACTGCACCACACAGATCGTGATGGTACATATTAACGGAGATGACAGTGATAATATAAACCCCACTCAGCAGCTGGGTGAGTGAAGGATCATGTCCTGTCATTGAAACATAGTGTGTTTGAAATGAATGCAGAGCTATTTATTCTTTTTTTTTTCTCCATTGTGCATGTCTAGGTGATGGAGGTATGTATTTGTTTTCCTGTAAAAAACAAGTCACCATTATTGATAATGTTTTATTTATTTTTTATTTTTCTGAAAATGTATTTTGTGTCTCAGAATTTGTGGAGGTTGTTCTTCTACCTTTGGATGAATTCCAGCAAAAAATCGACGGTGAGTGGATTTCTTGCTGATGAGAAATGCATCATTTTTTTAGTTTATAATTATGTCCATTGGTTATGAATAACTGTATTGCTAAATAAAAGCTCAAGCTCAAGTCTCTTATGCTGAGGAAGAATCATCAAAAATTACAGTAAAAACAATAATATTGTGAAATATTAGGTACTATACGGTTATCCGGACCACATATGACCACACGTGACCACAACCGCTCTTGGTTGGTCGTAACCCCAGTGACGGGTAGGTTTAGGGGCGGGGTTGGGGTAGGTCATCACATGTGGTCCGTATAGTACCAAATATTAATACAATTTAAAGCAGGGTTCACCAATCTCGGTCCTGGAGGGCCGCTGTCCTGCAGAGTTTAGCTCCAACCCCAATTAAACACACCTGAACCAGCTAATCAAGGTCTCACTAGGCATACTAGAAACTTTCAAACAGGTGAGTTGGAGCTGGTTGGAGCTAAACTCTGCAGGACCGAGATTGGTGAACCCTGATTTAAAGTAACAGTTTTCTATTTAAATATATTTTTTAATATAATTTATTCCTGTGATTGTAAGGCCAAATTCTCAGCATCATTACTCTTCAGTGTCACATGATCCTTCAGAAATCATTATAATATGCTGATTTGCTTTTATTACTATTATTGCTATTAAAGGGGACATATCATGCTAAATCCACTTTTTTAGCCCTTAAATGCATTTTGTTGTATATTTGGAGTGTTTAGAAGTACAGAAAAGTTGAAATTATTCTCTTCAGGTGCTTCGTTGATATCTTTATATTCAGTTTTGGCCTTATTTTTCAACCTGTTCCGATTTTTCTGTTATCTATGACGTTTTGTGAACTATTACGTCAAAGTATTTGCAGCGGAACTGCCAAATAAGGACATTGACTTCCAGCCCAACACTTCGAGCAATCCGCCATTTTTATTTATCGCTGCAATTTTGTAGTCCAAGCTAAAAGATGCAGAAGTTACGAGAGGGTAAGTTAAAATGTTCGGTTGTTGGATGTAGTAACCCACACGCTTCATTACACCGTCTAATGTAGATGAACTGCCGCGCTTGTGACAGGGCCATAGACTGTGGACAGGGCGCATGTTTAACTGAAAGAACTAGCAGAGAGAGAGAGAGACCTGGATCTTATGCACTCTCTCTCTCTTCGGAGCCAGGCGAAAGTGTAAACAAGACTTCACCGTCTCCAAACTAGACGCTGTCTTGCTCTCTCTCCCTCGCACATATTAATCAAAATAAATCGACACGGTGGTAAAAGGTCGGAAGACCAAAGTTTCATGTGTAAATACAGTACACACCATTGCGATACATCCATATGAAGACGTTGTTCTGCAGGTTCGTCGTCTTCATTTTCATCTCGCTCCGGCTCCGACTCTGGCTCGAACATGTAAGGCTGGCTGGACAAGTCTTCCGTTGTTGACATTTTGTTAATAACGTGTGAATAAAAAGTTTCTGTGCTGCTAGATAATCGTATCTCTGCTATCAAACTACAAAAATGGCCGAACGGGGTGGAGTTGAACCGAGTGTCACCTCTGCATCCTGGAGAGGGGGCGGGGTATGAAGTGACTCAATTGCATTTAAAGAGACCGCACCAAAACGAGTTGCTCTCAGACGCACATCAGAAAAGGGGTAGAAAAGGGTCCTGTGGAGCTATAATAATGAGGAATTCAGACCCAAGCATTGCAGTTCCGCTTTATATAGACTACAAATGTATGATTTATATGTAAAAAGGAACAATTTAAAAGCATGATATGTCTCCTTTAATATCAGTGTTGAAAACAGTTGTGCTGCTTAATTGTTTGTGTAAACTGTGATGCACTACTATTTAAAAGGTTAGGGTAAAAAAAATATATTATATTCAACAAGGATGCATTAAATTGGTTCAAGTGCCAGTAAAGACATTTATGATGTGACAAAAGATTTATATTTCAAATAAATGCTGTTCTTTTAAACTCTCTATTCATCAAAGAATCCTGATTTTTTTTTATCACGGTGTCCACAAAAATATTAAGCAGTAAAAATGGTTTTCAACATTGAAAATAACAATAAATGTTTCTTGAGCAGTAAATCAGCACAATAGAATGATTTCTGAAGGATCATGTGACACTGAAAAGTAGCGATGCTGAAAACTCAGCTTTACCATCACAGGAATAAATTACAGTTTAAAATATATTCAAACAGAAAACAGTTATTTAAAATGCAATAATTTTACAGTATTTTTTATCAAATAAATTCAGCCTTGGTAAGCATAAGAGAATTATATATATACACTAGCGTTCAAAAGTTTGGGGTCAGTAAGATTTTTAATGTTTTTAAAAGAAGTATCTTCTGCTCAACAAGACTGCATTTATTTGATTAAAAAAACAAACAAAAACAGTAATATTGTGAAATATTATTCCAGTTTAAAACAGCTGTTTTCTATGTGAATATACAGTGAAGTGTAATTTATTCCTGTGATCAAAGCTGAATTTTCAGCATCATTACTCCAGATCCTTCAGAAATCACTCTAATATGATGATTTCATGCTCAAGAAACATTCATTATTATTATCAATGTTGAAAACAGTTGTGTACAAATTTCTTTCAAAATTCTTTGATGAATAGAAAGTTCAAAAGAACAGCATTTATCTGAAATCTAAAGCTTTTGTAACATTAACACCACCGTTCAAAAGTTTGGGGTCAGTAAGAATTTTAATTTGATTTTTTGGGGAAAGAAATAAAATAAATCAATACTTTTTTTCGTCAAGTATGAGTTACAGTAAAGACATTTAGAATGTTAGAAAATATTCTATTTTAAATAAATGCTGTTCTTTTGAACTTTCTATTCATTTTTTTTTGTTTGAATAATTTTGAAAATTTGTACATGTTTTCAACATTGATAATAATAATGAATGTTTCTTGAGCATCAAATCATCATATTAGAGTGATTTCTGAAGGATCATGTGACACTGAAGACTGGAGTAATGATGCTGAAAATTCAGCTTTGATCACAGGAATAAATTACATTTTAAAATATATTAAAATAGAAAACATTTTAAATTGACATAATATTTCACAATATTACTGTTTTTTATCAAATAAATGCAGTCTTGGTGAGCAGAAGATACTTCTTTTAAAAACATTTAAAAATCTTGCTGACCCCAAACATTTGAACAGTAGTGTATATATATACAGTGCTATGCATAAGTTTAGACACCCATGCTAAAGTTGCCTAAAAAGAGGAATAAAAAATCATCTTTTGAAAATTGAACTTAATGCCTTAATTAAAAAAATTAGGAAAAATCCAACCTTTAAGGACACCAATTTTCTTTGTGATTGAATAATGTATCGTAAATAAATAAATGTTCTTCCTTAAAATACAGGGTGCATCATCACACAGCCTTCACCATACCTAGAGATTGGCATGGTTTTATTTCAGTTAGCCTAATAGCTATTTGCTGATTTGCATTGAGAGATGATCTTATGGAAAGTACTCCATGCCAATCTCTAGGTATGGTGAAGGCTATGTGATGATGTGGGGCTATTTTAATTCCAAAGGCCAAGAGAACTTTATCAGGATGCATAGTATCCTGGATCCATGAAGTAACTGGCCTTTAAAAATAAAAATCTGCCTGCCTCTATGGGAATTTAACATAGGGGTGTCCAAACTTATGCACCCTGTATTTTAAGGAAGAACATTTATTTATTTACGATACATTATTAATTCACAAAGAAAATTGGTGTCCTTAAAGGTTGGATTTTTCCTAATTTTTTTAATTAAGGCATTAAGTTCAATTTCCAAAAGATGATTTTTTTATTCCTCTTTTTAGTCAACTTTAGTATGGGTGTCTAAACTTATGCATAGCACTGTATATATATATATATATATATATATATATATATATATATATATATATATATATATATATATAAATATATATATATATATATATATATTTATATATATTTATATATATATATATATATATATATATATATATATATATATATATATAAATCTTCCAAACTTTCAACCTCCAGTGTAAATGACCTATTTATTCAGTATTCATTTTGTATGCTTTTCACTCAATTTGTTAGATTTTGCTTTGACGTACTAAACCTTATGTTGTTCCTTTTTTTTTTTCTTTCTTTTTTAATAGTGTTACTGCAAAAAGAGAAAATCATTGTGGACTCCAAGGTGTATATCTATGCTATGGGAATGTCCCAGGCCTTCTTTAAACCCAGAGAGTTGCCTGTGCTGAAGCAGTGAGATTCTCCTCTGGAACACACTACAGGCCGACAGCAGTCAAACCCTGTGTGAGGAAATCAACTAATACTTGACCAGAGCCTTAGAGTTTTACCACAGATGCCTGAACATTCCTAATAAACTAACAGTACTACAGTATTAACCGTATTATTCAGTGTTCAATTCAAGATTAAATAGATGATTAAACAGGATTTGACCAAATTTAACTAAAAGTTCTGACAGCTAGTACTGTGCATTTTTTCTTCCCAGTACACCCTGTAACAACAAAAGAAAACCACAAAACTAAATAATAAAGTTATATTAATAGGCCATACAGTAAGTGTCATAGAAAGACTCCTTATTAGGAATTGTTCTTGGTATTGTAATCAGATCTTATCATAAAGCTGACATATAAAAAGTTTGTTTTTGATGTACTGTAGCTACGTGTTCATATACGTTCATATATATTGTGTATCCAATTGTCTAAAAGGCCTGCTTTGATTGTAAATTGTTCGAATACATTACAGTTTGTACTGGAAGATGCATTTGCAATGCTGTGTACGTGAATAACTATTCATTTTTATCTAATAAATTTAACAGTTTAGATTTTGCATTTGTGTGTGGTTTTATGTCTCTTAATTATTTATTATTCTTTCCTATCAGTCTTCCTTGCATATTTACTCAGAGTGTAATTCAAATTAATTTATCTTACATTTGTTTAACATAATTTATTGTTCAATAGCACAACTTGAGGTGTACAACTTGACACTGAATGCCTGTATATTTATATACATTTATAATTCACATGACTGTTATGAATAAAGGAATCCATTTAATATTGTTATGTAAATTATAAATGAACAATTAACTGTTTCATGTAGTACACATTATATAACTTATTGGAGTATTTATAATTTGATTTTACATTTATATTTTCAGTCTATCAAAGCAAATTCGAAATCTAAACTTAATTAATCCTTTACCAAGAACAGAGCTCAATACCAGCCAATATTCTCGGAAAACTAAGCGTGCTTAAAAAGATTTTTTTG
The DNA here is from genome assembly GCF_949319135.1 of Squalius cephalus. Classification (NCBI taxonomy): domain Eukaryota; kingdom Metazoa; phylum Chordata; class Actinopteri; order Cypriniformes; family Leuciscidae; genus Squalius; species Squalius cephalus. The sequence continues at coordinate 50,544,299 of NC_137125.1, forward strand.
AGCTAGACCTGGAAATGTAACTATCACTACGTGGCGCTACAGTAAATATTTTAACAGTATTATTGTTTTTTTTAAACATGTGATGCTTTAGTAAAACAGTTTAATTTGTTATATTATTATGTTATGGACATATAAATATAACCACGTGACGCTACAGTAAACATTTAGATTGATTATTATTATTATTATTCTTTATTTCAGACACGTGAATAATGGTCCATATTACACACAAGAAGAAAGAAGAGAAAAAGTTTGCTTTTTTTTTTTTTTTTACAAAAACAATTATTGTGACGTTTTTGTAAAATTGTGATGCTTTTGTAAAACAATTTAATTCTTCTTTTTTATTAGTATTATTATTATGTTATGGACAGGCACGACGTTCTCTCAGTGACGTATTTCCGGGGTCCTGAATATTAAACATTTTTCGCGCCAACATTGAAACAACAGCTGCTGCTTCTGATCCTCTGAGTTGTTAAATCACTTTCATTTAAACACAAAGCAAGGAAAAGCGATAAAAATCAAAATGACAGGTAGGTCCGACATCATATTAGTACAAATATGTGGCCAGTTTATTTCTTTGTTAAATAAACCATACCTAAATGAGATGAGATATGTTCCTGCAGTTCCCGAAATCTCTTGGGCTGATTTTTACTAAATACTTTATGATGTGTATTATTATGGTATCATTAGTATGTTATAATGTAATATAAACGTTTGTATGCTGTTGTTGCTCTTTTGAAATGCTGTTTTGGCCACAGTATATTCATTTCCTTTATTCGATCATATATTTTTATATGTAGTGCATGTGTTTATATAGTATTTTAAAGAGTATTACACATGACAGTCATATTATATTAGTTTTAATCTGTTGTATCTAATCAATGTGTAATAACCTGTTCTATATAGTATGTATATGATCCTTATAAAATGTTATATGAAATAATTTTAGTATTAACTGAATGTACATGCATTTATATAACAATGTTATGTTATATTTAGTAATTTTGTAACTGCTATGTTAATTGTATGAGCAATACTGTACAATGTAATTGTTGCTTGTGTCTGACATCAGAGGAGGAGAATCTGGACATGCTGCTGTCTTTATTTGCGGAGAGCGAGAGCCAGAATCTGGAGACTCCTGCTGCTGGAGAGGACACGGACAATCTGGACGACCTCTTCGATGAGGATGATGACGGTCATCAATATATTGAGCCGGAGGAGGAGGAGGAAGGGGAAGAAGACGTGGCACCTGGGAAATCCAGCTCTGTTGAAGGGGGCAGTGGCTTGAATAAGTCAAAGGAAGATCTGGAGGGTAATGCTCTAGTTATTCTAGGCATGTTTATAGAGCTGGTAAGTCCCGCCCATCCGTAAAACCCCCACTGGACCTCTAGGTTGAAAAATCGTCAATGCAAGTGAATGTGAGAAAATAATTATTTTCTGGTCCCGTTTGAATTGTGCCTTGAATGTGAACATATGTTGTCTGTGAATTTTTTATATAATTTTTCATGTTACGAGTTTGACAGTATATGGTATGATTCTTCGGCTAGCAGTTGTGGAAAAGACATAACGAGAAAGACTACATGTCGCCTATGTGACGTCACCCCATAAAGTTGACTTACCCGTGGTTTTCGCCAACCTCAGCGATTTTGTCCTCTCCCTGAAAGACGGCGGTGAAGTGCACCAAAGACACAGCCATGTTTAGCGGGATCCGTGAGCTAGTGTCCGTGTGCGAGTGGTGGTGACGTTTCAAACGCGTCGAAAGCAGCGAAGAGTTGTAGTCCACAAAGTGCTCACACACAAAGTCTAACCGTATCAAACTTCTACCCGCTAAATTGTAGCATTCTTCACACGAAAAATTATATTAAAAATTCACAGACAACATATGTTCACATTCATGGCAAAATTCAAACGGGACCAGAAAATAATTATTTTCTCCCATTCACTTGCATTGACGATTTTTCAACCTAGAGGTCCAGTGGGGTTCGCGGAAGGGGCGGGACTTACCAGCTCTATATATGCACAGGTTATACATGTGATGATCATGACTGTATTTGTCTTCCAGCCGAACTGAATTTAATGCAGCAGAAGATGCAAAAGCTACAGCAGCAGCTGGAGGCCTCACAGAAAACCACACAGCCTGAGAATAAACCGTCCATCCAGAGACAGGCGAGCACCAAACCCTTAACACCACCTCAGGGGGGTTTGAATAAGACCCCACCGACACGACGGGACAGCAGAGCCTCTCCTCCGTCAGGTGTCGCAGCAAAACAGAAGAACAAGCAGAGGTCGGCCCATCCACCCAAAGCAGGTGCAAGTCCAGTGTTTCTTGGTTCTTTTTGCTTACAAAAAGGATTATGGAAATGCTTGAAATATATGAATTATCATATATGCTTTAAAAAAATTTTTTTGATTGTAAATTAGCGTCCTCGGAAAGGCAGACTCCTATTGGCCAGAGTATGAATAACTGCCAATCTCAGCCAATGAGAGACAGTACGTTGAAGTCACCACCCCCTCTCAAGACTCCTCCCACTGTGCGTCAGGCAACGCCACGTCCATCTGTCAATCAAGAGGTTGCCGTGGAGAAATTCTCAGGTCTCAGACTCAGGTCAGTGAACAATAACTTTGGCTTGTTGAAATGATAAAAGAGGTACTATTATGTTTTTTTCTTCTTTATTGTGTAATTTTGCAGATACAAATATCTGTAAAGTTACAAAATCCCTCCTAAGGGAGTTCTTCTCTATATCAGAGCGCAGAGTTTCTGGACTCCCTGAAACGCCTCCATTGTAATCTTGAGTTTTAATCTGGGAACGAACACATCACTATGTTCCTTAGTTCACTACATCCACTATGCAAAAAAAAGGTTGAAACTCGTGTTCCAAAATGCGCTCAAAGCAGTTGACCAATCACATCACACTGGTCCAGACGACCAATCAGAGCACAATGTGCTTTTCTAAAGGAGGGGCTTCATAGAGAGAGGAACTAAACAGTGTTACTGACAGACTAGAAAGAGAGGTGCTGCAATAATGTAAAATAATGCTTTTTGAACATTCAAGCATGAAAACCTATTCTAGTAGACCCTAAAAACAAAATCAAGACTTTAAAAAGGAAATAATATGGCCTCTTTAATGTTGCTTTAATTGGTTTTATTACATAGAAATGTAATAAAAAATTAAGTTGTTAATTTAATGAGGATAAGATCCATAAATAACCTGATACCATCTGAACTTGACCTTAATTTTGCATAAATATGTATTTCAGATTTTCTCTTTCTTACTATTAAAAGCACAATGTTTGGGGTTTTTTTTCTCCGTAGGAAACCACGTCTGTCTTCCATAGACATTGAGCAAAAAATGTCCACCCGCAAACTGATCAAGCTCTCCCAGTTGCCTGATCGACTGGCCAGGGACAATTTAGAGGACAGTGACTGGGTCACTTTCGCAGTGGTGATAAATAAGATTACCCCACAGAGCAAAAACAATGTAAGAGCCCGGTGTTTCTGAGATCTGAACTGTAAATGGATTACATCTTGTATGTTTGATTTATACCCTTGTGTATTTTGTAGGGGAAAACCTTCAGCATCTGGAAGCTGAATGACCTTCATAATCTGGAAGTGATTGTGTCTCTCTTTCTGTTTGGGTCTGTTCACACGGATCTGTGGAAGACTGACACTGGGACAGTGATTGGCATCCTCAATCCAAACCCAATGAAGAACAAAGAGGGTTCCAATGAGGTTTGTGAACATAAAGTTTGTGATATTGAACCTCAATATATATATATATATATATATATATATATACACAGTGAGGAAAATAAGTATTTGAACACCCTGCTATTTTGCAAGTTCTCCCACTTAGAAATCATGGAGGGGTCTGAAATTGTCATCGTAGGTGCATGTCCACTGTGAGAGACATAATCTAAAAAAAAAAATCCAGAAATCACAATGTATGATTTTTTTTAACTATTTATTTGTATGATACAGCTGCAAATAAGTATTTGAACACCTGAGAAAATCAATGTTAATATTTGGTACAGTAGCCTTTGTTTGCAATTACAGAGGTCAAACGTTTCCTGTAGTTTTTCACCAGGTTTGCACACACTGCAGGAGGGATTTTGGCCCACTCCTCCACACAGATCTTCTCTAGATCAGTCAGGTTTCTGGGCTGTCGCTGAGAAACACAGAGTTTGAGCTCCCTCCAAAGATTCTCTATTGGGTTTAGGTCTGGAGACTGGCTAGGCCACGCCAGAACCTTGATATGCTTCTTACAGAGCCACTCCTTGGTTATCCTGGCTGTGTGCTTCGGGTCATTGTCATGTTGGAAGACCTAGCCTCGACCCATCTTCAATGCTCTAACTGAGGGAAGGAGGTTGTTCCCCAAAATCTCGCAATACATGGCCCCGGTCATCCTCTCCTTAATACAGTGCTGTCGCCCTGTCCCATGTGCAGAAAAACACCCCCAAAGCATGATGCTACCACCCCCATGCTTCACAGTAGGGATGGTGTTCTTGGGATGGTACTCATCATTCTTCTTCCTCCAAACACGTTTAGTGGAATTATGACCAAAAAGTTCTATTTTGGTCTCATCTGACCACATGACTTTCTCCCATGACTCCTCTGGATCATCCAAATGGTCATTGGCAAACTTAAGACGGGCCTTGACATATGCTGGTTTAAGCAGGGGAACCTTCCGTGCCATGCATGATTTCAAACCATGATGTCATAGTGTATTACCAACAGTAACCTTGGAAACGGTGGTCCCAGCTCTTTTCAGGTCATTAACCAGCTCCTCCCGTGTAGTTCTGGGCTGATTTCTCACCTTTCTTAGGATCATTGAGACCCCACGAGGTGAGATCTTGCATGGAGCCCCAGTCCGAGGGAGATTGACAGTCATGTTTAGCTTCTTCCATTTTCTAATGATTGCTCCAACAGTGGACCTTTTTTCACCAAGCTGCTTGGCAATTTCCCCGTAGCCCTTTCCAGCCTTGTGGAGGTGTACAATTTTGTCTCTAGTGTCTTTGGACAGCTCTTTGGTCTTGGCCATGTTAGTAGTTGGATTCTTACTGATTGCATGGGGTGGACAGGTGTCTTTATGCAGCTAACGACCTCAAACAGGTGCATCTAATTTAGGATAATAAATGGAGTGGAGGTGGACATTTTAAAGGCAGACTAACAGGTCTTTGAGGGTCAGAATTCTAGCTGATAGACAGGTGTTCAAATACTTATTTGCAGCTGTATCATACAATCATACAAATAAATAGTTAAAAAATCATATATTGTGATTTCTGGATTTTTTTTTATAGATTATGTCTCTCACAGTGGACATGCACCTACGATGACAATTTCAGACCCCTCCATGATTTCCAAGTGGGAGAACTTGCAAAATAGCAGGGTGTTCAAATACTTATTTTCCTCACTGTATATAAAAATACTCTTTTCTATCTTTAAAGGGGCTGTATGTACGAATTTTTATGTTTTAATCACTTTTTTTTTTTTTTTTGCCAATGTGTGAAAGCAAGACCTTCCCCAAGACTGATTTTATGTGACGGACTTGGGACGTTTTAGCCGAGAAAATCAAAAGGATGTGACGTTTACGCAGTTGTGCGCTTCTAAGAGCCTCTCTTCCGTTCTATGACACATGAAATGAATGCTTATACAATGTTCAGGATAATGCCGAAAGAGCCATTCTGAACTGTAATGTGAATGCCATGCAAAGAAAATGGATTAATTCAAACTATAGTCTCAGATCTATGCATTCTATAGTCTCAAAATATACATTATAATCAAACTATCATAACAGTGTCATTTTAATTACCTCATCTGTCGACATGATGCCAGTGAATTGCAGAGCTGGTGCGAACATATCCACATCGTTATGACCAGATGCTTTCTTAACTGCTGTTTTTTCACCGCTCTCATTTTTTGTTGTTTATTTTGTTATTGAGAGGAAAGCGCGCCATACATATTTACATATTCATCTGAATGTCGCTCTCAGCAGCGTGGAAGGTGTCTGAATTTTCGTTAACAGTATATCGCTGCAAAGATTTTTCCAGCTACTTTTTACTTCTAAATGAAGAATGAAAGAATGTTGCTCTGAGTATATCAGGGCCTTGAATCACGTCCAGTTTTTTGTACATGTGCACCAGTGAACGCACAAGCAATAAGTTGCAGGCTGCAGTTCACTTAACAGCCACCGGTGTCACTAATAACAAGGGTTTCTGAATTCTACATATTGCCCCTTTAACAACTGGAACCAAAACAATATCAATAATAACTTCACATGTTTCCATTCAATCAAATCCTGATGCATAAAATCAAATCCCATCCCTCATTATTACCTGCTAAATATTGTTTCACTCAAAAATGTCACATTATGGAAGTAATGTGTATTTATTTCCAAATTATGTCTGATTCTAGAAGTAAAACAGATTATGAACAATGTTGATTTGAATGAGTCATGTTGGTACGTGTCTCTCTCCAGCTCAGCCTGACAGTGGACCACCCACAGAAGGTCCTTATAATGGGAGAAGCCATGGATTTCGGCACCTGCAAAGCTAAAAAGAAGAACGGGGACTCTTGCACTCAGCTAGTCAACTTGGTAAGTCTCCATGTTCAAACATCTTCCTTTCTGAAATATTTCACGATCAGCCATTTCATTACTCCTGTTTGCTTTAACAGTATGAATGCCAGTACTGCCAGTACCATGTTAAAGCCCAGTACAAGAAAATGAGCTCAAAGAGGTCGGAGCTTCAGTCCAGCTTCACAAGCCCCGCCCCCGGTAAAGGAAAGGGGCGGGGCAGTTTGAAGGAGCGCCTGTGCCAATCTAACTTCCACTACGGGGGCATGTCGTCACTTGCCTGTGCGCCCTCGACGTGAGTTCACTGCCTTTTTTTATGACCTTTCTAAATCCACACAAACCCTAAAATTATCGTATGAATCTTTTATTTTGACAGCTCTGCCCCACAGCCAAAGAAACAACCCACTATGCAGTCTATTTTAGCATCCATCCCAACTAAGAAACTTGGTAAACTTTCTGTTTAGTACACTTTTTTTTTTTTTTTTTTTTTTTTAAATGGCTGCCATTTGTTGTGCTTATTCATGATTTCTAATCAAGTGTTCGTTCCTGTAGCTCTGAATTCGGGCGAGGTGTTGGGCTGTTCAGATGATTTTAAAGGCTTGATGTCTATGCCGACGCCTGGAGCACTAAATATAAAGAGGCATTTAGGACAGGCCAAAAGTACAGGTAATTTAAAGGGATAGCTCATCCAAAATTAAACTTCTATGAGCATTTACTCACTCTCATGTCATTCTTAATCTGTAACGTGTGAGGAACAGACTAAAACAACTCTCAAATCTCATTTACGCTTGTGCGTTTTTAAACCAAGCACCTCGAGGGCCACCATGCCAGATTCAACCTCAAACACTGTTGGTTTTCATGCATTTTAAGCATTTTGAGAGCTACTAGTTGCACTATTAATAATAATTATGAATGTTCTCTGATGCTTCAGTTCTGTTATGGGCCAGCAGATGTCTGTTGAACCAAAAGCCAGCACATTTGTCACTGGGATAGCTTGCAAATTTCATTTCTTACTTGCCTTATTTTTTTATTTGCCTTTTTTTTTCCAGCTGTGACAGGATCTTCAGTTCAGTCTATATCTGCATCTGACCTTCTCAAACAGCAGAAAGAACAACACCAGCAGAGAATGCTTGCTCGAAAGAAGAGGGCAGAAGAGATTCAAAAGAGGTGAGAGGTGTTTTTTTTTATATTTTTAGTTAGTTCCTTTAACTACTTATTGTGTTTGTTTTGCATTACATTTGAAAGCTGATACATTTAGGGTTTCCATATTGAGTTTCTGGATTGGTTGTCCTTACAGTAGATGTGCTATAAATATTTTTTCCCTCTACCCAGGGTGCTGGTTCAGAACAGCGGGGGTCCTGTCGCCCCCTCACGGCCCAGTGTAAGCAGGGGTCCCCTGCTCTCCCCAAAAGCAGCCTCGGAGGTCCCGAAAGGGTCGTCTGGCCCTGCGTCCCGTCTCTCAGGTCCTGCTGTTCCATCGCTGGGCCGTGGTTTTTCAGAAGGAGAGGACATCCTTCTTGATCTGTCTCCACCTTCATCAAAGAGCCTCTCAGCCACAAAGGTACTCATTTGTTTTTACAAATACTCATATCATATCACAAATACTCAATGACATACTCATATAATTTATTAAAGGATTTTTTTAATTCTAGAATGTTGTGTATCTTTTTTTCTATCTTTTGTTAAAGCCAAAACCTGAAGAGAAACATTTTCAGTTGAATTTGATATAAATACAATTTTTATTTTATTATTGCAAGGAATGTGAGATTTATATTTATTTATTTATTAACTTCATTTTTAATAACAATGAGAAATAATTATAATAATAATTAAAATTAAGTTAGCATAATAAACCATTATAATTTTTAATAGTTTAATAACTATTAATAATAATAATGAGTAATAACTAATAATAATATATTAATAAAACTGAAAAGATATTTGTAAAAACTCAAGTACAATGAAAAATCGGGTACATGTAGCAATATAGTGGCACATATAAAATAACACGATCATTAAACATTAAACATATAAATCAAAACTGCCTAACGTTACCAAATGAAATGTCAAACCCATAACGAGCTAAAGGACTGCAAGAGAATGTTAATTTGGGGAAAGAGTTCATTTAAATTAATTTAAAAATTGAACATTTAAATGACATTTTAAAAACATTTGTATTTCTTATTGTTATTTATTGATATAAGAATTTAGAGTATGCTCTAATGCATCTTTTTATTAAAAACAAAAGCCATCAATAGAATAAAATCACATTCATCTTGTGATTTCCATCCTCAAAGCAGCAATTCTGTAACATTTGTTAAGTTAATTTATTTTTATTCTCCCAAATGGTCCTCGGACCGCCAGCGATCCCCCTTGCAGCCTTTGATCAAAACGCTTGATGCTTTCAGGATGATTTTCCAACTGCTTTAAATCAGTTTATAACAGCTGTTTTTATTTGTTTTTGTTTATTAGTTGGCGGCAGTGAGGAAACTCCAAGCCAAAGGTTCAGTCATTGTTAAAGATGACCCAAATGCTGTAAAACGCAAGCGAGCCAACAGCGATGACATCACAGGTCGTGTAGAGCGTAATCTCTCCACACCTACAGGTACACACATTCATGAGTTTTATGATTGACTGTTTGCTTGTTTGCTTTTTTCTAAAGCACTTATTCTTCTACAAATCTATCTGCAGTAACGGATGAAAATTCAGTTGGTGAGGAGGAGGAGCCAGCTCAGAAAAAGAGGCGGGAACAGCTGGAGTACATCCAATCAGAGGAGTTTCAGCGTATCCTCAACGCCAAGTCCTCAAACTCGTGGATGATGGGAGAGGTGTGTATCTTGGCTGAACAGCAGCACGTGTGTGTTTTGATAAGAAAGTCAATACTTTGATATGTGTGATGTCACAATAGGTGGGCGGAGCTTGCGGTTGATTTGAAGCGTTCGGCGTGATCTGGCTTTATTTGCTTTTTTTTTCTTTCACCACATGTGTGATATGAAATGATTGTTCAGGTCATTCCCTGGTGGAATTTTCTTGCATGTGTGACTAAATGTTATCCGTCTAGATTGAGGAGCAGGCCATGCAGGAGTATTTTGAGCCGCTGGTGCAAAAAGAGAAGATGGAGGAGAAGATGAAGAATATCAGGGAGATGAAGTGTCGGGCCGTCACCTGCAAAACCGTGAGTCAACAAATTTGCAACTAAAGAGCAACCTGTCCTACATGCTGACTAAGCCATAAATGACATAACTCTGTTTTTCCGGTGAGAAATTAGGGTCAAAAAAGCACTGGATGCATTTTTAATTTTAAGTGGTGCACTTGAAAATCCCTGTAGAATAATAACACATTTATTGCTGACTCATTCAGAGCGATTACTCCTGCATCATTAGTAGCAAATTAGTATTTATTCACAGCAAGTCTTAATGACGAACCGATCTTGAACATCATTTGTGACACAATCCCCGTCGTTCAAGAGGAACAACAAGCAAACAAACCTCTTTAAGATGCTAATTAGACCATTACGTGGTTTCGGTCTGATTACACCTGTAAATCACGGACCGTTTATGCGGTTTAGTTCATGAGCCCCTCTCGCCCGCAGTGTAAATACACCCACTTTAAACCAGCGGACCGCTGTGTGGAAGACAAGCATGACTACCTCTGGCACGACGCCGTCAAGCGCTTCTTCAAATGCCCCTGTGGGCAGAGAAAGATCTGCCTGGCACGGATGCCACACGGAGCCTGCAGGTGCGTGACGCACTATTCATGGGTCACATTTTATATAAGATTCTGACATTTTAATAACTTAAATTTCACTTTTCTATTTTAGCCATTGTGGCCTCTTCAAGTGGGAGAGAGACGGCATGTTAAAGGTACAGTTTCAGTTCTTTACTATTATTATACTTCTTTTTTTCTTGTCTTTAAAGGAGAACTCCGGTCAATTTTAACATTGAGCTAATTTTTTTGTAAATTTTGAGTGCTGTCAATACAGAGAACAACAACAAAAATCGGTGTTGCCCTACACCGTGTTATCCTCTTTTTAAAATTTGCACCCTGTTGACTTCAATGGGGCAAGTTTTAAACCTGCTTTTAGCCTCTTAACATCCTTGATGTGTCATTACAAGTGCACAGGTCATGTGAGTGATTCCTTCAGAGTGAACACGGGTGAATCTGACTGCAGTAGATGTGAAAGATATTAATAAAAATAGTTTATTCGGCCAGCGCACATACCTGTATTTACATCCTGTTTTCGGTCGAAGCCCACAGTAGTCGATTGTCGAGTTCACGCGCATAGGTTTAGTTAATGTTATTTAATGTTCTATAAGTGCACAGTATTTATCAATAATTCGAATTGGGTTGTATTTTTCAGTGGTACTTCAGCAATTCAATCATACAAGCGCGTAACTCGCTCTGTATTTCACTTCCACAGGAGAAAAAGGGACCCAAAATTGGAGGGGAGCTACTAATGCCACGTGGAGAGGAACAGGCCAAATTCCTCAACAGTTTAAAGTAGAGTCAGCTGTCCCGTGCGCGGCCTGAGCCCACTCTTCATCCATAAACGCACAGATGAGGAGGCTCGGATCAGGTCTTCATACTCGGAAAGTGTGACTGAAGGGGCATCAGCGTTACATTTAATGTTAAATGTGATTTTACTAGTGTTTGTCTTGTCTATATATTTGTTGTTTTAAGATGAGCTGTCAAGCCTTTTAAATGTAAATATATGCTGTTATTTTAATTCTGAACTTTAATATCAACGGTCAAGTGGCACACCTGAATTAAACGATACTGAGTGAACTTGTGAACGTTCTCATATTGATTTGACTGGAGGCGACGGCACACATGCTAAATCTTGTTGGTCTCACAGCATGCAGTGATATTTGAAAGCTTTATTACCCCTCTGCTCTTCATAAAGCAGGAGGAGTGGCAGGAAGTCGTTCTACTGTCAGATTTGGGTAATGGCACTGAGGCTCAGGAAGGTCGATAAATCTTTCTTTCTACTTGTTACTTTCTCCCTCTTTTTTTTCCCATCTGTCTAAGCTCTCAGCACAGGAATGTCACTCCGCTGCCAGCAAATACTGCCTTGGAATATTTATTCCATCTGTAGATACACAAATCTGAGCTCTTTATATATTTATATTACATTACCATGTTTATGACTTTACAAGATGTTGCAATAAAGGCAAGGTTTTTTGTTTACATTTTACTTTTATTGGCTTTTTCTGTCCCTTTTTTATTTTTCTGGTTGTTGCATTTTATATCAAATCCTCACTAATGTGGAAAATGAGAAGAAAATAGGTCAGATGATGGCTGAATGCAATTACTGTGAAGGAATTAAGCAGTCGCTCTTAAAATCACAAACTAATCATGAATGTTTTGATGAGTCCGATAAGGAGAATTTTTGATTCAAGATAAATGATTTGTGAACACTCACAAAAACACCTTTCATACACATAAACCCTTTTATGATACATGTATTATATGGAGCCCCTGACATAGTAATGGGAGGAAAAAATCTGATAAAATATAATAATATTGATTTATAATGTTATATAAAAAATAAATTTTGTGTTCCACCGAGAAGATTTGCAAGAGAACGCAAAAGCACTAACAATTTTTCCTCTCATCTCATAGTTTTGTTCCTTTAGGGGCTCCATTTTATAGAGACATGGTGGTGGAAAAAATATATTTTAAAGCTTTTGCGTTTGTTCGCAAAACTTGTGCGTTCCCCCAAGAAACTGCATTCGCTCGTAAAATATTTGCTTTCCGAGACACTTGTCGTTCGCTAACAAAACCTTTGGGTTCCCTCGTAAAACAATTGCAAAAGAACACAAAAGCATTGGCATATCATTTCCCCTCCCATTTCATATTTTTTCTTCCTAGGGGCTCCGCAGTATTAAGAGCTTTAAGTCTATAAGTGCTTATATGTGTTGAATAATAGTTATATAATGTCATGGAAGTAGAAGATCCACTCTCGAGGCCTTCATGTGCTCAGACGTACGGGCGGTGGTGAGGGTATCGTGAGTATTGCCCATCATAGTTGAATTCTCTCCACTGTTCGTTCTTCTCTCTGGTCCGC
>NC_137125.1:50561937-50646937 GCF_949319135.1 Squalius cephalus
TGGACCTTTTTAAATAGCCACTTTCATTGAGTGAACCTACCTTTTCTGCTAAAAGCAATTTGATTTTAATGGAGACTGCAGTCTGGGCACGTATGGTATTTATTATATGTGTGTATGCAGAGAGAGAAACAAACAAGCATTCATGGTTGCTCCTAAAATGCCCACTTATTCTGCTTTTAATCAGCATGATCAAAGATTTGGACAGCAGTTAGCTGGTAAATATATAAATAGATTGTGTATTTTGCTCACATCTGCTAAATCGAGGTTGGAAAACCACTAGTGCCTGATCTCAAGTCAAAGGTGACTGCTATTGCGCTGACGGCGCACAAAACACTTGTGCATGCGAACGATGAAAATTTGAATTTAAATTGAAAACGTTCATCTGCTCAAGCATTACCATTTATCTATAGGCCTAGCTTCCTCTCTGCATGCCAGTTTCAGAGAAACTTCTCGAAAATATTCTCCTGCATAGGCGAAAGTCTCAATGGTGTTTCCTGTGCAAATGTCACTTTTAGCACATTAAAAAAATGAATACACAGTAAAGTTCAGTACCTTTTTTAATGCATTTATTGTAGTTAAACATTGGCATTCACATATAAGTATATTTTATTTAAATTAAGCAAAAATATATGGTAGAAACTTTTTTTTGATTTTCCATGTTCGATTATAAACTGTTATTATCAAGGACATGTTTGTATTACTGTAGAGTCAAAGTTTAATAGGTATGTTTAGACCTGATCTAATGTTGATAAAACATATTAATCCCTTTAATATTTTAGAATTAATAGTAAAATTATTTACTTTGCCTCTGGTTCTTTCAAAACCATCATTTCCATCAGCAAAAAGCTGGATCTATTTCAAATGAAGGCAGATTAAGTGCTGCGCTCGATTATTCCTTCCCAAGTACCTGCTGTGAACTCGAATTCTCATCAAAGTACTACTAATAAGCAACAACCTCACTAATAATTACTTGCAGGAAACACTATCACAAAGAAGTATTTATCCAAGACAATGAATTCCCAAATGTTCTTACATCGCTTGAAGAAAAGCCACACCAATTTCCGATGATGCCAATATTACAATGTCTGGCTTTCATTATTGTTAGATCGGTATCAGGACTGATCGTTCCAGGCACAGATGGCAATTCAGTGTGTGTGATCCACGATTTACTCGCTACACTGCCACCTGATGGTGAAAGCTGTACTTTCCATAAGTATCAATTATGTAACCATAATTATCAATTTTAAGGAAATTGTCAAATTAACAAACAGCTGTGTGCTGTTAATTAATCCAGTTGAGAAGCCGTCCTCTCTCTAAGCCAGACAGAAGAGTCATAAGTCACATTGATGTTCTTTCTCCTTGGACCAGACGTCCCCGCAAAGCCCAAGTGTCCTGCATATAGAGCAAACGCATGCATGTTGAAGATAAGCCACGTGCATGAAAGAAACTTTGCACTTGAAGCTGGAAACACACCTGAAAGGAGATTGTATCGTCAACTCCATACTTCTTAGCTGCTAGTTCCTTCACTTCATTGCTGATGTTCTCCTGAGTAGTTCCTTTCACATCTATGTAATAGCAGTCAGAGCTGGCATAGTGACAGGAGATGGCCTGAAATAAATGAACACAGCAGTCTTGGATTTAGTGACTACATATAGCACTTACTAAGTTGGTTGTTACTGCATGTTGATGAATAGTGTTGGGTATGTTTTTCTTAAAAAAGTAATTATAGCTGCTAATTACATCTCCAACAGTGTAATTAGATTACTGTACTAATGACTCTCTCTACTAATGAAAAGTATTGCATTACTAATCACTTTCTAAATCCCATATCAACCCTGACCAGTAGAACAATACAAGGATAGACATGAAACTGCTCTTTTAAATCTTTCAAATACATAATATAAAATTGCATTAATTATTCTTGAACTGACCAAAGTATTTAAAGAGAGAAGCTTACATAAAAAAAACATTTTACACATTACATTTTAACATACATTTTAACATTAGACATTAAATTAGTTAAATTTCACTGTTGTTTTATATAGAATTGTTCTATAGTATGTACAGTTTTTAATTACATCTAAAGTAACTGTAATTAAATTGCAGAAAATTAAGAGTAATCCCTTACTTTACTTTTTCAGTGCATTGTTGCTGTTGTGTATGTAATTGAACACTTTTCCAAATTTCAAGAGTCATGTAGATTTGAGTTTTAAACTCTCTTGTTTTATTGAAATAACATGTTGCATCAGTAAGATATGTATGATAGTAGTTGCGAATTTAACCTATATGCAAAATTGGAATATTGCATAAAACATTTGTGAATAAAGCACCGTTTCCATCCCATGTGTTCAAAAGAGCAAAATCGTCACTTTCTGGTAAATTGGCGCAAAATATCTAATAAAAATGGAAGTTGCTGCAAAAGCCACTTTGGCTTATACCTCATAAAATACTTGCGCCCCAGAGAGTGTAGACGAAATGCAATAAACATGTTACCATGTTATCTTGCGCTCGGCTACCTGGCGTTTGGGAACGCAATCATGTGAGACGGTTCTGGGAGGGAATTAAACCAAATCATTTTGAAGACAGACATTGGCTCAGGCATTTCAGAATGATCAAACCAACATTTGAGATGCTGTGAAATAAAATTGGTCTGCTGTTAAGTCCAGTTATCCAATCACAAAGTCACGTGAATTTTCATCGTAGTTTTTACACGTGTCATCTTATTAGATATAAAATGCCTAAATTGCGCACTTGCCGTTTCCATCCAGCGTTTTTTTTACGCAATATCTTGCATTAAAATGATTATGCAATGGTTAATACTACAAATGCAATGTGGCCTAATGCATCCCTGACCACATCTGAATGTGTTTTGAGGTTGAGAAATTGGTATTGGTCCCCATTTACACGTCTCTGTCAACTCTGTCTTAATTTTACCACCAGGGAGGGAAATGTCTTAAATACTAGAGTAAAAGCTCCATTTTTATGCATGCAAGTACCTCCTACCTTTCGAAATCCCTTGGTTTGGTTCATTCCTGAGCCGTGGATCAGCAAAGGATGGAAAAACACTGTATCTCCTTTCTCCATCTCTAAATGCACTCTGGGATGGTCTGGGTTGTAGTTGCGCACCCCGTGGTACATCTTATTTATTCCACCCTGGAAGGAAACAAAGAAGCAAACTGAGGCTGACTGATGTAGAGCATCTGTGTAATCATCCTCATTCCTGTGTCTCTCTCACCTCCCATTCTGGGTAGTCGTGTTCCTGCAGAGTGCCATGGTGTGAGCCGGGCAGGACGACCAGGCAGCCGTTTTCCCGGTGCACTTTCTCCATGGCGGTCCATGAACACACAATGCGATCGGCAGGTCGGAAGGGGAAGTAGTGTAGATCCTGGTGCATGGGATGGCGAGAGGTCTTCTTACCTAGGAAGTTTGAAACAAGTGCACATTTAGGAATTTAGATGCAAACCTCTGCATCACACATTTCATGTTTTGGATGTATCTTCCATGGCATACTGGAAACATTTTGATGAGTATATGAATAATACATAAAAATGCACAGTTAAAGGGATAGTTCACTTTGAAATTAAATTTTGGTATGTTTTAGCTTACCTCAAGGGCATCCAAGATGTAGGTGTCTTTTTTTCCGCCGTAGTTTCAATTTTGATATTTTTAGGTCAAACCGTTCTTGTCTGTCAGTCATTTAATGCAGGTCTGTGGTCACTGTCTCAAAGAGCATGCACAGAGTCCAAATTAAAACAATTCCCCATCGTCCAAATTAAACAATTCCCCATCGTAAGTACACATTGATGGCCTAAGACACGAAACGAGCGGTTTGTGTGAGAAAACGAACAGTATTTATATCGTTTTTTAACTCTTGTACACAGCCACGTCCAAGTGATCTGAGGGCGCGCGCGCATCCTGGTGTGTGACGTGTGCGCAGACTGGTGCATAGACATATATACACTAGATGTCGCCTTGGCTACGGCAGTTCATTGGAACGAATGTTGTAGGCAAGGCGGCATCTATTCTAGTGTATATATATATATCTATGCACCAGTCTGCGCACACGTCACACACCAGGTTGCGCGAGCACCCTCAGATCACTTGGACGTGGCTGTGTACAAGAGTTAAAAAACGATATAAATACTGTTCGTTTTCTCACACAAACCGCTCGTTTCGTGTCTTAGGCCATCAATATGTACTTACGATGGGGAATTGTTTAATTTGGACGATGGGGAATTGTTTTAATTTGGACTCTGTGCATGCTCTTTGAGACAGTGACCACAGACCTGCATTAAATGACTGACAGACAAGAACGGTTTGACCTAAAAATATCAAAATTGAAACTACTGCGGAAAAAAAGACACCTACATCTTGGATGCCCTTGAGGTAAGCTAAAACATACCAAAATTTAATTTCAAAGTGAACTATCCCTTTAATCAAGGAATAAAAATTCGTAAGACATTCTGCTATATCCGATCACCAGACCAACACACCTGCGCACCAACAAGGATGTTGATTCAGGAACACTTCGAACTTAAATCATGATAAGTGTATCTATATACCTGTGTCAGGTGGTTTGTTGATGAGCATGGTGTGCATGGCCATGATGTTGGGTCCGGTGAAACACTTCACATACTTCAGGATCTGAGAAACAAGCATTCAAATTAAATTCAAAATAGATTTTGTTGTTGCTTTAGAGAGTGTATTTTTTGCATAGTACTCTGTGTTTGCGTCTACCTGGGGTAAAGTGCAGTAGCGGAAAAGTTCGGGATCTTCTTGGAAGTCCTGAAGTTTGGTAACAGCCTTTTCGCCTTCAACAAACTCGGATTTAGCAATGGATACATCTCTCATTACCAACAAACCAGGCACCTTCACCTCTCTCTTACAGATGCGCTCAAACTCTTTCCTGCGAAACACACACTCAGTTATGTACAGACTTTGTGCAAAGCATAGCACTGATCTCTTTAAACTTCGGTTCAGAGTTTCTGTTAATGATCGACTCACATATACATGTAGCCTAATAATCACCTATTAATCCCACTGAGCAGAATTTCTCATTGATTGAAAATGGCAGTGTTGCATAAATATTAGAATTTGTGTGATGTGTGAATTGTGTGTACACAATTGTATTAAAAAATACCTTGTGTGGATACATAGTGCATTGCTTTTACAAAATAAATAATTATCAATATTTGCTCCAAAATTTAAAATAAAATACGACTTTATATTATTGTGAAACATTAAATAGATATTGGACACATTTAGTCAATATATTGTTCACTGTATTCTCATCTCATTAGATAAGTTTATCAGTGGCTGAAAGTCCATAGTCAAACTGTCTATGGTAGATTTAGGGGCAGTTCAAACAATGCAATATTTCAATAAAAAAGCAATGCTGACATATTTCTTTAGTTATGTTTTAAAACCATAGTTACAAACTAAATGAATATGTTCAATGCATTTAAAAAAAAAATGTGTTGATCAGTCTTTCTTGCCTGAATTGGTCAATATCCTCATCCGATACCAAGTTTCGGATGAGTATGAACCCATCCTTTTCATAGGCGATTCTCTGTTCTGGAGTCAGGAGATCCGTGTCAAAAGTGTATCTGCAGACAAACCAGAACATACTTTACAACCAGACCAAGAACCAACTATATAGACGTCACATTACTGAATTTAATATTGATTAAAATAAATTAAAGTCTACTTAATGGAATTTCAGCCATATTTAAAGACTAAAACAATTATAAAATGCGTTGTACATGATGATAACCACAGGAAAATACATTGAAAGATCAGCTGACTAACTGAAAGGCTTGAGGATGATGATGATAGGACACATTTAGGGCAGAAGTGAAGGATGCTCGCTGAATAATAAGGTTAAAGTTCACAATATATATTCAACATGTCAACACCATAACACAAAACAAATGTAACGTAAAGCAATCGCTGTGCTTTATTTGGTTTATTTATCATAGCAAAATAGTAATTATAATTAAAACATGATCCAATGTTGTTAGAAATATGTATTTCCATCGATAAAAAGTAGGCCTGTCCGGAATGCCTCGGCTTGTACTGTGTGTGAGATCCCGGAACAGCCGCTATGTCTGAGGCAGACGCGCCTCTGCTTCCTCGATCGCACGCGTTCAAGTACATCGCGCCGCTCGCTCGAAAAACGTCTCTAAAAGGATACGACAGCGCCGTGGGACCGGTCCAGATGATTCAAAACCACTTTTAATCTGTCTGCGGCCCGGGACATCTTTAATCCAGTAAAGTGTAGACGAGGCGAACTGATCTGCAATGCGTTTGACTCTGTGTATGTGTTTATATAACTGGGGTAAAGTGCACCTACACTTGTATGGTGTCACAAATGCTCAGAGGACTTTTGATTTACAGTAGTCATTAACCAATAAAACCTCTCTTGAAATAAATAAATATATATGAAAAACTATGAAACTTTAACTAAATAATAAATAAATACAATTATTTATGATTATTATTATATATATAATTATTATATCTTTTAAAATATATAAAACCATTATAGATTAGGGAGTCGACGGGGATGATAAAGAAGCTTGCAAGATTCAAAATTAGCACTTTTATCTACACAAAACAATGTGTTAAACTATGATTTAAAAAAATGATGTTATTCTGGCAGCCTCAATTGCCACAATTCTGCATTAGCTAATAAACTGCCACATTAAAGCGGTTCACTGTAGAAATAACAGTTTGAATTACAGATAAGAGCTGAAACATATATTATTTTACACACACAAACACACACATGTTGGGATTTCACATATTATGGGAACTTTACATAGACACAATGACTTTTATACTACAAACTGTATCTATCCCCTTAACCCTAAACCTAAAAATCACATAAAACTTACTTTATTTACATTATCAAAAACATCACTTAGTATGATTTATAAGCTTAATTAAGTTTAATTAAACCAACAAAATATGAGGAATTTTTATTTTTAAATCAGGGCAAAACAAAACTCCAAACTTGGTTTGCAAAAAAATATTATGTTTGCACAATTGGCATGTTTCATTGCATTATCACAAATAAAACAATTCTGAGTACAACTACACACTATGCTTACAAAATCTGCTATAAAATATAACACGTGCTTACAAAATCACACTATAATATTATATTATATTCTATTGTAAGTAACTATATTACACCATAAAGTGTGGAATATATTTTTCAGAATTTAGATTTAACAAAAGTAGTGTGAGCTGTCAGACATAATTCAATAGCTCTTCATGATTATTAAAGGTTAATGTACAGATGGGTAATATAACAGACATTAAATATTCAGACAAAATGTAAATTAATTGTATTGTTTTTATTATTGTTTGTAAACTCCTCAAACATTTGGTTGCGTACATACAGTTTTTAAATATTTAACATTTAACTTGGTATTATATTAAATTATTTTATTATCATAAATCATAAAATAATCTTAAAAGAAGCCATCAAAAACATCAATCAATATTAGGAAAATAATTGCATATACTTTTTCATGAAAAGTTGAACTACTAACAACCACTCAAGATGAGAAGAAGAAATCATGCTCATTCTGCATCTGTGTACGGAATATAACATTAGCCTTGGTCACTTTTTTACGTGTGTTCAGATACTTGTTCAGCAGAGCTCTGTAGTCTTTCTCGGGATGGCCGCCCATATTCTCCACCTTCCAAGTGTAGTAGGCATTGGTTGGAGGTGTGCTGAGATTATTACCCAACCACAGCCAGAGTCTAGCGCAGGGCAGGAGACCCACAGCAAAGTACAGCGGATCTTCTTTTTCCAGCAGGTGTCTGTAGTACGACAGATACTTCCTCATAGCTGGAGTCTGCTGGATGGGAGGCTCACCCTGGAGAAATGAGAATATAAAGCATCTTCAGTGGAATCAGAACTAGCTTGAAAGTTTAAAGTCTGTGTTTCTGTTCTTACCTTGAAAAAATATTGTTTGAGCATGGAGTCTGCATAGATTTTGTAGCTTGAGTAGCTGCTTTTCATGAAGTCTCTGAGTTCAGTGGGCTGAGTTTTTTTTCCACTCAAACTCTTCAGCATTTTGGTCACTTTCAGTAGATAGCCGATGTCCTGTATGGTGAAGTTGACGTATCGCTCCGCCTGAAGGCTGCCGTTCTGCATCTGTATCAGGAAGTCAGTCCCGAGTGTCTTATTGGCGATGTCTTTATTCTTCTCCCACAGATATTCGTACACATCTTCCACAGAGCTGGCTGCCAAACTGTAACTAAAAGCAAACTGTGTCTCAGATATGCACAAATCATCACTGAAGACTTTTCATTACAACATTATACATTCATTTATACCCCGGTATCATGAAAATGGAAGGACTCACCTGAAACCTAAGAAACAGAGACACAGGAGGGTCGCGGTCTTCATCTTTCTTGGATCTTGTAGTGCACTTGTCTTCAGCTCTGATCTGTAATCTGTTATTTCTACAGTTCTTTTATAGTGGCAGTTTATGAGCTAATGCTGAATTGCGTCAATAGATTCTGTGAATAACTTAGTCATTTTTTTCTTAAAATCTGATTGTACATCAATTGCAGCAATAGATTCTGAGAATAACATCATAGGTTTTTTTGGTCATAGGTACTCTTTTATCTAAAAACATTTCAACAAATTTAACTTCAACAATTTAAATCTCACAGATTTTAAATAAATTACCTGAAAAACATTTAATTATTTACAGTTATATATATAGGCTATATATATATATATTATACTTGTTTTGCATTGTCTTAAAAATGTATGTGGTATTACGCAATAACGGTTCAGTAGTTCATGCCTCTTTGAAAAATAATCCAAAAAGCTTTGAAACTTTCATGGTGTTTTGTGTTTTAACTAATATTCAATACAAAGTTCAATACAAATTCAATATTTTTTCATGAAGAATAGTAAATGTTTATTAAAACGCATTAAACAAAACAGTTTTAAATATTAAATATGTTTTATACCTAATTATAACTTTGTCTGTGATATTTGTAACTCATATACATTCATTTTCCTCACATAAAGCTTAAATTGTCTTATATTATGTATTATAGTTATTTGTGGGCTTCTGACATAAACTGAAAGTATGAGTTACCTCACATTCACCCGTGCCTCAGTTACAGTAATTTATCATCTTTTGTAAGACATGATTTTCTTTGTCTTGCTTATTTTGGCTATGAATTGCTGTAATAAGTATTTAACAGAGACTCAATTGCAATCAGGCAAATGAGTCACACAGTGACGAGTACATCAAGAACAAAAATGTATTTCTTGCATAAAAATTCTCGGCCTGTTGTGTCAGTGTGTGATTGTGAGCATATTTTGTGCGGTTTATGTTGGTCTTTGTCACAAGTACAATGTAAAGAAAAAAACAAACAGTATATCCACTATAAACCAGAGGAAAGACTAACAGTTGCCCGCAGAAAACCTACAAAATGCCATGGCCATTAATCTTGGTTTACTGGTACTCGCTTCAGACAATAAGAGTTAGATTGGGGAATGTAACATCTGCTCCCTTCCAAGTGACCAATGGTGTTCGCCAGGGCGGAATTCTGTCTCCTTTTCTTTTTAATATGTATATGAATGATTTGTCTGTGATTTTAAATGCTTGCGGTACAGGTCGTATAGGGTTGGTGACTCACTAATGAATCACCTTATGTACGCTGATGATTTGGTCATTTTTAGCCCATATAGTGCTGGTCTACAACAGCTTCTGAGAATATGCACACAGTATGGTGCTGATTTTGATATAAAATACAATGCAAAAAAGACTAAGATCATGATTATCAGAAGTAGAGAAGATTTGACTTCTATCTGTCTGGCACTGCACTTGGGGTGTGCAGAGAGATTCCATATTTGGTCCATATTATTGCACATGATAAGGATAGGCAGCGTCAGAAGCTGTATGCTCAAGCGAACATGCTGTGTCGTAAGTTTAGCATGTTCTCTGTACCTGTGAAGATCTCACTTTTTAGAGCGTATTGTACACCTTTGTATACTGCCTACCTGTGGTGTCAAAAAGCTTTGAAACTTTCATAGTGTTTTGTGTTTTTACTAATATTCAATACAAAGTAATTTTTTCATGAAGAATGGTAAATGTTTATTAAAACGCATTAAACAAAACAGTTTTAAATATTAAATATGTTTTATACCTAATGTAATACTTCTTTATTTTTAACTTTGTCTGTGATATTTGTAACTCATATACATACATTTTCCTCTCAAAAAAGCTTAAATTGTCTTATATTATGTCTTATACAGTAGTTATTTGTGGGCTTCTGACATAAACTGAAAGTATGAGTAGTAATTTTCAAAATTTCAGTAGATAGCTGATGTCCTGTATGGTGAAGTTGACGTATTGCTCCGCCTGAAGGCTGCTGTTCTGTACTTTTATAAGGAAGTCCACCCGGATCGTCTCATAATCAATGTCAATATTTTTCTCCGATAAAAATTCATAAATGTCCTTTAATTTCCAAACTGTTACTGGGACAGTTACCAATTGTGCACCTGTTACAAACCATTATTAAACTGAACTCTTGGACAAGACAAGAGGATTATTTTTGTTACTATGAGAATGTTCAATACATCCTCTCATGTATTTCTGATTAGCAAAAATGATTAATAAAGAGCCATTATGTTAAGGTCCCTTATTTATTATAGAAATGAAAAGGGGTTTTAAAGGGGTCATCGGATGCAAAATTCACTTTTATATGATGTTTGCCTATAAATGTGTCTTTGCAGTGTGTGGACACAACCACCATACATTTACATTTACATTTAGTCATTTAGCAGACGCTTTGTCCAAAGCGACTTACAGTTTAGGACTAAATTAAGCGAGTCATCGTGAAGAGGCAAAAACAACACAAGAAGTGCTCAAAACACAAAGTTCAGGCATTGCTCAGAGTAGCATAAGCCCGATAAGGGAGGATTAAAGGAAAAGGAAAGAGAATTATTTATTTAATTTTTTTATGAGGTTAAGTGCTCACGGAAGAGATGAGTTTATAATTGTCTTTTGGATGTTGTCAGGGATTCTGCATTCCGGATGAGGGTCGGGAGAGCATTCCACCAACATGGAACCATGAATGAGAATGTTCTGGAAAGTAATTTTGTGGCTTTCTGTGATGGAACCACGAGACGTCGCTCTTTGACCGATCGTAGGCTTCTGGTAGGGATGTAGACTCGTAGGAGCGAGTGAAGGAGGAGGGAGCTGACCCTGTGGTAGATCTGTAAGAAAGCGTCAATGCCTTGAACTTGATGTGAGCAGTGAGTGTTAGCCAGTGCAGAGAGATGAACAGAGGAGTGACGTGGGCCCTCTTGGGCTCGTTGAAGACAAGACGAGCTGCAGCATTCTGAATCATTTGTAGAGGTTTAGTTGCACATGATGGAAGTCCAGCCAGAAGAGCATTGCAGTAGTCAAACCTAGAGATGACCAGGGCCTGGACGAGAAGTTGTGTTGCATGCTCAGTTAGGAAAGGCCTGATCTTCCTGATGTTGTGCAGTGCAAACCTGCATGATCGAGCTGTCTTTGAAATGTGGTCTGTAAAGGTCAGCTGGTCATCAAATGTCACTCCAAGATTTCTGACCGACCTTGATGGGGTGATTGATGATGAATCTAGCTGGATAGTGAAGTCGTGCTTTAGAGATGGATTGGCAGGGAGGACGAGAAGCTCAGTCTTTGCCAGGTTGAGCTGCAGGTGATGTTCCTTCATCCATGCCGAGATGTCCACCTGAAAACTTGAGATCCGTGCAGCTACTGTGGGATCATCTGGTTGAAATGAGAGGAAGAGCTGTGTGTCATCAGAATAGCAATGGTAAGAGAAACCATGTGCCTGTATGATGTGTCCCAGTGATGTGGTGTAAATGGAGAAGAGGAGCGGTCCAAGAACTGAACCCTGAGGAACCCCTGTGGTCAGTTGATGTGCTTTGGATACCTCGCCTCTCCATGCGACCCTGAAGGTCCTACTTGTGAGAAAGGACTCAAACCAGTGGAGAGGAGTACCTGTGATGCCCAGTGATGAGAGGGTGGACAGAAGGATCTAATGATTCACAGTGTCGAAGGCAGCAGACAGATCCAGGAGAATGAAAACTGAAGATTTGGCTTCTGTGACCGACAGTAATGCAGTCTCGGTTGAATGCCCTTTCTTGAAGCCAGATTGGTTGACATCCAGCTGGTTATTCAGAGACAAGAAGGATGTTACTTGGTTGAAAGCAACTTGTTCAAGTGTTTTCGCAATGAATGGTAGGAGAGAGACAGGTCGGTAATTCTCTACATACTCCATACAATGAACAAATCCATTCACTCCTTTTTTTTATCCTCAAAAAGCCTAAACACTCTCAATAATCAAGCCGTTTGGATTTTCTGAGCAATATGATGTCATATTCATCCGCTGGCAGACTGTCCCGTATTAGCATATTTCCGGCCTCAGCCATTTGTATACTGTCCACCAAGGCAGCACTTTACATGTCTTGTGTCGACACGCCCCACGGAAGAGAGGGGTGGGGTGAGCAGTTGCTCATTATCATTTAAAGAGACATGCACCGAAACGGGTCGCTGTGAACAGAGCTGTTTTTTGAGGAGGAAAAAGGGTGTTGTTTTACACAACCATTGAGGAATAAGAATCATACCAACTTGTTGAAAATTGGCATCCGGTGACCCCTTTAAATTGGTTTGTCCAATTTATGCGTGAGTGTAAAAACAACATTCAGTAATCATGGCAACGTTGCTTCCATGCCAAAGACCTTATAAAGAAACAAAAATAGAGAAAAGCCACCGTCTTCATGTTTCTTGCGTCTTGATGTCCGGTCTTCAACTCTACTTCAACTTCCTCATTCTCCAATCCAAGCACTACTGTTTCTAAGAACAGCCACTTTCACATACAGTCATTCACATTTATTGGGTAATAAGGATGTAAGCCAGCATACTGTTTTCATGTTTATAAGTGAAAGTTGCAGACTAAATTCTGAGGTCAAGTTTTAAGGAACATCTACAGACAGTAGATAACCCAAGTCTGCTGCTTTGTCCAAACTGGTGGAAGCAGAAATACAGAATGTGATACACCAGTGATTCCATCGAAAAACATTTTAGTGTTATGTATTAAAACGTTGTGTGTAAAATACATTAAATATTTTCTCACATAAGCAATGTGCAATTTATTTTAACATTTCGCTCAGATTTTCTTTTTCGTATTTGGGTGAAGCAAGAAGAGACATGTTAAACTGATGCCCCTTACATTGGTTGGATTTTCCCAAGGCAAAAAAATAATAGATCTAATTAACATTTCATGTAATTTTACAGTAAAATGTCTAGTTCAGTCACGAAACTCTGGGCCCAGGCTGATCTGTCCTTTACATGCAATTAACAGGCAATCATATCATTACCGCATGGCACAAGCTGATTGGCCTCTGTTAATCCTGCAGCCAATGAGATTGCTCCAAGACCAAATACATTAACATTGCCATTTTCAAGAGCATGCTAAAACTTTTCAGAGAATTGTCATGATTGTCAAATACTGTTAATTGTACAGAATGCCATCTTATTATGTACAGTGACAAACTATTAATTGACATTCCCATGTGTAACAATGAACTTTTTTTATTTAATTAATTATGTTTCTTTCCCATTTGTTTTATCAATTATGTTAAGGTCTTATGTTGTTAACATAATGTTTATTGCTTTATTTTAGTATTGTGAGTTTTCTTTCTTTCTTTAATAAAAAAAATATATAAATAACAAAATAAAACCATAAATGTTTTTCAGAATTTAAGATTCTCAAAAGAAATGACATATCAGACATATTAGAGGATATTTTTTATTGTTGTTGGGTGACACTGAATATCCAGACACAATAGACAAGTTTACATTTTTGTTTAAATTGGTTGTGAACATGCAGTTTTTCATGCTTACATTAGACTTAGAAATATGAAATTATTTTAAAATGATTAAATAATTTTTACTATATAATCTTAAAAGGTGTAAAATATATCCATCAATATTTTGAAAGCATTTCAAATCATTTTCTCATGAAATGTTGACAGTATTTGCAACACTTATCTAACAACCAGTCATCATCTACTCAAGATGAGAAGAAGAAATCATGCTCATTCTGCATCTGTGTACGGAATATAGTATTAGCCTTGGTCACTTTTTCAGGTGTGTTCAGAGACTTGTTCAGCAGAGCTCTGTAGTGTTTCTCGGGATGGCCGCCCATATTCTTGTCACGGTGTGGGTTTTGTGCCTTGTTCTTGTCTGTCATGTGTTCCCCTGTCTTTTCATGTTTAGCTGTCTCCCGTTATGTTGATTAGTCTTCCCAGGTGTTTATTTACCACGCCCCCTTGTTATCTTGTTTAGCTTGGTTGTCTGTGTATTTAAGCCCTGTGTTTTAGTTAAGTCATTGTGAGTTATAGATGTTGTTAGGTTGCATGTTCTTTGTTCTGTTCCGAAGTCTGGGTCTATGTCAAAGTTCTAGTTTATTTAATAAAAACACTGCTGCACTTGGATCCTGCTTCTTGCTTCCTGCTCTGCATCGTAACAGAATAACTCACCACAAATGGATCCAGCAGCTATGAGCAACCAGGCCCTGAGGAGATTCCTTGCTGCTCTATTTCAAGATGGCCAGCCCCTTGAAAGGTATGTGAAGGACTTCTGGGCTTGCTGCCATTTAGCGTCACTAGATGACGTCCAGCTCATGGATCTGTTCCGGAGCGGTCTGGACGAGGATATCGCCCAAATGATGCCAGAGGTCTATACCGGCTGGACGCTAAAAAGGTATATCGACCTGGCCCTTTTCCTGAGTGATTCGTCGTTTGCTGTGGGCATGGAGGAGAAGCTCCATGAACCCGCAGTATCCCTTCAGCCTGTTCTTCACGTCACGCCAATCATCAAGCCAGCCACCAGATCGGTCTATAGCCGTCGGGGACTAGTTTCCAGCGTGGCCGATTCCCTGCTGATGTCAGCACGTGTGGCCAAGAAGACTCTCCTGCCCAGCCTGTCCCGGTCTCAGTCCCTGTTCCAGAGCCCGTCCAGTACAGAGCCTTCGCCGCTGGTCCAGTCCAGCACAGAGCCTTCGCCGCTGGTCCAGTCCAGCACAGAGCCTTCGCCGCTGGTCCGGTCCAGCCCTGCCGAGCCTGCGCTCCACGTCAGCTCCACCGAGCCAGTGTCTCAGGACAAGATGGCCGCCGCCGCCACCGAACCAGTGTCTCAGAACAAGATGGTCTCCGCCGAGCCAGTGTCTCCGGACAAGATGGTCTCCGCCGAGCCAGTGTCTCCGGACAAGATGGTCTCCGCCGAGCCAGTGTCTCAGGACAAGATGGCCTCTACCGAGCCAGTGTCTCAGGACAAGATGGTCTCCGCCGAGCCAGTGTCTCAGGACAAGATGGTCGCTGCCGAGCCAGTGTCTCAGGACAAGATGGCTGCCACCGAGCCAGTGTCTCCGGACGAGATGGCCGTCGACACGCCTGAACCTGAGCCCTCAGCAGAGATGGTCGCCGACATGCCTGAACCTGAGCCCTCAGCAGAGATAGCCGCTGCCACGGTGTCTGTTCCTGAGCCGGTGTCTGTTCCTGAGCCGGTGTCTGTTCCTGAGCTGGTGTCTGCTCCAGCCTATGACCCCGTAGCTGCCCCCAAGAAGATTTGGGGGGGGGGGGGGCAGTAGGTCCCGCAATGGGATCATGAAGGCCACTCCGCCGTGGCCGCCCGAAGGGTCTTCACCGCCGCCCGAAGGGTCTTCACCGCCCTGGCCGCCCGGAGGGTCTTCACCGCCCTGGCCGCCCGAAGGGTCTTCACCGCCCTGGTCGCCTGCACGTCCTGCTCCGCCCTGGTCGCCTGCACGTCCTGCTCCACCCTGGTCGCCCACGCTCCACGGCCCAGGCCCACCTTGCCTATATCCTGGTCCCGGTTCTATAAATAATATTTAATAATAAATAATATTTATGTAGTACAATTACTTTTTCATTCATCTAAAATCTCTCTATCTTTTTTTTCATTGTCCTAAGAATGTATGTGGTATTACACAACAACAGTTCAGTAGTTCATGCCTCTTTGAAAAATAATCAAAAAAGCTTTGAAATTCAGTTTTAAATACCACATATAGGCCTATTTAATACCTAATTTAATACTACTTTTTATTTTTTTTTATTTTTACTTTGTCTGTGATATTTCATATTTCCTCATATAAAGCTTACATGTCTTAAAGTGATTTGTGGGTTTCTGACATAAACTGAAAGTGTGAGTTACCCCACATTCACAGTGCCTTAGTTACAGTAATGTATATGTGGTAATTATCTTTTGTAAGACATTGCAGAAAGATTTCTTCTTTCTTTCTGTCTTTCTTCTTCTTTTTTGGCTATAAATTCCTGTAATAAGTATTAAACAGTCTCATTTTGAAAAGAACAAGCATAATTGCAATCAGGGAAATGAGTCACACAATGACTTTTTGTATTCTCAAATAACAAAGGAAATGACTAAATAATTTCCAGAATATCTATATTGTAGCAAAGGGCTACCTGAAGCTGTTAGGGCTAGTTTTGATCGCAGTGATCCAGGCGTGTCGTTCAGAACACCACAGAGTGAAATATCAGTTTTAACTGATTTATTATCAATGGTATGCAGATATCAACATCAGAAGGAGTAGTCAGCCTTTACATGAGCATTCACAAGTTGTAGAAATTTGAGTTGAATAGTGCAGTGGACTGTGCAGGGCTTCCTTTGCGGCCTCCAGAGGGAATGGATCTCCTTAGCTTTGTTTGAGCCTGAGGACGATTGCCGATAAGCATGTGAGGATAGATGACAATGACACAATGAGTGAGCAGGTTAAGCACATTTAGGGCAGACCTGGTGTACAGTCAGTGAGTCCTGCCTTAACTGACATGGGTTTGGCTCACAAGTGGGCTGAATGCATATTAGCTACGTAGACGTGTTTGGCATGCTTGTAGTTAAAGGATAGCCTGGTTCTACCAGACTCTCGTACATTTCATTTGTACAGAGAGTCTGGCCTCTCTCCATTGACAAGCGTTAACTTCCTTGTAGGCGGGTACTCTGTTGAAGTTTAAAACTATTGGATCTGCCCAGAGTCACTCTGGATCTGCCATAACCAATCGCTAATGTTTGGTCGTGACGTAACCCTATACTCAAACTAGCGCACGACCTCAACGTCATCATTCTCAGCCACTCCCTCTGTTCGCTGATTGGACCGGTAAAAAAATGATCGGAGAAAACCAAAGAATACACCACAATCACAGACGTAGTACTGAAGGGAAATAAAATTGAGTGGAAGTACGCAGGAGGGCGGAGCCAGGCTAGTTAAAGGATTAGTTCACCTCAAAATAAAAATTTCCTGATAATTTACTCACCCCAATGCCATCCCAGATGTTCATGTCTTTCTTTCTTCAGTGGAAAAGAAATTAATTTTTTGGAGGAAAACATTTCATTTTTCTCCACATAGATTTGTTTCTGTATTTTTGATCAAATAAATCCAGGCTTGATGAGCCCAATGAGACACGCGCCAACAATTTGTCCTCTTTTGAACTCTGATATGTCTAACATTATGTTGCGTGCATTGTAATATTGTACATACAGCTGTGCTATTACTCTGCTAAGGAATTTTCACACAAAAGGAAATTTCTACTTGGACTATAGGTATCTTAGCAACTATAAGGTGTGAGTCAGATGTCCAGTTCCCCAACTTTCCCCATATACATTTCCCCATGTGACATCATACAACAGGGATGGCATTTTTTAACGATTTTTTAATACTTTAAGCTTTAAAGTATTAACAAATCTTTAAAAAATTCCATCCCTAAGCAGGGCTGGACTGGGACAAAAAATAGGCCCTGGCATTTTGGCCCAGACTGGCCCACATATGAAAATAAACATCACCCATCTTTGCACGCCCTTGAATATGTATACCAACTCCTTAAAACCACTAATGCCATGTAATGAGTGAGTAGGAACGTTAACAGATGAAATAAGTACAAAATTGTCATTTATTAATACAATTGAACTATACTCCACAGTGATGAATCCAAAAAACAAGATATAAGCTGCATTGGCATAGCAATACCAGTGTTTCTCACAGGATTTTTGGTAAAACTGTGGTGGGTGGACCTCTGGCCTTCTATGGGGGGTTTATGCCCCCAAATGTAAGAAAATTTTGTGCATTTTAATGTTAAATTAATCAATATGGTATACTTTGAGAGTTCAAAATTAAAAGCTCCAACTCATATTCAGTGTGCAAATTAAACAAAGAAGAATTCAAACCTCTTTTAGTTAATGTCTGTCTACGTTACACTACTACATAATTATAGTTATAATATTAATCCCATGATAGTAATAGCCATATATTGTAAAACAAATGCGCTGAAAAATAAAGACAACTTTCATAATTAGTTTTGTACTCATTTCTATACTTGAAAGAGATAAGCACATGATCTTTTATTTTGACGGAAACTGCATCAAGCTTTTATTTTGGTGGAAAACATGGTTTACAAACGTGTCTCATTAAATTTATAGTAAATTGCTGTAATCATCAACTATGCAGATGTGGAAATAATGCGTAATGGGTTGACATAGCCTAAGTGTTTTGAAAGTAGTTCTGCTTACCGCAGGCTCTACACTTTCTCATCTCTCTCCTGATCCTGCTCACTATCCCCATCAGCCACTGAAGCTGATTTAGGCTAGTGACAAATGGTCAAAAAGTGCTTTAGTTTTTGAGATACCCCTACCGGAGGTAGAGCTAAACCCAACAATGTTTTTCCTCATCTCTAAGGTCTCCCATATATGAATTGGATTCTTGGCTCAAAATATTTTACTGCTAAGATTGTTAAATTTCAGATATTTTTATACACCCCAAAACCAAAAAAGGACTAAAATATAGCCTGTCCGTATGGGAGTTAAGGCATATAAACTAGTGCAGATCAATCACATAAGCTCTGAGAGCTTTGAAACTTGACATGTTTGTAGTCAGGAAGTTGCTTTAACTACTAGAAAAGACTGGATGTGAATATCTTGATGAATAAATCGAGACATACAAACACATACCTAAAATAAGCGGACATGCACAAATTGAATATCTATGCAGAATGTTTTCATTTACTTTGTGGTTGCTTTGCCAGGGATTATCATAGAAACACGCCTTGGAAAGGCGGGGTTGTGCTGAATCCAGCAATACCAAATATGTAAATATAGCATGACAAATCAGGAACCAGGGACCTGTCACTCAATGCATGAAGTGTCTAAAATGAAAGAAAATGGAACACTGACATAAATTAGTCCAAAGTCCATTATCAGTGGTGAGAAGAATGTTGAGAAATTCAAATATAAGATACATTTAATAATGCAACATTTCATATGACACCTTGTACTATATGGAAACAAAGATTGAAATCGAAAGATAACACCTTACCATAGCACAAACAGGAGACCAGGAGTCAGCATTGCAGTTTGACCTTAATGAGCCTTTTAATAAAACTATAACCTAACTTCACACAATACAAATTAAATTACTGTCTTAAATCAAACAAATGGCAATCTAACAAAACAAACACTCTGAGGGGGAATGAGCCCTCTCTTCTAATGCTGTTTTTTTTTCTAGCAGCAACCATTTGGAACATGAACTGCTTTTGGTAGCCATTCTGAGGTCAGCCCCCCATGATGTTACAACTGCAACACACCACTGTCACTCATCCACATTGTCATCAGTGACAAAGTGGGTCATGTTTGGACAGTCTGGGAAAGGGCAAGAACAATTGTGCAGGTGAAGCCCACTGAAAGACACTGGCATTTGGTGGCATTGTTGCAGTTTCCATCTTCACAGTAGAGGTGGGTGATGTCTCTAACTTCTTTAGGTGCTGGTGCCTTCTGGAACATCTGGTTCAATACATCCATCTTCTCTGAGCCTCCATCCTCTACCAACTGGGTTCCAAAGAAGAGGTTCGGCCTGGTGGCTGTGACGCCACACTGCTGTTTGGTACAAGGCTCTCAGCACATGTTGCTGGAAGGCATCTTCTGTTTGGGGAAGATTTGCTGCTGACAGATCTGTGGTAGATGCTAGTGTACCTCAGCTCATCCAGGTTGGTGCAAGGATGCCCATCCACCTTTTTCTTTTGGCCATACAGGAGGAGGGCATACCTTCTTGCCACAGGCAAAGCCTCTTCCTGGCTACCAGAGAGTCCAAATTTGGTAATTTCCTGTAACTCACAAAGATGGGTCTTCAGTCTTGTGAGGGCAGTGCCCTTCCCAATTCTGTACAAACTGCTTGTGGCGTCACAACCCGTGAGGGCGTGGCATTCAGGTAAACACTCACAAAGCACTGCTCCGAGATTCTGAGCGATCAAACAGATAGGGACGAATCTTTCCTTAAGGCCATGTCCAGAGTGCATAAACACTGCTGAGGATCCAAACATCCCTTTGCTTGAATAGAAGCAAAACTAGTTAATCTGTATCATCACATTTGACAATTAGACGAGAATGTGACTGTGCAATGTGTTAGGTGCCAGGAACAATTCCATGTTCAGCAACTCCTGTGAGGCCAGTTGGGATGTAGACACCACTCTCTGTCCTTGATATCTGGTCTGCAGGGGCGTGGCATATCTGTGGACACCTTGTCTTGGCCTCTAGGAGCTCCACTGCTTCTTTATCCTGCTTCGACCTCATCGCCAGTTTACCGCTCTGGTATGGCAGTATGTCCATCTTCCAAAGCTTCTCCACATTCTGCATCAGCTCCGTCGTCTGGGGCGAGACTCTAGTGAAGAGACACTGCTGGGTGCTCGGTGCCCACTGGGTAAGGTGTGTGGGTCCTTAAAGCGTCAATCCCAGTCTCGTGCGAATGGCTGCTGGACCTCCAGGAGGGCCCATTTTCACCGGTTCGATATGGTTAAGTAGATGGAGGTAGTCAGCACCAATTAACACGAGCGGCTTAACGTGAGCAAATGTCTCGAGGGGAAGATCTGCCAGGTGCTTGTACTTCCTCTTCAAGCTGGCGATGGGGTAGGAGTGGTCCGCTAGACCCAAGTGTTGAGAGGTGAAGGCCTCCACTATCCGAAATGTTCTCTTGGGACTGGTAGAGGATGAGATTTTGAATGAGATTTTGAACTAATAGATCTAATGGAACATTTCATGTAATTTTACAGTAAAATTTCTAGTTCTACCAGAAAGACTTGGGAGAATTATTTCAATAAACCGTACATTTATTGCCAGCTCAGCAAGCTGATAATATACAAAGTCATTTGGCGTAGGCCCCGTCCGTAGTGCATAATCCGAGGGTATTGGATTCCTGCCTGAAGACGAAGGCAGGGGCGCAGCCGATCCCCCCCCCCCCCCCGGGAGTTATGGACAGGACCATCCTGGTGGTGGTGGGGAGGATGGGGGTAATCGTCGCTTCAGTATCTGCGAACTCAAACATGTGTAAGTACCGAGCTTTTATACAGTGAGCATAAAAATATGATTGGATAGAAGTGAAGGCAATAGGTGACGTAGTAATTGAGTCTTCCCGACAGAACTTATGCTAAAGCTTTCATTTCAGTCATGAAACTCTGGGCCCAGGCTGATCTGTCCTTTACGTGCAATTAGCAGGCAATCATATCATTACCGCATGGCACAAGCTGATTGGCCTCTGCTAATCCTGCAGCCAATGAGATTGCTTGCTCATTTAAATTGTCTGCTGTAAGCTAGTCCTGCAGCTCAGAGTTCCTCTGAAACCCTCCACCTCCACCAGCTCCACCGGCCTAGATCTGCAATGGGATTTATGTACGTCTCTTTATGCAGCAGCAGCAGCATATCTTACATGTTCACAGCAGCGTGTCTGTGTATCTATTAGCAGTAGCAAGTCCATACTTGCTCTGCAGCAGCAATAATCATATCTAGTCCGCCAAGACCAAATACATTAACATTGCCATTTTCAAGAACATGCTAAAACTTTTCAGAGAATTGTCATGATTGAAATACTGTTAATTGTACAGAATGCCATCTTATAATGTACAGTGACAAACTATTAATTGACATTCCCATGTGTAACACTTAACTTTTTTTATTTAATTAATTGTGTTTCTTTCCTATTTGTTTTATCAATTATGTTAAAGGGATAGTTCGGCCAAAAATGATATTTAACCCATGATTTACTCACCCTCAAGCCGTTCGAGATGCATATGTCAATCATTATTACCCTCAGAAGGCCTTCGTTTATCCCCCTGGAGCCGGATGGATTACTTTTGTGAAGGATGCATGCACATTTTGGGACTTGAAGGAGGTGGACCCCATTACTTCACATTATAACCACTGAAAGATCTAAGACATTTTCTAAAATAACTGAAAATGTGTTCGTCTGAAAAATGATTGACATATGCATCTCGAACGGCTTGAGGGTGAGTAAATCATGGGTTAAATATTATTTTTGGCCGAACTATCCCTTTAAGGTCTTATGTTGTTAACATAATGTTTATTGCTTTATTTTAGTATTGTGAGTTTTCTTTCTTTAATAATTTTTTTTTTAAAGTTTAACAAAATAAAACCATAAATGTTTTTCAGAATTTAAGATTCTCAAAAGTAATGACATATCAGACATATTAGAGGATATTTTTTATTGTTGTTGGGTGACACTGAATATCCAGACACAATAGACAAGTTTACATTTTTGTTTAAATTGGTTGTGAACATGCAGTTTTTCATGCTTACATTAGACTTAGAAATATGAAATTATTTTAAAATGATTAAATAATTTTTACTATATAATCTTAAAAGGTGTAAAATATATCCATCAATATTTTGAAAGCATTTCAAATCATTTTCTCATGAAATGTTGACAGTATTTGCAACACTATCAATCTACTCAAGATGAGAAGAAGAAATCATGCTCATTCTGCATCTGTGTACGGAATATAACATTAGCCTTGGTCACTTTTTCAGGTGTGTTCAGATACTTGTTCAGCAGAGCTCTGTAGTGTTTCTCGGGATGGCCGCCCATATTCCCCACCTTCCAAGTGTAGTAGGCATTGGTTGGAGGTGTGCTGAGATTATTACCCAACCACACCCAGAGTCTAGCGCAGGGCAGGAGACCCACAGCAAAGTACAGCGGATCTTCTTTTTCCAGCAGGTTTCCGTAGAACGACAGATACTTCCTCATAGCTGGAGTCTGCTGGATGGGAGGCTCACCCTGGAGAAATGAGAATATAAAGCATCTTCAGTGGATTCAGAACTAGCTTGAAAGTTTAAAGTCTGTGTTTCTCTTCTTACCTTGAAAAAATATTGTTTGAGCATGAAGTCTGCAAAGCTTTTGTAGCTTGAGTATCTGCCTTTCATGAAGTCCCTGAGTTCAGTGGGCTGAGTTTTTTTTTCCACTCAAACTCTTCAGCATTTTGGTCACTCTCAGTAGATAGCCGATGTCCTGTATGGTGAAGTTGACGTATCGCTCCGCCTGAAGGCTGCCGTTCTGCATCTGTATCAGGAAGTCAGTCCCGAGTGTCTTATAGGCGATGTCTTTATTCTTCTCCCACAGATATTCGTACACATCTTCCACAGAGCTGGCTGCCAAACTGCAACTAAAAGCAAACTGTGTCTCAGATATGCACAAATCATCACTGAAGACTTTTCATTACAACATTATACATTCATTTATACCCCGGTATCATGAAAATGGAAGGACTCACCTGAAACCTAAGAAACAGAGACACAGGAGGGTCGCGGTCTTCATCTTTCTCGGATCTTGTAGTGCACTTGTCTTCAGTTCTGATCTGTAATCTGTTATTTCTACAGTTCTTTTATAGTGGCAGTTTATTAGATAATGCTGAATTGCATCAATAGAGGCTGGCAATAACATCATAATTTTGGGAGGGCAGTGGGTGTGGATGGCAGAGAATCTGTCTGTACATTTTCTTTATATAAAAATGCTCAATGCTCTGTGTGTTTGTATGTCTATCTATCTATCTATCTATCTATCTATCTTGTCTGTCTATATTTCTGTCTGCCATTGTTTTGTGTTGTTTAGCAATTCTAAAAATGCCTTTAAATAATATTTATGTAGTACAATTACTTTTTCATTTATCTAAAAACTATCCTTTTTTTTCATTGTCCTAAGAATGTATGTTGTATTACACAACAACGGTTCAGTAGTGCATGCCTCTTTGAAAAATAATCAAAAAAGCTTTGAAATTCTAAACACCTCATGTGTCATTTTTCATGCTGTTTTGTGTTTGTACTATTAAATACAAAGTCATTTTTATCGTGAACAATAGTAAATGTTTATCAATATTAATTAAACAAAACAGTTTTAAATACCACATATAGGCCTATTTAATACCTAATTTAATACTACTTTTTATTTATTTATTTTTTTACTTTGTCTGTGATATTTCATATTTCCTCATATAAAGCTTACATGTCTTAAAGTGATTTGTGGGTTTCTGACATAAACTGAAAGTGTGAGTTACCCCACATTCACCAGTGCCTTAGTTACAGTAATGTATATGTGGTAATTATCTTTTGTAAGACATTGCAGAAAGATTTCTTCTTTCTTTCTGTCTTTCTTCTTCTTTTTTGGCTATAAATTCCTGTAATAAGTATTAAACAGTCTCATTTTGAAAAGAACAAGCATAATTGCAATTAGGCAAATGAGTCACACAATGACTTTTTGTGTTCTCAAATAACAAAGGAAATGACTAAATAATTTCCAGAATATCTATATTGTAGCAAAGGGCTACCTGAAGCTGTTAGGGCTAGTTTTGATCGCAGTGAACCAGGCGTGTCGGTCAGAACACCACAGAGTGAAATATCAGTTTTAACTGATTTAGTATCAATGGTATGCAGATACAGCGGGGGAAATAAGTATTGAACACGTCATCATTTTTCTCAGTAAATATATTTCCAAAGGTGCTATTGACATGAAGTTTTCACCAGATGTTGGTAACAACCCAAGTAAGCCATACATACAAAGAAACAAACACAAATAAGTTCAGAAATTAAGTTATGTGTAATAATGTGAAATGAGACAGGGAAAAAGTATTGAACACATGAAGAAAGGGAGGCGCAAAAAGGCATGGAAAGCCAAGACAACTGCTGAAAACTTACAGTAATTAAAAAGCAATCCAGCCCCCAGTCAGTGGAAATTAATAACAGCTGGTTCGGTCCCAAATGATGGCCTACAAAAAGGTCTCATTGCCAAGGTGTCACACAAGACACATCTCATGATGGGTAATAGCAAAGAGCTGTCTCAAGACCTTCGCAACCTAATTGTTGCAAAACATAATGATGGCATTGGTTATAGGTGCCATTCTAAGCTTCTGAATGGTCCAGTGAGCACTTTTGAGGCCATACGGAAGTGGAAAGACAATCATTTCACCATAAATTTGCCTCGACCAGGTGCTCCTCGCAAGATTTCTGATAGAGGAGTGAAAAGAATAATCAGAAGAGTTGTCCAAGAGCCAACACCAAGTTGTATGGTGTTTTTAGGGTAATGTGCACATTTTCTTCTCCAAATATGGTGTGTATTATGGCATCCAAACAGTTCAATTTTGCTCTCATGTGACCACACTATATTCTCCCAGTATTTCACTGGCTTTTCCAAATGTTGTGCAGCAAACTTTAAATGAGCTTCAACATGCTTTTTTTTCAGTAATGGAGTCTTGCGTGGTGAGCGTGCATACAGGCCATGGCGGTGGAGTGCATTACTTACTGTTTTCTTTGAGACAACAGTACCTGCTATCTGCGGGTCTTTTTGAAGCTCTCCACAAGTGATCCTTGGATCTTGGACAACTCTTCTGATTATTCTTTTCACTCCTCTGTCAGAAATCTTGCGAGGAGCACCTGGTCGAGGCAAATTTATGGTGAAATGATTGTCTTTCCACTTCCGTATTATGGCCCCAACAGTGCTCACTGGACCATTCAGAAGCTTAGAATGGCACCTATAACCAATGCCATCATTATGTTTTGCAACAATTAGGTTGCGAAGGTCTTGAGACAGCTCTTTGCTATTACCCATCATGAGATGTGTCTTGTGTGACACCTTGGCAATGAGACCTTTTTGTAGGCCATCATTTGGGACTGAACCAGCTGTTATTAATTTCCACTGACTGGGGGCTGGATTGCTTTTTAATTACTGTAAGTTTTCAGCAGTTGTCTTGGCTTTCCATGCCTTTTTGCACCTCCCTTTCTTCATGTGTTCAATACTTTTTCCCTGTGTCATTTCACATTATTACACATAACTTAATTTCTGAGCTTATTTTTGTTTGTTTCTTTGTATGTATGGCTTACTTGGGTTGTTACCAACATCTGGTGAAAATTTCATGTCAATAGCACCTTTGGAAATATATTTACTGAGAAAAATGATGACGTGTTCAATACTTATTTCCCCCGCTGTATCAACATCAGAAGGAGGAGTCAGCCTTTACATGAACATTCACAAGTTGTAGAAATTTGAGTTGAATAGTGCAGTGGACTGTGCAGGGCTTCCTTTGCGGCCTCCAGAGGGAATGGATCTCCTTAGCTTTGTTTGAGCCTGAGGACGATTGCCGATAAGCATGTGAGGATAGATGACAATGACACAATGAGTGAGCAGGTTAAGCACATTTAGGGTTGACCTGGTGTACAGTCAGTGAGTCCTGCCTTAACTGACATGGGCTTGGCTCACAAGTGGGCTGAATGCATAATAGCTGACGTAGACGTGTTTGGCATGCTTGTAGTTAAAGGATTAGTTCACCTCAAAATAAAAATTTCCTGATAATTTACTCACCCCAATGCCATCCCAGATGTTCATGTCTTTCTTTCTTCAGTGGAAAAGAAATTAATTTTTTGGAGGAAAACATTTCAGGATTTTTCTCCACATAGATTTTTTTCTGTATTTTTGATCAAATAAATCCAGGCTTGATGAGCCCAATGAGACACGCGCCAACAATTTGTCCTCTTTTGAACTCTGATATGTCTAACATTATGTTGCGTGCATTGTAATATTTTACGTACAGCTGTGCTATTACTCTGCTAAGGAAATTTCACACAAAAGGAAATTTCTACTTGGGCTATACACAAATCCGGCGAAACACGGAAGTAAAGCAACGCCGCCATTACTGCGTGCCTTGCTGCTAAGGAAGTAGCGGAAGTAGCGTGTTGGTCCCGTAGGCGGCTGTAGCAGATGTAGCTGTACGAAATGTTATTTTTATCTATTCATCTTTAATTTTGTACAGTAGCCCTGCTGTATGGCTACAACACTTCCCTCGGCCGGCCATGCAGTCACACTACTTCGAGAACTTTGCAGTTTTCTCTCTATATTGTTACTGACACATTATGGTACGAGTTCACTGCCTGTGAAAACCTCACGACACCTTTTAATGTGATGAGCTCATCTGCGAAGGTATGCAGTATCTGGCCAATCCATCCGGAGCTCATGTAATTCTGACCTTCAATCAATGCCCTGTAGTTTAGGTTCTGAAGCTCGCATGCCAGATGATTAATAAAATAATCTTGAATACCTGTAAGCTGCCAACTCTCACGCTTTCACCGTGAGACACACGCAATTGACACTTTTCACACGCTCTCAGCCTCTCACGCCAGTCATCCATTTTCTCACGCACAGAAAAATCGCGAAGCAAAGAGGACACGGAGACCGACAGACTCGACAGAGCAGGTTATTTATGATATATATAAAAGCTCAGCTCTCAGATTCTGTCAATTTTATTACGAAATTCAAACAATAAATACCGTTTTGGCGTTTGTAAATGTGACGTGACTAGCAGGTGAACCGATCATCTCAACTTAATAATAAACACAAATGAACAATGTTAAAAGAAACAGTAGCCTACAACTTACCGAAATGTATATTTCATACATAATATCGATCAATCAGTGTTTTTTTAACCGCGGAAAGGGTCAATAAAACAGCTGGAGAACAATTATGTCACATATAACATTTACCTCAGGAAAGCCATTTAATGACTGGCTATAGCACGTTAGTTGGCTAGAAAAAAATAGCTATAGAGAGTATTTTGCTAAATATGTGTACTATATTACATATTTATTATATTTTTACTTATCATTAAATAAAGTTGTTATTATAATAAAACAAGTAATAAAAACTCAGTGAGTGTTTTAGCGCAATTTTCTGACGTCATGGGATCACAACACTAAGAGATAGTAAATCTTTTTATGTTTTTTTTTTTTTTTTGTGTGCGTTCCCGAGATTAGACCTTCCTTAACATAATGCCGAAAACCCGAAGTCTCTAGGTGGTCTGGTTGAGGAGGAGATAGAAGTGCAAGATTGGTGCGCACAGACAGAACAGAAATCATGAGTTAACAATCGCAATTTTGTCCGTAGGAAAATTGCGCTAAAAACGCATATTTAATTTGAGTTATTTTTAACCTTAAATAATACTGCCAGCTGATAAGGCTCTCTGTATGTTTAACTTACAGCATTAGGTGAGATTTTTTTTTCTCGAGAAAAATTAACGCCTGTGTGTACCTAATAGCCTATTTATCCAAATTAGTCAATATTAAATCAAATCACATTGAACTGAATTGAAATCCTGAAATTTGTTTCAAGCAATAATAAAAAAAAAAACGTAGCTTACCAGAAATTGTACCATATAATATAAACATTGCAACATGTTGTCACTAAACCTAATAAAATTCAGTTTAGTAACTAAAACGTTTTGACAATCACAATATTTAAGCCCCAGGATCCGCTTTCAGAAATGTCATTACACCGGCAAGTGTCACACCCTCACACTTCGCAGGCACCGAGGCACGCAGTAATGGCGCCAGGTAAGATAGCGGCGGATTTGTGTATAGGTATCTTAGCAACTATAAGGTGTGAGTCAGAAGTCCAGTTCCCCAACTTTCCCCATATACATTTCCCCATGTGACATCATGCAACAGGGATGGCATTTTTTAAAGATGTGTTAATACTTTAAGCTTTAAAGTATTAACAAATCTTTAAAAAATTCCACCCCTAAGCAGGGCTGGACTGGGACAAAAAATAGGCCCTGGCATTTTGGCCCAGACTAGCCCACATATGATAATAAACATCACCCATCTTTGCACGCCCTTGAATATGTATACCAACTCCTTAAAACCACTAATGCCATGTAATGAGTGAGTAGGAACGTTAACAGATGAAATAAGTACAAAATTGTCATTTATTAATACAATTGAACTATACTCCACAGTGATGAATCCAAAAAACAAGATATAAGCTGCATTGGCATAGCAATACCAGTGTTTCTCACAGGATTTTTGGTAAAACTGTGGTGGGTGGACCTCTGGCCTTCTATGGGGGGTTTATGCCCCCAAATGTAAGAAAATTTTGTGCATTTTAATGTTAAATTAATCAATATGGTATACTTTGAGAGTTCAAAATTAAAAGCTCCAACTCATATTCAGTGTGCAAATTAAACAAAGAAGAATTCAAACCTCTTTTAGTTAATGTCTGTCTACGTTACACTACTACATAATTATAGTTATAATATTAATCCCATGACAGTAATAGCCATATATTGTAAAACAAATGCGCTGAAAAATAAAGACAACTTTCATAATTAGTTTTGTACTCATTTCTATACTTGAAAGAGATAAGCACATGATCTTTTATTTTGACGGAAACTGCATCAAGCTTTTATTTTGGTTTGTAAACCAAAAAAACATGGTTTACAAACGTGTCTCATTAAGTTTCTAGTAAATTGCTGTAATCATCAACTATGCAGATGTGGAAATAATGCGTAATGGGTTCCTACACTCATGACATAGCCTAAGTGTTTTGAAAGTAG
Source organism: Squalius cephalus (assembly GCF_949319135.1). Classification (NCBI taxonomy): domain Eukaryota; kingdom Metazoa; phylum Chordata; class Actinopteri; order Cypriniformes; family Leuciscidae; genus Squalius; species Squalius cephalus. The sequence continues at coordinate 50,591,708 of NC_137125.1, forward strand.
TTCTGCTTACCGCAGGCTCTACACTTTCTCATCTCTCTCCTGATCCTTCTCACTATCCCCATCAGCCACTGAAGCTGATTTAGGCTAGTGACAAATGGTCAAAAAGTGCTTTAGTTTTTGAGATACCCCTACCGGAGGTAGAGCTAAACCCAACAATGTTTTTCCTCATCTCTAAGGTCTCCCATATATGAATTGAATTCTTGGCTCAAAATATTTTACTGCTAAGATTGTTAAATTTCAGATATTTTTATATAAGAATATAAGATACATTTAATAATGAAACATTTCATATGGCACCTTGTACTATATGGAAACAAAGATTGAAATCGAAAGATAACACCTTACCATAGCACAAACAGGAGACCAGGAGTCAGGATTGCAGTTTGACCTTAATGAGCCTTTTAATAAAACTATAACCTAACTTCACACAATACAAATTAAATTACTGTCTTAAATCAAACAAATGGCAATCTAACAAAACAAACACTCTGAGGGGGAATGAGCCCTCTCTTCTAATGCTGTTTTTTTTTCTAGCAGCAACCATTTGGAACATGAACTGCTTTTGGTAGCCATTCTGAGGTCAGCCCCCCATGATGTTACAACTGCAACACACCACTGTCACTCATCCACATTGTCATCAGTGACAAAGTGGGTCATGTTTGGACAGTCTGGGAAAGGGCAAGAACAATTGTGCAGGTGAAGCCCACTGAAAGACACTGGCATTTGGTGGCATTGTTGCAGTTTCCATCTTCACAGTAGAGGTGGGTGATGTCTCTAACTTCTTTAGGTGCTGATGCCTTCTGGAACATCTGGTTCAATACATCCATCTTCTCTGAGCCTCCATCCTCTACCAACTGGGTTCCAGAGAAGAGGTTTGGCCTGGTGGCTGTGACGCCACACTGCTGTTTGGTACAAGGCTCTCAGCACATGTTGCTGGAAGGCATCTTCTGTTTGGGGAAGATTTGCTGCTGACAGATCTGTGGTAGATGCTAGTGTACCTCAGCTCATCCAGGTTGGTGCAAGGATGCCCATCCACCTTTTTCTTTTGGCCATACAGGAGGAGGGCATACCTTCTTGCCACAGGCAAAGCCTCTTCCTGGCTACCAGAGAGTCCAAATTTGGTAATTTCCTGTAACTCACAAAGATGGGTCCTCAGTCTTGTGAGGGCAGTGCCCTTCCCAATTCTGTACAAACTGCTTGTGGTGTCACAACCCGTGAGGGCGTGGCATTCAGGTAAACACTCACAAAGCACTGCTCCGAGCTTCTGAGCGATCAAACAGATAGGGACGAATCTTTCCTTAAGGCCATGTCCAGAGTGCATAAACACTGCTGAGGATCCAAACATCCCTTTGCTTGAATAGAAGCAAAACTAGTTAATCTGTATCATCACATTTGACAATTAGACGAGAATGTGACTGTGCAATGTGTTAGGTGCCAGGAACAATTCCATGTTCAGCAACTCCTGTGAGGCCAGTTGGGATGTAGACACCACTCTCTGTCCTTGAGATCTGGTCTGCAGGGGCGTGGCATATCTGTGGACACCTTGTCTTGGCCTCTAGGAGCTCCACTGCTTCCTTATCCTGCTTCGACCTCATCGCCAGTTTACCGCTCTGGTATGGCAGTATGTCCATCTTCCAAAGCTTCTCCACATTCTGCATTAGCTCCGTTATCTGGGGTGAGACTCTAGTGAAGAGACACTGCTGGGTGCTCGGTGCCCACTGGGTAAGGTGTGTGGGTCCTTAAAGCGTCCATCCCAGTCTCGTGCAAATGGCTGCTGGACCTCCAGGAGGGCCCATTTTCACCGGTTCGATAGGGTTAAGTAGATGGAGGTAGTCAGCACCAATTAACACGAGCGGCTTAACGTGAGCGAATGTCTCGAGGGGAAGATCTGCCAGGTGCTTGTACTTCCTCTTCAAGCTGGCGATGGGGTAGGAGTGGTCCGCTAGACCCAAGTGTTGAGAGGTAAAGGCCTCCACTATCCGAAATGTTCTCTTGGGACTGGTAGAGGATGAGATTTTGAATGAGATTTTGAACTAATAGATCTAATGGAACATTTCATGTAATTTTACAGTAAAATTTCTAGTTCTACCAGAAAGACTTGGGAGAATTATTTCAATAAACCGTACATTTATTGACAGCTCAGCAAGCTGATAATATACAAAGTCATTTGGCGTAGGCCCCGTCCGTAGTGCATAATCCGAGGGTATTGGATCTGCAATTCCTGCCTGAAGACGAAGGCAGGGGCGCAGCCGATCCCCCCCCCCCCCCCCCCCCCCCCCCGGGAGTTATGGACAGGACCATCCTGGTGGTGGTGGGGAGGATGGGGGTAATCGTCGCTTCAGTATCTGCGAACTCAAACATGTGTAAGTACCGAGCTTTTATACAGTGAGCATAAAAATATGATTGGATAGAAGTGAAGGCAATAGGTGACGTAGTAATTGAGTCTTCCCGACAGAACTTATGCTAAAGCTTTCATTTCAGTCATGAAACTCTGGGCCCAGGCTGATCTGTCCTTTACGTGCAATTAGCAGGCAATCATATCATTACCGCATGGCACAAGCTGATTGGCCTCTGCTAATCCTGCAGCCAATGAGATTGCTTGCTCATTTAAATTGTCTGCTGTAAGCTAGTCCTGCAGCTCAGAGTTCCTCTGAAACCCTCCACCTCCACCAGCTCCACCGGCCTAGATCTGCAATGGGATTTATGTACGTCTCTTTATGCAGCAGCAGCAGCATATCTTACATGTTCACAGCAGCGTGTCTGTGTATCTATTAGCAGTAGCAAGTCCATACTTGCTCTGCAGCAGCAATAATCATATCTAGTCCGCCAAGACCAAATACATTAACATTGCCATTTTCAAGAACATGCTAAAACTTTTCAGAGAATTGTCATGATTGAAATACTGTTAATTGTACAGAATGCCATCTTATAATGTACAGTGACAAACTATTAATTGACATTCCCATGTGTAACACTTAACTTTTTTTATTTAATTAATTGTGTTTCTTTCCTATTTGTTTTATCAATTATGTTAAAGGGATAGTTCGGCCAAAAATGATATTTAACCCATGATTTACTCACCCTCAAGCCGTTCGAGATGCATATGTCAATCATTATTACCCTCAGAAGGCCTTCATTTATCCCCCTGGAGCCGGATGGATTACTTTTGTGAAGGATGCATGCACATTTTGGGACTTGAAGGAGGTGGACCCCATTACTTCACATTATAACCACTGAAAGATCTAAGACATTTTCTAAAATAACTGAAAATGTGTTCGTCTGAAAAATGATTGACATATGCATCTCGAACGGCTTGAGGGTGAGTAAATCATGGGTTAAATATCATTTTTGGCCGAACTATCCCTTTAAGGTCTTATGTTGTTAACAAAATGTTTATTGCTTTATTTTAGTATTGTGAGTTTTCTTTCTTTAATATTTTTTTTTTTAAAAGTTTAACAAAATAAAACCATAAATGTTTTTCAGAATTTAAGATTCTCAAAAGTAATGACATATCAGACATATTAGAGGATATTTTTTATTGTTGTTGGGTGACACTGAATATCCAGACACAATAGACAAGTTTACATTTTTGTTTAAATTGGTTGTGAACATGCAGTTTTTCATGCTTACATTAGACTTAGAAATATGAAATTATTTTAAAATGATTAAATAATTTTTACTATATAATCTTAAAAGGTGTAAAATATATCCATCAATATTTTGAAAGCATTTCAAATCATTTTCTCATGAAATGTTGACAGTATTTGCAACACTATCAATCTACTCAAGATGAGAAGAAGAAATCATGCTCATTCTGCATCTGTGTACGGAATATAACATTAGCCTTGGTCACTTTTTTACGTGTGTTCAGATACTTGTTCAGCAGAGCTCTGTAGTGTTTCTCGGGATGGCCGCCCATATTCCCCACCTTCCAAGTGTAGTAGGCATTGGTTGGAGGTGTGCTGAGATTATTACCCAACCACACCCAGAGTCTAGCGCAGGGCAGGAGACCCACAGCAAAGTACAGCGGATCTTCTTTTTCCAGCAGGTTTCCGTAGAACGACAGATACTTCCTCATAGCTGGAGTCTGCTGGATGGGAGGCTCACCCTGGAGAAATGAGAATATAAAGCATCTTCAGTGGATTCAGAACTAGCTTGAAAGTTTAAAGTCTGTGTTTCTGTTCTTACCTTGAAAAAATATTGTTTGAGCATGGAGTCTGCAAAGTTTTTGTAGCTTGTGTATCTGCCTTTCATGAAGTCCCTGAGTTCAGTGGGCTGAGTTTTTTTTCCACTCAAACTCTTCAGCATTTTGGTCACTCTCAGTAGATAGCTGATGTCCTGTATGGTGAAGTTGACGTATCGCTCCGCCTGAAGGCTGCCGTTCTGCATCTGTATCAGGAAGTCAGTCCCGAGTGTCTTATTGGCGATGTCTTTATTCTTCTCCCACAGATATTCGTACACATCTTCCACAGAGCTGGCTGCCAAACTGTAACTAAAAGCAAACTGTGTCTCAGATATGCACAAGTCATCACTGAAGACTTTTCATTACAACATTATACATTCATTTATACCCCGGTATCATGAAAATGGAAGGACTCACCTGAAACCTAAGAAACAGAGACACAGGAGGGTCGCGGTCTTCATCTTTCTTGGATCTTGTAGTGCACTTGTCTTCAGTTCTGATCTGTAATCTGTTATTTCTACAGTTCTTTTATAGTGGCAGTTTATGAGCTAATGCTGAATTGCGTCAATTGAGGCTGGCAATAACATCATCATTTTGGGAGGGCAGTGGGTGTGGATGGCAGAGCTCATATCGAATCTTGTGAACTTCCTTATCAACCCTGTTGACTTCCTGCCTGTCTCCTATCTATCTATCTATCTATCTATCTATCTATCTATCTATCTATCTATCTATCTATCTATCTATCTATCTATCTATCTATCTGTGTCTATCTTTCTGTCTGCCATTGTTTTGTGTTGTTTAGCAATTCTAAAAATGCCTTTAAATAATATTTATGTAGGACAGTTACTTTTTCATTCATCTAAAAACTATCTATCTTTTTTTTTTCATTGTCCTAAGAATGTATGTTGTATTACACAACAACGGTTCAGTAGTGCATGCCTCTTTGAAAAATAATCAAAAAAGCTTTGAAATTCTAAACACCTCATGTGTCATTTTTCATGCTGTTTTGTGTTTGTACTGATATTCAATACAATTTCATTTTTATCGTGAACAATAGTAAATGTTTATCAATATTAATTAAACAAAACAGTTTTAAATACCACATATAGGCCTATTTAATACCTAATTTAACACTACTTTTTTTTTTTTTTTTTACTTTGTCTGTGATATTTCATATTTCCTCACATAAAGCTTATATGTCTTATGATTTGTGGGTTTCTGACATAAACTGAAAGTGTGAGTTACCCCACATTCACCAGTGCCTAGTTACAGTAATGTATATGTGGTAATTATCTTTTGTAAGACATGGCAGAAAGATTTCTTCTTTCTTTCTGTCTTTCTTCTTCTTTTTTGGCTATGAATTCCTGTAAGTAGGCTATTAAACAGTCTCATTTTGAAAAGATATTTCAATAATATTTGCATAATTGCAATCAGGCAAATGAGTCACACAGTGACGTCACGAGTACATGAACAAAAATTTCTGTCTTGCATAAAAATTCTCGGCCTGTGTCAGTGTGTGATTGTGAGCATGTTTTGTGCGGTTTGTGTTGGTCCTTGTCACACGTGCAATTTAAATAAATAAAATGTAACAGTATATCAATTGCAATGTGAGCTTCTCATTGCATGCACAAGTTTAAATTTCAATTACTGTATTCTCAAATAACAAAGGAAATGACTAAATAATTTCCAGAACATCTACATTAACATAGTACGTCCTCATGTACATGACATACACGATTCAATATATATATATTGGCACCCCTGGTAAATATAATCAAGTTGGCTGTAAAAATAAATCTGTATTGTTTATCCTTTTGATATTTCATAAAAAAAAATCACAAAAATCTAACCTTTCATTGAAGTAAAAGAATTTAAAGTGGGGGGGGGGAAATCACATTTTGAAATAAATGCTTTTCTCCAAAACACATTGGCCATAACTTTTGGCACCCTTTTATTAAATACTTTTTGCAATCTCCTTTTACCAAGATATCAGCTCTGAGTTTTCTCCTATAATGCCTGATGAGTTTGGAGAACACCTGACAAGAGATCAGAGACCATCTCTCCAGATCCTTCAGATTCCCAGCTCCATGCTGGTGCTTCTTCTCTTCAGTTTTCTATAGGGTTCAGGTCAGGGAACTGGGATGGTCATGGCAGAAGCTTCATTTTGTGATCAGTGACACATTTTTGTGTTGATTAATGTTTGTTTTGGATCATTGTCCTGATGGAAGATCCAACCACGGCCTATTATAAGATTTCTAGCAAAAGCCGTCAGGTTTTGATTTTTTATCTGTTGGTATTTGCTCAAATCCATGATACCATGTATCTGAACAATGTTCAGGACCTCCAGCTAAAACAATATAAATCTTTAAGATTACTTTTGATCAATTTAACACATCTTTGCTGAATACAAGTATTTATTTATTTCAAAAAAAGAAAGAAAAAACGACTGACCCCAAACTTTTTAATTTATTTCGATTTTAAATAAATGCTGTTCTTTTTTTAAAACTTTTTATTCATCAAAAAGTATCACAGGTTATAAAAAAAAAATTATTAAGCAGCACAACCGTTTCCAACACTGATAATAAATCAGCATGCTGAGCCTGATGAGACACACGCACCAACAATTTGTCCTCTTTTGAACTCTGATATGTCTAACATTATGTTGCGTGGATTGTAATATTTTACGTACAGCTGTGCTATTACTCTGCTAAGGAAATTTCACACAAAAGGAAATTTCCACTTGGGCTATAAGTATCTTAGCAACTATAAGGTGTGAGTCAGAAGTCCAGTTACACAATTGGACACGATAATAAGCAGTTCCCCAACTTTCCCCATATACATTTCTCCACGACATCATGCAACAGGGATGGAATTTTTTTTAAAGATTTGTTAATACTTTAAGCCTTAAAGTATTAACAAATCTTTAAAAAATTCCATCCCTAAGGCATATACAGAAATTAGCCTACAGGTGAGAAATATTCACTGAAGTAAAAAGGTGACAATTTGCCCCAGTTTCCTCTATAAAGTAATACTCTTTGTTATTAACTGAAAGCTGTTGTTACCCAAAACTACATAGGAAACACAATCAGTTACCAGAGATGAAAAATAAAACATCAATGAACCCAGTTTTTAAATCAAGTTTATGAAGATCAACCCTACAACATTTTGGTTACCAAATCAACCGTTAAAGGGATAGTTCACCCAAAAATGAAAAATCTGTCATTACTTACCCTCAAGTTGTTCCAAACCTGTATGAGTTTCTTTGTTCTGTTGAACACAAAAGAAGATATTTTAAAGAATGTTGGTAACCAGTTAACAGCACCCATTGACTCAGTAGGGAAAAAAAATACTATGTGGAAGTCAATGGGTCCCCTCAACTGTCTGGTTACCAACATTTTCAATGAATCTTCTTTTGTGTTCAACAGAACTCATACAGGTTTGGGGCAACTTGTGGATGAGTAAATTATGACAAAATTTAAATTTTTTGGGTGAACTACATCGTAATTTGCGGGTGGGACACACATGTCCCCACCACTTTTGAAACATCTCGCGGCACGAATGTACCAATACAAATAAATAAAACATCTCCAGGTAACTAGCAGAGCATTAATTTAGTTCGTTTGTTAAATAAGAGGCGATCTAGCGCTGAAATGTGTTGCTTTTGAAATCGTTGCCGCTGCGATCAGTGGCGCGGATACTGTCTTTCTCTTGTGGCTCGCGCACAGTCTTCACTCGGACGCGCGCTTCAATCCGTTGTGGAGAGTGGAGACTCTCTATTCTTTCCGGTGAAATTACAAAACAAAATCCACACAGACGTGTCCCTGCCTGATATACAACCACTGATAAACATAATCGGTTTTGATGAGAAAAAAAAAAACAAAAAAAAAAACTTTATGCGTGCGGATTGGAACCCAGAACCAGCTGACACGCTTGGCAAAAGTTCTATCATTGGACCATATAAATACACAATTAAAGAAGTCGGATCTATGCATTTATTCACTTTAAAATTCTCACCACTAACTCAACATATTAGACCTCATTAAACGACAAATTAAACCCAATGTACTATTTAAATCGATTGCTGGGCATCATAATATTATTTTACATACATCTGATTTATGATTTAGCGTTGTGTTTTTATTAAACATTTTTATTTATTTACATTAGTAAGCTACAGGACATCGTCTTTCAAAACATGACCTGCGCGAAAGAGAAAAAATGAATGCTTCATTGTATCCAGCACTTCTGAAAATGCACTTCCGAATGCGCCTCTGTTATGGAGGTAGATTTGTGTCTTTATTATTCAATCAAAAAAAAGGTTGCTTCAATCAAAAAATATATTTTCAATCAAAAAAACCCGTTTCAATCAAAGAAAAAAAGTGTTTGAATGCAAAAATATATTTGAGACTCAAAAAAATGCATTTGAACACTATTTTTTTTTGCTTGAAAATGTTTTTTTTGATAGAAGTGAAGGTTTTTTTGTTTGAAGCAACTTTTTTGATTGAAGTATTGTTGTTTTGTGTTTGGGCCATATTATGGGTAGGACATTTGTGTCTTTATAATTCAATCAAAAAAGAAGTTGCTTCAAACAAACAAAACATATTTTCAATAAAAAAATCACTTCAATCAAAAAATAAACCTTTTCAATCATAGAAAAAATGTTTTTGAATGCAAAAAAATATTTGAGATTCAAAAAATTGCACTTGAACACTTTTTTTTTGATTGAAAATGTTTTCTTTGATTGAAGTAATCTTTTTTGTGTTTGGACCATGTTATGGGTAGGACATTTGTGTCTTAATTATTCAATCCCAAAAAAGTTGCTTCAATCAAAAAAAAAACATTTTCAATCAAAAAAAAATAATTTCAATCAAAGAAAAAACTGTTTAAATGCAAAAAAAAAAAAAATCATTTGAAGTGTTTTTTTTTTATTGAACTTTCTTTTTTTTTGAATGAAGTGAAAAAAGTTTTGAAGTCGTTTTTTTTTTAAATCATTTTGACACAAACGTACCGCAGTGGGGGCGGGTGCTTCCCCATTGGTCAGACATGCTTGAGTGACAAGTGTCTACACCAACGACGTCTTTCTGACAAGCAAGTCATGGTCGCCACTCGCCAGCGAGCCAGGAAGCAGTGGTGGAGTTGTTGGTAAGTAGATAAAACCGTATTAAAATGATTGGTGTCACGTTATTAGCCTACTCTGTTTGATATTTCGATTAAACATACAGCTTGCTAACTTAGCTCACGTTGACTAATTTGTGTGATGGTGTTAGATATCTGACGCCTCATATTGTCAGGCAGGCTAGCAGGGTGCGCTAACGGCTAATTGAATTGTTTATTTCACTTAAGTAACGTTACAGAGGCTTGCTATGTGCTTGTGCTATATTGTGTTATAATACGTAACGTCATTAGTGGTCAAACAACAGTCCACAGGCCAACTGTTGCCCACAGCGCTGCCTGTTTAGCAGCAACAGGTCATGCAGAGCCTGAGTCTATCTTCTCACACAGCCCACAGGATTACAGCTATTTGACCGTCCCGCTCTCTCTCTCGCTCACGGGTAGTGGTCTCCCCACCATCACAGTCAAATGCTCGCAGACACAGAGGCAGATGCTGTTATTTTGAGAGCGGGGCTTACATATGCCGTCCCGTACGGAAAATAATGTTGCATACCACCGGTAACATGAATATATATTCCGTTGCTCGGTGCGCAAACTAGCTGTGTCAGGCATTATTTATAAGTAGCCTAATGTCCTGCACAACTCCACATGGAAAACTGGCAGTTCAATGAAGTGATGCTTATTGTCTGACATAGTGTACAAGTAGTTACTAGCTTAAAGTATTGTGCCAATAATGATCCTTCTGGTAAATTGATGGCTTGTATAATAAAAGTAACCATACGACACTATTGAGCAGTTATAATTGAGAGTGCAGCAATACCTGTATCGATATCAATACTGCTTATCAATACTTCAAATAATTTGATGCAAAAAATAAAGTATCACATAAAGAAATTAATGTGTCATGCCTACAGAGCACAGCATTTAGAGACACCAAAACTTAGGCCAAGCCAGGACCAGAGTCCTACATTATCAATCAGCATTGCAATAAAATAGAAAAATACAACTTCAGACAACTTTCACTCACACACCTTCTAATAAAACATCTTACATAAACATGTCAATAAATCAACACTGAATAAGGCAAGACTTGTAATGGGTTGACAGGACAATACTATATGATATTAGAAATCTAAATAAATGAATACTAATTAAACAAACCATCTTGTCTTCTTTTCCAAAGATTTTCATTAAACTAAGAGCTTTTGTGTCTCAACTGAATGCCAAATTTACCAGAAGGATCATTATTGGCACAATACTTTAAGCTAGTAACTACTTGTACACTATGTCAGACAATAAGCATCACTTCATTGAACTGCCAGTTTTCCATGTGGAGTTGTGCAGGACATTAGGCTACTTATAAATAATGCCTGACACAGCTAGTTTGCGCACCGAGCAACGGAATATATATTCATGTTACCGGTGGTATGCAACATTATTTTCCGTACGGGACGGCATATGTAAGCCCCGCTCTCAAAATAACAGCATCTGCCTCTGTGTCTGCGAGCATTTGACTGTGATGGTGGGGAGACCACTACCCGTGAGCGAGAGAGAGAGCGGGACGGTCAAATAGCTGTAATCCTGTGGGCTGTGTGAGAAGATAGACTCAGGCTCTGCATGACCTGTTGCTGCTAAACAGGCAGCGCTGTGGGCAACAGTTGGCCTGTGGACTGTTGTTTGACCACTAATGACGTTACGTATTATAACACAATATAGCACAAGCACATAGCAAGCCTCTGTAACGTTACTTAAGTGAAATAAACAATTCAATTAGCCGTTAGCGCACCCTGCTAGCCTGCCTGACAATATGAGGCGTCAGATATCTAACACCATCACACAAATTAGTCAACGTGAGCTAAGTTAGCAAGCTGTATGTTTAATCGAAATATCAAACAGAGTAGGCTAATAACGTGACACCAATCATTTTAATACGGTTTTATCTACTTACCAACAACTCCACCACTGCTTCCTGGCTCGCTGGCGAGTGGCGACCATGACTTGCTTGTCAGAAAGACGTCGTTGGTGTAGACACTTGTCACTCAAGCATGTCTGACCAATGGGGAAGCACCCGCCCCCACTGCGGTACGTTTGTGTCAAAATGATTTAAAAAAAAAACGACTTCAAAACTTTTTTCACTTCATTCAAAAAAAAAGAAAGTTCAATAAAAAAAAAACACTTCAAATGATTTTTTTTTTTTTTGCATTTAAACAGTTTTTTCTTTGATTGAAATTATTTTTTTTTGATTGAAAATGTTTTTTTTTTGATTGAAGCAACTTTTTTGGGATTGAATAATTAAGACACAAATGTCCTACCCATAACATGGTCCAAACACAAAAAAGATTACTTCAATCAAAGAAAACATTTTCAATCAAAAAAAAAGTGTTCAAGTGCAATTTTTTGAATCTCAAATATTTTTTTGCATTCAAAAACATTTTTTCTATGATTGAAAAGGTTTATTTTTTGATTGAAGTGATTTTTTTATTGAAAATATGTTTTGTTTGTTTGAAGCAACTTCTTTTTTGATTGAATTATAAAGACACAAATGTCCTACCCATAATATGGCCCAAACACAAAACAACAATACTTCAATCAAAAAAGTTGCTTCAAACAAAAAAACCTTCACTTCTATCAAAAAAAACATTTTCAAGCAAAAAAAAATAGTGTTCAAATGCATTTTTTTGAGTCTCAAATATATTTTTGCATTCAAACACTTTTTTTCTTTGATTGAAACGGGTTTTTTTGATTGAAAATATATTTTTTGATTGAAGCAACCTTTTTTTGATTGAATAATAAAGACACAAATCTACCTCCATACTCTGTCCCCAGCACATTTCAAACCAAACTGACGCCCATCTATCTCTTTAACCACGAACAACACGAGAGCAGATGTTTCATAGCGCCTATTATACTGCAGGTGGCGCTATTCGTCAAGTTAAATATCAGTGCGATGTTCAAATAATTGTGCAAGAAGGTTTTCCTCTTCCTCCGATGTCACCCCTAGGCGGAGGCGTCAGTAGACGGGCAGCAGCAGCACCCCTCCCGGCCTCGAGCACTGTACGCTCCAGGGAAACAAACGCTCGCCATTCTCAACCACAAGCGAAGCTCCTCCGACCCGTTCTGCTGAGGATTTTAGCTCAAGTTTGACCGATATAGCTCGGGTGAGGCTGTGTGTTTTTCGTCGGAAAGGCGGCTTGTGTGTTGGCGGAGAGTGGAAACACGGCATCCGGCCTCCGAGAAGCAGGCGAGGGCAGGGACTCGCGTCCGAACAACGTTTACCGTCTCTGGTAAGTAAGTGTGGCGTTGCGTTCCTTGCAACGGGCATTTTCGCTTAAACGGAAGGTAACGTTAGACGTGACGCTAATACGATGTTTGTCACTTGTGTTTATTAAACAAAACTGCCATGTTTTGAGGAGTGTTTCGGTCGAGTAATCTGATTAAATGTTGTTTAATCGACGGTTGTTTTATCAACACGAACTATATGTCGTGTTTAAATGTTGGTGTTGTTGGTTTAGCTATAAAAGGAAAGCACAACCGTTGCTTATAAGTGTTTATTTAAGCTTTGACTAGTACCGAATTCCACCACCTGGTTAAATAACAGTCTTGACAGTCTTTGTAGATTTGTTTTTGTAGTTTTGTTTTACGTCTGTCTCTCTACAAGTAGAATCATGATACTGAAATTCAATTGTTGTGTTGAATAAACATTTATTTAAAGCTTTTCATTTGATCCAGTTGTTGTGCGTGTCAATGCACTACCAAGACTGATAGAATACCTTAACCCATTTAATCCCATATTTGTCCATTTAAATTTCATTTTCATCCCTGGTGAAAGTTAGTGATTAGGTTACTTGTTATTTTTGCTGAAACTTCGCATAATTTGGACACACACACCTTTTTATTTTACTTTTTTATTTAAAACAACACTTTAAAACATACACATTTACAATGAGTATCTATCAGCTACTTATTCAGAAAGGTAATAAGTGTGATCAATGGCATGTTTACTCTGTACTCTCATGATTTATGAGAATGTCTAAGAATAGTAATTAATATCAGAACCTTTAAATATTATTTTTACAGATGTTTCATATGTAACATGACATACAAATGAAATGAAGACAGTATGGAGGCTACTTGTGTAAAATGCACTTTTAGACTCTATTAATGTCAATATTTAACATTATTATTCACTTTTTCATATGGGTTAATAGTGATTCAGCCCTCACCCACACATTCTCAAGGCAAACAACAGGTGACTTCGTAACGCTGGGAAATGCGTTGATGGGTTTAATGAATCGTGAACGTGGACAAATGTATTCCTGCCCTCCAGCAGAGCAAAGGGGGTTGCGTTAAAATACTTGAGTGTAGAGAACGCCAGTGTGGTGCCAACTTCATATGCCCTCCGTTATGCCCGGGCTATTTATGCGAGTCAAGCAAATGCAGCGGATGAAAATGTGCGTGCATTGAATGCCGCAAATGAGCAGACATCTATGCATGGATATGAATACATGTGCCGTGTTTGGATCCAATTATGGGCCGGTGGCCAATTTAGGGGTTTGCCAGCCCAGGGATGATGCCTATTTCTCAATCAGGGGCTCTTGAGATGGAAATGAGGGTGCGTTCCACAGCCTGGCATGCAGCTGTTGCATGGATGATCCAAATTGGGGATTGTGGCTTGGCTGTTTTCAGTCTGGGGAGGCTGCATGTAATGTGACCCACATGGTGATGATGATAATGAATGTTGGGTATATAAAATATAGGCATGCCATTGTTACATATGTGCTGTAGTTGGGCTTTTGATGATGATAGTCAATGTAACATGAGGACAATGGGTCCATGCCTCACCCAGATGAAGCTCATGATACAGTTTCACGTTGTGTTAGTGTGTTGTGACAGAGGAGCCGGGTTACATGGCCTTTGTCGCTTCTGGGTCCTTTGTACTTCACTGTCTTTATTGTGGTGGCGGATCATGCTGATTATGCTTGGCCTATAAAAAGGCGTCACAAAATAAGCGTCTCTCACTCTTATCCTCGCTTTCTCACACACCCACGCGCACTTTACGCTTTTATTTTTGTCGTCTTAATAAACCGTTCTTCATATTTCAACCCTCCCTCTAGCTTCTTCTGGGTTTGTGGTTGTGTAATGCGTTTTCTGATAGCGTGAAGTGTAACCGTCTTTTTATACGGATGAGATGCTTTGTTGTTTGGTTGGTAATTGGGTGTTTTGGAATTTCAAAACATGTTGAAAAGTGTTCCTCTGGAAATCAAGAATGGAAGTGAGACGATCCTTAGAAACTGCACATTGTTGGTTTTTAGATTGACAAACTGCTAGTCTATTGAATTAGTGAACTGCTTTGGACTAATAAACTAGATCTTTACCTTTTCAGTAAAAGGCATTTGGGGAACCCGTTCCTGTGATGTGCTATAGGGTGTTGTTGATTGCTATGCGGTATCTAAGGGGTTGCTTACTGGCTAAAGTCATAAGTGTTCATCAAAGTCTGGTCGCTCCTTCAAAGTAGCTCTGTGGGATTGTTTAGCCTGTTTTATAGACCGTCAGGTGAAAGATTTGAGGTCTGACTTCTTTTAAATATACCTAATAGTAGTACGCCTAGCCGCATTTGAAGTATTGATACTATCATACAAACAAATCATACTCGCCTGTGAATGTGATTACAAAGACCAGCCCATATTTGAGAATAAATGGTTAAAATGTAGGTTCTATAATTCAAGCACAAAAAACGGATGCTATTTATTTGTGGTAACCACATGATGATACCACTTTTAGGGGGTGTTTACACTAATTTTCCATTTTCAACTAAAACGTTTGGGGGCCTGAAAAAAAAAAAAAACCTCAATGTAAACTTACAAAAACGAGAATTTGTGAAGACGATGCGCATGCGCATGCTTATTACAGTCTATCACATAGCCTAGTGTTTCTTTAGAAAGTAACGTTGCTGACTGCTGGCATGAATAATACTGCGTTTCTAGTGAACATGTGAATGGGGATCATTTTGAGAATGGTGTCGAAAAATGCAAATTAAAAACTTTTCCGTTTTTAGTACATAGTGATGTAAACGCACCCTAATAGTCATCATGAACTAGTCTCGAGATCATTGGGCTTCTTTTTTTCTATGCTATTTGTTATTTTTTAGCATTAGATATTCTCCTTTTACCGGCAGATCATTTATATGATGTTGAAGTTGCAGTAAAACTCACTGATACTCAATCCATTGAAATAAACATGTAAAGGGTATGTGGGAAAGAGAGACACAATTATGCAAGAAACAACTTGGATGTAAAAGTGAGAGAAAGAAGTAAGCCAGCGTGTTTCTTTGATTCAATCATTGATTTGGTGTTTTTGCAGAGCGATTGTTCATGCTTTCTTGTGTGTTTGTGGTATAAGGTAAGTGAGACGAAGGAATCGCATTGTTGCAGGCATTAATGTAACTCAACCTGTGCAAAGCTGCTCGCAGTGAGTTGTTATATGAGAACCAATGTCTCTTGTTCTCTTTGCAGTGGGGTTCTTGATCATTCAGTAGGTCAAGGGCATGATGGGATACCGTTAATGTGTTGAAGAGCAGCTGATGTTCTGCATACAGTGTACACACACCTCTGACTGCACACCCACTTGCTTCCTCCCACCACACACTTTACATAGAAGCCTAGTCACACAAACCAGACACAAAAGTCAGTGTTGTTCTATGTGTTGGCGCTCTGCTCTTTGTTCTTGGTATTTGTTTCTTGTATTTGTAGGTGTAAAAAAAACCCCAATACAAAACAACCCAACTTTTCCAAGAAGGGTTTAATGTACAAACTGTGTATCTACGGTACACTCTCAGCACACTAATTAAAATGGAGCAAAATATGCAAACTAAATAATACAGCTACAAAAATATGTAATTTTTTTAGCATTAGCCTATATCATAGAATTGTTATATTTATTAAATGTATTATATATATATATATATAGCCTATATATATATATGTGTAATTATGTTAAATATACTATATTATATAATTTTATTTAAATATTATTATTATTATTAGTGTATTATTACAATATATTATTGTATTGGTATTAATAATATATTTTTGGTAGAGGTGTAAACAGTTGAGACCGTGATATGAAAGTGACATGTAATTTCCTCCATGCTAAATGTAGTTCACGTTCTTGAAGTGGTTCACGCTGGACCCTGTTAGCAATGTAGATGTCTTCTAGAAAGGGCATGTTGCTATTGGCAACCAGAACTCTGGTTCTCTCTCTAATGGACTACTTGCACAACTACTTTCGCGTTCTAGTTAGTACATATCAGGAGTTTCCGGTTGGAGCATTCAGCGCCCCTACATGCATGAGAATGGCAGATTATCACTATGTTTTATGGCTGCCAATTGATTAAAACAATGAATAATGATCTCTGTATTACTTATCTTGAGCCTTGATGAAATGCTCCTATAAGTATATTTTATTTCCAACTGTGCAATCTGAATAATAAATAGGCTAAATATATTTATCCACTAAGCAGCCACAGTCCTATATGCTCGTCCTCTCCGTAACAGCTTTTTCTCTTTCTGATATTTCATACCTGTTGGGTTTACATTTTAAATGAAATTGACTATTAAAAGGATTGCTTGTGTGCGCCGGTGTTTATTCCAGTCTTTTAAAATAGTTGAATGAATGAATGAATGCTCGTGAGGTGCTTGTAACGATGTTAAATAGGCTACAGTCAACTACTTTGAATATTATAGCATTTTGGGCATAAACATGTAAATGGTGAAAAGATTGACATTGAAAAATGACACAATGATTAAAATATTTAATCCAAATAAATAAATGTTGGTGGTTCGTACTGTTATTCATCTGTTCTCACACACTTCAGCGTCGCGGTCACTAGTTTAGACAAACACTGACACCCTGTGGTGAAATAATGGCGTGTTTTTAACACCCGCTGCTTTCTCAGATCGGCTTGGGTTGGATTAAGGCCCAATCCCAATTCTACCCCCTTACCCCTTCACTTTCCCCTACCCCTCTGTTTTGCGCATTCCGGTGAAGGGGTAGGGTTGTCTCGATTCTCTTTTGTTTTTTTCGGGACCACACTTCAAACGAAGGGGTATGAGAAATGTACCTGCATACACTGGCTACAGAGGCAACATGGCTGCCAATAATCATTTTCTTTCATCTTGTGTTCATATTTACGGTCATGTTCTGCAAATAAACGTTTGCAAAAAAAATCACTGAAGTTCGTTAACGATAGTCCCGCAACATATTTTCATGTCTGATAACTGGTGAATGTAATTGCGGCAGGGAATTGGCTTATCTTTTACCGTGCATCTGCTATGAACGCATTGTTTTCTTGTGGTTATATGTGAACACGATATAAACGAACAGTGCTTACACGGTTTCGTGCTTTTTGCAACATGATCAACCAGTCTTGTATGTTCTTTATCAAGCAGGGACACCTGAGGAAACCCGGAGGCTCATTGGTTTTTGCGCAAAAATACTTAGGCGTCGAAGATATCGTCATCTCCGTTGGTTTTTGCGAACTTCAGAAGAAAAATGCAAAAAAATAGCTGTAACTCACGCAATTGAGATGACTACAGCTCATGACAGAATCTTGGAAGTTTGTGATAAACATTGGCGCGTCTCCTGTGGCGTAGGCGCTAGCGACGACGTATAATGACGTGTAACGGTGTAAATGGTGTCCCATTTCTTAGGGGAATATTTTCACCCCTACGCCTTGCCACTCTGTTTCAATGGGCAAGTGTAAGGGGTAGGCGAAGGGTTAGGGGTAGGCGAAGGGGTATAAAATAAAATTGGGATTGGGCCTAAAACTATAAAGATTGGGCCTAAAGATACCTTCTGTCAATAAAAATTGCCAAATTTTTTTCATCTTATTGCGGTCACTCATTTTAGGTGGCGTTTGTTCAACTGATTGACCCGCAATTCATTGAAGGTAAACAGAAATAAGTGAGACGTACTGTTTCCAAACGGAAGTGCGTCACAAAAAGCTCAGTTCAAGTGGTCTCATTCTCACGGATGCGACCCAGATCAGGTGCCATCACATTTTCTGTATGACAGTGATTGCTCCAGTTGTGATTTATTCTCACTCTTTTTGTTGTTGTTCAGCATTTCCGTCATCGATCGTATTGGAGGTGAGCACAGATTGTTCAGAACCTTCTCTTCTGCCTTCCTTTAAGAGGAAGTGGCGAATCTAACAGGAAATGACCCAATTAGAGAGTTCACACATGTGCCTCTCGTCACTGTAATGACATCATGTTGCGCTGATTGGGATTCAGGACTCTGTGACTGACATTAAGCTTTTGCCAAGTCATGCGGAAACTTAGTCCTCAAACAGTTCTGTAAACTGCCGTTGGCTATTTGAACAAATGTTAACCTTTCAGGAAGAACAACCAGTTACTAAACACAGGAAGAGAGGTGTGTAGTACGGGACCTAAATGAGGGCAAACTCTGTCGGTGTGTGATGGAGTGTTAATAAGGGAGGAAAGCTATTGACTGTATCCCTGGACCCTGCACCCCTCACAATGAAAGATATTTCAAACATGCAAGGAATGTGTGTGTTTGTGTTTATTTGTGTGCTTGTCATTTCCCTCAAGCCCCGGTTTGGTTTCCAGAACAAGACTGTTAACTAGAGAAAGATCACTAATCATTTTGACTCAGATATTCTGACTTCTCTACTTGGTTGTTAATAAATATACAGATATGACTATACAGACTTTTATGTCTCTAAAGTGTTATTATTATTTTGATGATGGTTTGATACTAATACTCCTGCTACTTCTACTAATAAAATACTACATTACAATTTGGATCTGTCATTTATAGCATAAAAAAACAGAGTAGCTTGAGTATAATAAAGCATGGTCATGATAAAGCAAGATCTGTTGATCTCTTCTAATAGCTAACTTCAGTTCCTGAAACTAGTGCATGGCGCTAGCAATAGCAAGAGCATGGGTTTATTTGGTGTCTTCCTGTGTAAATGTAATGTAAATGTACCAGGACTTTTAGCATGTAATGTGAGTGTATGTTTCTTGTCTGTGTGTGTTAGCCTGTTCCTGGTTCTGCGCTCTCTCTAACCAAACTCCACACACTGAAAGGTTTCTTTGTATAGTGCCGCACTCAGCCAGACTGCTTCTACATCCCACAAATACACACACACACAAAATTCCTACAGTACCATCCAGTGCCCATCTCACATTTGGTCCAACTGTGCTACATTTGCTCTCTGTGCATCTCAGAGTGGCCTGTATACTTTCCTTGCTTTGACACCATTTGTGCCATGTGTGTCAGTCTGTTTGTGTGTGATGCTCTGATTGGCTGATAATCCCTTTCAGTCTGCATCAGGCATTCACACAGGACACATTGCTATCATTCTTCTACATTACAATAATACACATTTATATTATATTACATATTTGAGGTCAGTGAATGATTTGGATTTCCTCCCACATGGACCAGCCGTGTCATGGACTACGTGACTTCGGCACTTCATGCGACTAACTGATAAATTAAAATTTGATTGATTAAGCCTCTTCTTATCGACTAACGTTTAGTTGGGACAGACCTAGTAAGGCCGCTGACTCACTACACACTGGGACACTGATGACTCTATTTCCGGTGACATGACAATGTTCTCTTTGTACAACAACTTCTGTTATTTATGAACAACAGCAGAACTGATATCTTTTTTTACATAAGTACAGTATGATAAATACTTTGCTTGTTACGTACGTGCAACATTTCAGCCGTAAATAAATGATAAATGCTAGCTAGATTATTCATTACCTGACTAGCAATGTATGTTTGTGCTGAAATATAATTAAAATAATGGTTTGTATTTTAAAAATACAAATTGTATGTCAGTATGTGTGGTGAGTTGGCTTACTTGATTTGTTTCGCTCTTCAGAACGTCCGTTAAGAAAACAGTGAGGATCGATGCGTCCTGGTTTTCACGGTGCATTGTGGGACTTTTTAGGGAGCGAACATTTAAGTGGACTGGTAGGATTTTGCAATTGAGACGAATAATAAAATAAAAAAAATCGCTGATCATAAGCAAACGCTGCGAGACAAGACATTATGTCGAATGTCTTTACGGGATCTTTGCGGGGTGTGTGTGTGTGAACGCACACACAGATTCCAGAAAATCACTGGCAGTGTGAATTAACAATCCCAGTTCAAATCCCGGGACACATTTTCAATGTATTTTCCGGAATCTCTGTGAAACGGGCTCTACTTTATACGTTATAAATAGCTTGTAGATTGGGGAAGCACTGCCACATGCACAGACATCAGATGGCTGTCTTTAATTGTTGGGTTGTATTTTTTTTCTTCAACATCTTGCACCATGATTGTGCCATTTTTAAGCCACCCTGTCATAAAAAGGTTGTTTTTTTTAGACCCCTGTGCTCTGTTTCATGTTCTAGTTGTTTTGGAGCGCAAGAACGCGTCCTGTGTGAACGGCTCCCTAAGGACACGCTTCCAAAAACTCAGACTGAGTGAGAGTGTGTCTTTTGAGATGTCTTTCATCCTTCTACCTTTGAAATATTTATGGGGAGGCACATCGATAGGGAACAGACACTTTGGTGTCACTCACATTCGTCTGAAGGAGCGTGTGTGTGTGTGTGTTGCCCACAGTGATCTCATTGCCTCTCACATGGTGTTTACATTCCAGCGTCTCTAAGCGACAGCGGAGTGTCACAGATCTCTGCACTCGTCTTTTTTTCTTCATTTTTCTGCAGTGAAGCACACTGTGTACTTGTGGATGGAGGGTGATAAAGTTACCTGGAGTTTGTCAACTGAGTCAGAGTTCATTTTTCACTGGTATGAATGATTGTGCGCCATCTGTGATCTCAAACGCCTCATGTTTGAATAGAGAAAATATATTATTTTAAAGGTCCCCTATTATGCAAAATTCACTTTTGCATGCCGTTTGGACATAAATGTGTGTTGGTCAGTGTGTGTACACAACCAGCCAATAGTGATAAAAATCCACTCACTCCTTTTTTATTAATCCCCATAAATCATCAGCAGTGTCTCCCAACGACCTGTTTTCAGAAAGCTGTTTTAGTGACGTCACTACAGCACAGGCCCCGCCCACGAGTGTTGACAGACACTGCCGTTTCAACATAGACCCGCCCTGATCGAGTTCACAGCTGCTGCACTGACGAGAATGTCTCCCAAGCGTTGTAGGTGTTGTGTGGCTGGATGTATTAATCCACATAGCTCTCTCTATTTACTCCCGAAATCTGAGGCAGCCGCTGAAGACGAGGTGGAATTATTTTGTTTTTAAAGAAAATGCTCCCTCAACTCTACCGAAATTCGTTTATGTACTTGCGCACTTCTTATAACTTACTGTGTTTACTCAGCTCTTACGGTGATTTTCTGAAGTAAAACTGACGCTTCATCTTTTGTGTTATGTACAATAAACTTTATTAAACTCATCAGTATATGTTTGATCATCATTCGGACCTGGTCCGAAACAGCAGACTTGTAGGCTATTAATAATGGATACATACAAGCAGATGACAAATACGTTATAACCGTAATTAAACTACTAAACTATACCTGTTCCATCTCTATACAGCACTCTGACTCTGTAGGCATTATTGTCCGACTCCGGGTCGAAATGAACACCGTTACTGAGAGTTTCTGATATTATCATCATTCCTGAGAGACTGAGTGTGAGCTCGTGAAGCTCCGCCCCCTGTGTCGTGCAGCAGCAGCTTATTTGCATTTAAAGGGCACACACTAAAACAGCGCGTTTTTCTGAGCCCCAAAAAATGACTCTTTAAACATACTGTAAAAATCTGTTGGGTATTTTGAGCTAAAACTTCACATACACACTCTGGGGACATCAGAGACTTATTTTACATCTTGTGAAAAGGGGCATAATAGGGGACCTTTAAATCTGTGTTAAAGGAATGTCCCGGTTTTCTGATGTGCTGTCACAGAAAGCACAGACTGTGAGGCTAGGAAGTGCTTATTGATTATTATTTTAGTTTATATTGATTCTATTTGTCCACAACGCTACAGAGGACAAGTGATTTGGAGAACAGATAGATAATTCTATTCAGTGTTAGTTAAGTATCATTGAGTACTATTGTAATTTTTATTCATATTTTGAATGTTTCTCTTTTCTATTTTCTATTTCTATTAGTAATTTGGTTAATATATACATATATATTTCAGTTTTAGTAATTTTAGTACATTTAGTTAAACTAAATGAAAATAAGAGATGTTGCCTTGGAAACTAGCTAAAATAATTTCAAATTACTTGGCCTAAATATTTTATTTTATATCAGTTAAAGTTTATTTAATTTAAGTGAGGATTTCATTTTTTAATGGTTTCAGATTTATTATTCAGATTATTTATTATCTCCATTTATTAAATGGAGCTTTTTTTTTGCTATTTGAGTTAAACTGTTTAGATGGATACTTTTATTTTATTTCAAAATTTTCCTTTGGAAAAACATGCATGCTTTATTTGTGGTAAACCTGAATTTTTTATTTTATTTTAATTCCCCCGTCCTATTTTTAATATCTCAATCCCATAATTCCCTTTTTGTGCAAGGTGTGCTTTTTAAAGCATATTCCGTTTACCCTGGGCTGTCCTCTCAGTTTCCTTCAGCTGTGATCGATCACAGTAGTTCACTTTTGTTTTATTCCCCAGGTCTCGAGTGATTTAGCTGATGTCTGGAAATATCTGGTCACATGATCAGTCATGGGAACGGGCAGGGCTGTGGGGGTTTTAGCACGGCGTTGTGTTGTAGTGAGTCAAACATGAACAGAGCTCGTATCAGGACCTCACATCAGGTGTGTGACATGAGGTGGACGGCCTCAGAATTGTGCTTTGCAGAGATAGCTTTAAGGCTTCATGTTAATACCAGGTCACATCGAGTCCAAAGCTATAATTGATTAGTTGGCAGTGTGGTTTGTAAAGTAGGCTGTTGTACTGTAAAGAGTAGGTCAGTGGATACAGATCATTGGATACATCCCCATTAGTGGGTCAGTGTGGGTCACTTTTGAAAATGGGGACAAATGCATTTCTATTGAAACAGGAAGTTGAGATGTGACACATCAAAGCTTTTTTTAATAGCACAGCTTGTCAAAACCATTATTTGTGATGCATTTGTTACTTTGCTTGTCATGATAGAGAGAATTTGATTGGACAAAAACTGTAGTACAAGATCAGAACACAATATTTCCAAAAAGAGAAGGACTGTGCAATTTAAATGTGCATAGGCTATCTAAAATACCCCCTATCTACACCCCCCCCCCCCACACACACACACACACACACAAACAAACTCTTGGATAATCAATATTGGTATAATTCAACCATATATATTTGAACCAGAAACTGATTCAGAAGAAGAAGCAGGAGAGTGAATTATACAGTTTATTTATCACACTCTACAACGTCGGACACATAATGTTAATTGATATGATTAGCCTTGACTGTTGTCATGTTAATGTTACACTAACCATGTTCCCGTTGGCCGTCTCAGTGTCAAACAGCAGCCTTCTGAAAATCAGTATTATTGGAAATGCTTTGAACACCATATAGTCAGTGGAGAAATGAGTGTGACTGTAGGAAACGGGTGGTTTCAGACCACATTTTTGAGACTGTTTTGGGTCACTGCAGTTTTAAAGAGGAAATACTCTGCAGTAGCCTGGTTAAAACCAGACCATTCTCAGTAGTAACTGAGTTATGGTCTGGCAAAGCTCCATAGACAAATCATTTCCAAAGGGGCGTCAACAACGGACGTCGCTCAAATGCCTCTGGGCGCAGTTGGATAGACCTAAAACCATAGACTGTAAAAAATTGCCTAAAACCAATCAGAGCGATCGTCATCGTGTAAAGCCATATGCTGCGTCCCAATTCGCCTAAGTTACACTACGCCATAAAAGTATGTACTCTTTTTGTGAAGAAAAGGTATTTACTTTTGAATGTGTAGCAAAAAAGTAGGCAAGCTTTGGGACATACTACTTCGTCATCTTTATCGGACGGATCTGTCGCGTGCATCCTGTCACTTAAACTGCCCTGTCAATCATCGTGTCACAGTTTAAATCCTCTATTAAATCTAATTTAATTTCCTACCGTTTCGGAGAGAAATGTAGTAGCACGTTCATCTGCCAGTGGGTCTTTCATGGAGACTGTCCTCATGTGTTTGCAATTTGAATATAATAATGCATTTAAAAGTTGAACGGACGTGGCTCAAATGCCTCTGGGCGCAATTGGATAGACCTAAAACCAATCAGAGCGATCGTCATTGTGTAAAGCCCGCCTCAACGTTTCTGATTGGTGCCGCGATTTCTAGGCCATGGAAATGGGCTTGAATGAGCTCTTTGCCAGACTACTTCTCGAGCAAATCTGAATTTGCCGGAAGTTGTCTGGGTTTTCCCAGGCTAACTCTGCAATGGTGTTGACTGATGAATTTTGTTGGTCTTAAAGCATATTAAAAACATCACATAGACATATAAACAACATTAAACACTTGATTTTCACCACAGGGGTCTTTAAACTTTCTTGGCGTACATTAGACATAGCTATGTGGTCTAACAGCTAAGCACTTGAAATGCATAATGGCCGCTATCTAGAGGACAGTGGTGAATATCAGTTTTTAGTCATATTCAGAGCAGACTAAAATCTCTATAAATGTTAATATGTAATAAAGCTACAATCTTAATTCATAATGTATGTTGTACAGTGCTGTTATTGTTTATTGTAAAACTATTATAAATAGTTAATTAGTAATAGTAAATTTGATAAAATGTGTTATTTGAGTTGATATTTCAGATCTTTGCCAAATAAACCTGTTTGTTATTGGCAGTGGATTAGATGCACACTAATCTGGTGATTATCTGAGCAAGAGAAAGTAGGGAATGATTAACTTTGAGTCAGATGGGCGTTAAACTCCCTGTCCAAAGTTTGGTTGGGTTACATCACATGCTGAAACCAGCTAGCGCATTGCAGTACGCTATTCTACATAAACTGACCTACTTTTTATTCCTGCATGCACTGATTTTTCCCAGTTCCTAATGTATAGCCTCAAACCAATATTTGTAGGTGTTTTTTTTTTTTTTTTCAGATTTATATTTATTGTTGCATATTA
The DNA here is from genome assembly GCF_949319135.1 of Squalius cephalus. Taxonomy (NCBI): domain Eukaryota; kingdom Metazoa; phylum Chordata; class Actinopteri; order Cypriniformes; family Leuciscidae; genus Squalius; species Squalius cephalus. Next base: position 50,617,130 of record NC_137125.1, read on the forward strand.
TTTTTATTCTCCAGAACATTAGATCTTAAAGATGTAGCGAAATAATTTTTAGCAGTACATCACAAAGATGCTATGTTTAGCAGTACATAACCCAGAGGCTGCTTGGAGTCTCACCACATGCTTTTGTTGCCCCTATTGTGGTGTTTGTTTGTGATCCTGCTCGGGAACGCCACTCACCTGCTGTGGGGACAATGACAGGAAGTTTGCGGTCATCATGGCTTCACGCTGTTAAAGAGGATCGTGGGATTAGCAGCCCTCCTGCCAGTCAGGTGTCAGGACGATCAGCCACAGATAAACTGCTGCCCTATATCTGGAGTTGCTCGATATCAGCTAACCGCTCCGGCGCAGTGCCAAGTTGTGTCCTTCCTGTTGCAGTGATGTCGATTTTGACCTCTGCGTCTTTCAGCGTATTTTGCTGAAAGGTTTGTTGTGGCAGAAGCTGGGCTGATGGAGTGGTGAAGTGACACATCTGGGTGATGGAGGGAAGCTGGCCTGTGCAACGGGCTAAAAATATAAGTCTAAGTGAAGTAATGGAGCATCTCTCGGGCGGAGAGAGAGACTAAATGTGGGACATTGCAGATGATTCTGGGACACGGAGGGACGGGTGTTCTTATTCATTGACCTGCTAGTACTCGCCCTTCTTAAAGGGGTGGTATAATATCACAAGATGTAAAATAAGTCTTTGAGCGTGTATGTGAAGTTTTAGCTCAAAATACCCCACAGATATTTTTATATAGCATGTTAAAATTGTCACTTTTTAAGGGTGAGCAAAAACGCACCGTGTGTCCCTTTAAATGCAAATGAGCTGCTGCTCCCAGCACAGGGGCGGAGCTTCAACAGCTTGTGTCCTGAAAATTTCAAAAACGTTTTTGTTTGTTTAAAGTCAAGTATCTGATGTGGAGTTAACTATCTTCTAGTCATTGATTAGCATATTATGTCATGATAATCTATAAATCACGTTCCCGGGGGAGGGGATTATGTAAATTTTAGGGTTAGTGATGTCACTAACCCAGGAAGAATGTCTTGTAGTCCCTACCAGCCCTTTGTTGTAGTCCTTAAAAAGCAATTTCTTTAAAAGAAAATATCTCCCTTTGTTTTGAACTTTGAGCGTTGTAACTTTACAGATGTTGTTTATACTCAAACAGCAATATTACACACTAACTGAAGTTAGAAAAGTGAAATCATAATCAACCACCCTTTCAAACTACTTCCTCGCTCACCAGGTTAATAACCAAAAGTACCATGTTATTATTATTACAGCGCAATATGATAGGCATTACATTTAAATATGATGATTCAGTTAATTTTTTTGTCCAGTAAAGTGGTTTTGACCGCTCTAATTCATGTAAGAGTTTCTGCTTAGTTGGATGACCTGCTTCTGGATCATTTGAGCTGTTGGATATATGAATACACGCATAAATACATCTAAAAATATTTATGCAAGGATCAATAGCCATGCGATATCATGAGGAATAATCCTTACAATTATAGTTACAGAAGTTAGTTAGTCAAGAGCAGTGAGTGATTTCTCTTTTTCTTTTGTTCTTTGCTTAATGACGGAGACATCCGCTGGTTTATCAGGCTTCTGTCACTTTAAGAGTGACTGCATTCAAATATACTGTTACACATGCGTTTTCTTTCCCAACTGTTTACGTTCACTGTAGACATGACCGACAGTGTAACGTGAATACTTGCCAAGATGGGTATTTTGACAGAATTTTGTGTGAATTTGACTTTAAGCGCAATAAGCCGCAGAAAATAACTCTACTCACGGCTGGCGAGTTGTTTGAGAGGTGGCTTTATGTCTGCGTGCTTTGGGTGTGAGTGTGAAACCTTTGGAAATGAGTAAAATTATGCTCAAAAACCGCACTCTGCACCTAAATTCAGGCCCTGAATTATTTTATTTTTTTTGGAAATGTGCCCTGATTTATTTATTTATGCATACACAACAGAAATGGCATGGAATTCTGTGAAGTAGCTTTGAGTATTGTGCAAAAAACTATGAATATGTCATTTGACACCATGGTATTACACCTGTACATGCTCCTTTCAAACTTTCATCCCTGTTGGTAATGTGTGCACAGACTGTAATATCAGTCTGACCTTCCATTGACACGTGTGTGTGTGTGTGTGTGTGTGTGTGTGTATCAGAGAACAGGCAGTTCCCTTCTGGAGTCAGTGCTGCTTGGTGCTTCATTCGTCACGGGGGATTGTGTGTGTGATCATCCTCTTATCTCTTGCAGACACAAACACATGCAGACACACACTTATGAGCATAAGAAGAACATGGCAATACTTTCTAGACTGCTGTGAGTGGGTGTTGTGGGAAGCCTGTGTGTATTTTCATTCATGTTTATGTACACAATCTCCTATATTTGCCCGGTAGTCATAAGTTAGTGTTAGTTGCAAATCATTCTAATTTTATATAATCCTTTTCCCGAGTTTTTACGCTTTCTTTCTATTCTGTGTGGTTGTTTTTATCTAATTATTTACTGACAAACGTAGAAAGATCGTCTGTTGTCGTGAAGCTTCATCACTTTCTCTGACCTCCGAGTCTCTTCTCGTTCGGTCCTGATTTTAGAGATGGTATATGTTTGTGTTTGCTTTAGGCTGACAGACAGCATTATCAGTGTATCGCCACATTCCTGTCTCAAGGATTTTTGTTTGTGTTTGTGTGAGAAAAGAAGCGGCCGGAAAGGAGGCTGGTACTTCACACAGAGATGCTCTTGCGACTCTTAATGATTGTTTGTTTTTCTCTTTTTGAGAGTGATTAAGTTTGCATGCTGAAGATCTTCTGATGACATTTAAATTCATGAAGGTGTTTGAGCTTCTGGAGAGAGCCGAGGCCAGTGATGCACTGAATTTGAGAAGACGTCTGCGTCAGGACCCCGTCTCCATGACAGTTTAATCTTGATTTGGGGTCTGACCTGATGGATGGCTTGCTTTGAGGTTTTCCTGCTGAATATTTCAGTGCTTGTGTTGATGTGAGTTTATTTAAGATACACATAATCCGTTGTGGTTGATTCTGTAAGCTGACTAATGCGCTTGAGTGTTTCATTTGGCAAAGTTTACAAAATTTATGGCTTGAAAATGTAAAATTACACTACTGTTCAAATTATATTGTGAAATATTATTACAATTTAAAATAACTGTTTTCTATTTTAATATATTATAAAATGTAATTTATTCCTGTGATGGCAAAGCTGAATTTTCAGCATCTTTACTCCAGTCTTCAGTGTCACATGATCCTTCAGAAATCATTCTAATGCTGATTTTATGCTCAAGAAACTTATTATTATTATTATTATATTTTTATAATCAATGTTGAAAACAGTTGCTAAATATTTTTGTGTAAACCATAATACACTTTTTGCAGAATTCTTTGAGTAGGCAGTTCAAAGGAAGAGTACTGTATGTATTTCAACTAAAAAATCTCTTGTAATATTTTAAATGTCTTTACTGTCATTCTTGATCAATTTAATACATCCTTTCTGAATAAAAGTTAAATCTTAGGTCCTGTTTACACTGGTATTAAGATGCACTTTAGCCTATCAGATCACAACGAGGGAGACACATATCCGTTTACACCTGGGGTTTTAATCCATCTCTTTTGTCCACTTTCAACCACGTCTGTCCTGATTTCTTCGAGGGGAGGGTCTGTGGTTGGGTGGATGTATGGGCTTTTTCAGATCTTTCGATCTAATGGACAAAATAAGCTCATGCAATTTACATATGAACACGGCAGGAGATGACGGAAAAACATGGAGAGCAACAGCTTTCATTTCTGCTTTGAAAGCCGCAAACACGACTAACACTGAGAGTGCGTGATAGAAATCAGGGATAGCGAGAGAACAGAACGTTTTAGACCCTGTATTTAGCGTTGTCCACTTGTGATATGATTGACCAAAATGCATCTTAATACCAGGTGTAAACAGGGCCTTATTGATCCCAAACTTTTAGTTTCTGATGTCTTTTTTTGAAATGTTAAAACACTTCCACCTTAATATGCTATCTTAAGTCCATAAAGTCTGACTATGTGAAAACAAACCATACCTGATCGAAACTACTGGAGATTTTCTTCCATATTAAATGGTTAATTAATGTTCACCAGCACTTCTTCTCTCACGCACAAACACACAGATACGTCTTTAGCCTTTGTCATTGTGACCTGCTGGCAGTCCTCTCTGTATGAATGCATTTATTCCGTCCATCTTCCCATCAGTCATCACATGAACATTGGGCTTTACATGCTTCATGTTTGCTGCTGGGGCGGGGGGCGAGAGTGATTTTGAAGAGCGTGCTAATGACACCCTGAAGTGCTTTAAGCGTCGTCGAGTGGACGGGCAGATGAAAGAACCTCAGATCTGGCCATTTCTATGGCTCTTAATTACGTTACGCTAGGTAAATGACGGTGATGATGCATCTTTGATGTCCTGTGTTGGACAGAGGGCAGATGTGCTAATGTCTAGGCAAACACGTCAACAGGCCTTGATACAAACTGATGTCAGTATCTGATCTAGAGCCTTGCTTTCAGAGGTGAAGTTCACGTTTAAATTTGTTGTTAACAGATGGCTTTCTCCTGGTATTATAGACCTGCTTGATTCAAACGGATGGTTATGAAGCCGCTTGTACAGTCATGCGTGTAATATGCCTAATTTCACTCGCTGTTAAGCTTGCTAGCTGTCTCTCTTTATCTTTCTCTCTCTCGTTTGCCCTTTTTTTTGTCATTTTAGTCTCACTTGCCTGCAGTTTGGCGCAGACGAGCAGAGTTGCCGTGGAGATCTCATGCTTTGTAGTCAAACACAAAGACATCATTCTGCTTCTTCTATGTCTCTCTCTCTCTCTCATTCGCTCTCTTCTGTTTTGTACTTGCTCACCCACTCCGTCACCAGCTCCATCTTTCTCTCACTCTGTCTTTGGGCGTGCGAAGGGGTAAATTACAGATTCTGATCTGTGAGAAAGAAGATGCTGAGAAGTCCCAGGAAAGGCTGTTGCTATGGCAATGGGAATGGACTTTTTGTTTGTGTGTATGTGGGAAGAGATAGAAAGAGAATCAAAAATGCCAATCTCACCCGAGATTCCTCCTATGCTCATTTGAAGATTTGAGCTGTGCTTTCCAGACTTCCCTTTTGATATATTAGTGATTTATAAAAGTTCAAAAATTTCGGGAGGGGGATTTTGGAGGGGGTACTACATAAATATTGACCATTTATTTTGAATTTGGGGGATTTTTCCTTTAGGATGCATGACCTTATCAGTATGAACAAATATTGATATTTATTTTTAATTATCATAATTATTATCAGTCTGATATTCGATGCATATAATATCAGTTTTATGGAAAAGAAAATGACAGACTACTTTTTCTTTCAAAGGCTATATACAACAAACGCATAATTAAATAGTATTTGTTTTACACTTTATGCATAATTTGACATTTTGAAAACGACCCACAGAAAAAACATCCAAATGATATTGACCTTTTTTAAACCATTTTTCAGGATTCTTTAATAAATATTAAGTTCAAAAGAGCAGTATTTATTTAAAAAATAAATATTTTGTAACATTATAAATGTCTTTACGGTCACTTTTGATCAATTTAATGAATCCTTGCTTAATAAAGCATTGATTTCTTTTTTTTTTTTTTTTAAGAATAGCGAATAAAAATCTACACATGACATTTGAAAAGTAGCTCAAAAGTAAAACTGACAAAATGATCCAGCTCGATTTCCAATGCGTTGCAGTCGCTAATGTATTCCGAGTGGACTTTTGAGTGGAGTCCAATTGCTTAGAAAGGTAAAACTCAGCAATGTTTGATTTGAGCTAGGGCTGTCATGATATCAGATTTTTCACTGTACTGTCATTGTGGCCAAAAGAATTCACAATAACAATATATTGCGATATCTATAGAATTATTATTTTTTTTAATTAAAACATAGAATACTATCAGTTAAATAGAAATTATAGCCTTTAACACTGTATAGAATTCTATAGTATAAAGTAATATGTCGAATTTACATTATCCTTAAAATATGAAAATACCTGAGATCGCTTGAAGAACACTAATAAAAATAATAATAATACTCTCATAATTGTGGTAATTCTGTGTTTAATCAGTCGAAATGTATCTTTGCATTTTATTCAGCTACAGCGATCGCTGGATGTCTTTGTCCATATTAGGGATTTCCTGGAATTTATTACTCACGAGTCTCACTTGTGGACTTGTTTCGTGAGAGTCGCCCTCCAGTGTCGAGTATGAATGAAACATCAATTACATCTGAGAGTTTTGCGCTCTATAATGTTCACATCACCCTATGTTGGATAAAAATATAAAAGAATACTGCGGTCTAAAGATATTTGAAGTAAACCCGATAATCCATATGTTTTTATCCGAATGAGCACACTTGTGTTTTGGAGGAGGCGTGGCTTTGAAACGCTCTGAAGAGAGGGTTGGATCTTATGCTTTCAGAGCTTGCTTGCTATTGCTAGCCACTCAGAAGTTGCCAACCCTACCTTAAATTAACACGATAACGATATTTAATTTTTTTTTTTGTATGGTTATTGTCAATAGCCCTAATTTGAGTTGTCTGTAACACAAACAGTGCGGTTTAATGCTTTTTGTGTATCTTAGTGCGTCTGTTTAGCTTGCTAACCCAGTTTCTGTCTCTCCGGGCTGTTTTAATTAGCTTGCTGTTTAATGCCTCTTGGCTGGTGTGATGTTTGATGTCAGGCCTTCCTGGTCTAATTGCCCTCGGTCTGTGGTGCCACCCGGCTGCAGGGTCGTCCCAGAATTCAGCTGGAGCTGAGGCCAGGAGCAGTCCTCGGTGCTGGTGTTTTGTGTGTTATTGGGTGAGAAGTGTTTGTTTGCAAGCTCTGCAGGTTTGTGTGAGCGCTTGTGTGTGTGTGCCACTGTGAGTTTGTGAGGTATTATCTTCTCCCGTGCCTCCCCTAGCCCACACCAGGCACATGAGGGTTTTGTTATGGTGTGGGTAATGCGCCCTCTCATTGCCACACAAAGACCCCTTATCTCTCAAGAGGAGCATGTACAGAAGAGGTGGGCTAATCCTGGCCCGGGGGATGTAAACAGATTCTCTCCCGGCGTTTGATTCACATACCCGTTTATGATTGGACGACTGTAAAACTACACACAGAAAGATGAAAAGAGGAAAAGAGACAACAGCAGTGGCCAGTTGCATAAACTGCCCACACTAGTCTTAAAAGTTAGTCGTCTAAATATTTTCTTCAAGACTGGTCATAACTTTTAAGTCCGTTACATAAGAACTAGTTTGACAAACAAAGGGGCAATCAGTCTCACTTTTCCAATTCAGATTATACCGATCTACCTTTTTTAAAGACATATATAGTTCTTAACATGGTGTCTAACAAGTTTATGCAACTGTCCATGTACATTCAGCCGATTCTGACAAGCTGTGTTTTACTAATGGATACTTTTGTCTCTATGTAGATCTTGAACTTGCTATTTATATTATTAATGTTTGCTAAGTCAATCAGTACTATTATTATTGCTCATTATTTCATTTGGACTAAAGAATTGACTTATAGACTAATTATTGGTTTAGTCTAACTTTTAAAGTTCATGTAAACATTTATAGAGACTTGGGTCAGTAAGCAATGAAAACACTGTAGCATTGTGACGGTGAGCTTTGCTTTGACTCATTGCTTTGGTTTATACGTCAATAGAAAACCAGATTTTATTAGATTTGTTGGATAATGTTTAATATGCTACCATTCAAAAGTTTGAGATCTGTACTATTTTACAAAAGGAAAAAAGATGAATACTTTCATTTAGCAGTGATACATTAAATTGATCAAAAGTGACCATAAAGATATTTATGTTTTAAAAGATTTCTATTTTTTTTAAATGCTAGAATGCTGGAATTCAGTGAAATTATCACTGTTTCCTCAAAATATTAAGCAGCACAACTGTTTTCAACATTGATATTAATAAGAATCATGTGACACTTGAGGTATGATGTTCCATCACAGGAATAAATTACATTTTAAAATATATTGAAATAGTAAACTATTTAATTTGTAATAGTATCTCAGTTTATGGTGTTTTTGACCAAATAATTGCAGACTGGGTTAGCATAAGAACATTTAAAATAACATTTAAAAATCTTACCAACCTCAACCTTTTGAACAGCGGTGTATGTCAGTGTCATGCGGATAAAAAATGGACTTGTGACTTGATCATTTTCAACAAAAATATGATTACACTTTATGAAATCACCATAGACCACATGCCCCACCCTCAACATGCATATTAAATGAGCTGTAACCATATTTGCATATTTTTGTGGCCTACTCTTCCCCCCTCCAGACTTTCCTATCAGCGTGATCCCGGAGAGCTGCTGTTAACCGAGGGGTTAATGACGGGAGGGGGCGGGGTGACAATAGACAACACACAACACTGTCCTCAATGCTCTTCAATCATTGGCCAAGAATGCAGTGTGTCACTGAAACAACAGTGTCTGTGTCCTCCACCGAAAAAGGACGTGTGCAAACCAAGAGAAAAAACAAGAACTTAGCCCACTTAGCGATGCGTTTGTAGTTTTTTTTTTTTTTTTTAATGAGCTAGACTGGAGACGAGTAGAAAAGGCTCGCCGTAAAGTCCCTGTAGGCCAACATTAAAGGCTACGTCTACATTAATCGGAATAAATTTAAAAAGGCATATTTTTCTTTTCTTTTTTTGGCCTTCTGTCCACACTGAAACTGCGTTTTGTCCTAGCTATTTGAAGACACTCGGGACACGAAATCGGCATTTTCGAATTGTAGTGCGGACTATGAAACCAGAGGTACTTGAAAACGATGACACTTTTAGTCATGTATTGCATATTGTACCTATAGATATCTTTTGTTATACCAACATGTGCCAGCTATGTGCTGTTCACTTGAATTGCATACCTTAAAAGATGACCGATCATTGCCTGTCTGCATCAAAGCATGAGAGCAATTGCGTTTTAGACCATACATGGAATAATTTTGAGTGCAAAATATTTTGATGATAAAATGATCATGGCTGAAGAATACAGTGAGAACTTTGTCTGGACTCTCGGTATCATTGCAATGAGCTTTTATTAGGTTTTACGCATATGCAGTAAGATGATTTAAGCTTTTTCAGGCTGGATGAGAAACTTTTGGAAAATGCTAGTTTGGACAAAGCATTTTGAAATAAAAATGCAGTTTTCAGATGTATCCACTATCCAGATTAAAGTAGACGCAGCCAAAGCCTGACATAGCATGATGGGGAATCACTTCTGCATAAGGGGTGGTTCGGAGTAATTTCAACTTGGGGTCCTTTGCACCATGACCTTGAGCCAAACACACCCCTAGAAGCTTTTTTTACGGGCTTTCCCCAAATCACGGAAGTGACCTCGATGTCCAGGTTAGCGGTAGCATAAGCCATCAGGCAAGTGTAATAAACTCCTGATGTACTTACAAACTTTCCAATGCCTCGTTTTATGAGTACAGAACCTGTTTGTACTACTGTAGAAGTTTGGTACCATTCTGGGCATTATTAGTGGGGTAATTTACCGATACAGCCTTGGATCCATTAGCGCCTGCACTAACCATTCGGCTGATATCTCTAAATAAGCGCTAACTTTAATAATGTTCGACAACTAAGGGAAAAAAAGCTTCTGGGGGGGTGTTTGGCTCGAGGTCATGGTGCAAAGGAGCCTAGGTTGAAATTACTCCGAAGCATCCCTTTAATGAACAGGATGGTGATTTTGCAGAGTGTTAAAGTGTCTGTGTGTGTGTGTTCAGGCTGGTTGTGCCCTGTCCTAGCAGGTCTGACACAGGAATGCCAACTGTTCAAACACAAGCCCATGAAAACACACGCTTGTGGCCTCTGGGTGTGTCTGGACCCTGCTGCCCTACGTAGCAGAATGAGATACCAGCTGTTTGAGAAGATGTGCTCTGTCAGCGTGCACATTATACTGTCTGTCGGTTCTATATCGGCCTGTACCCGTCGTCTAATCCCTCATATGGGGGCTCGGTTACCCCCCCTTCCTTTATTCTGTGTCAGATGGACAGATGGCGTGTATGCGTGATTGTATTCGAGAGGGACCAATCACAGATGCTCTGACCGGCCGTTTCCTGCAGTGTGATCTTTGCATGCACATTTCCCACTTTGCAGCGTCCTGAAATCAGACACCACACGAGAAAAGCCATCTCACTATAACCTGATAGTCTTTTGTGCGTCTCTGTTTATGATTACGGTGACCCGTCTCTTCATAGGGGCCGAATGTTATCAGTATGTGCTGTACTTTTGCTAGACTAGAAGAACCTTGGAGGTTTAATTTGTACCTCGCTTTGTGAACGCTACGAAACTTCAAGTCCTGTGTGGATTTGGGTGTGTGTAGTCTGACGGTGGCAATACAATAGACAGAAAGAGTCCCGCTGCCTCCCATAGCAAGGTGTTTCCTGCCTAAAACGCTGCAAAGTCAGCATGTATTGAGAGAAATACACAAGCACACACACATTAAAGGTGTATTAAGTCTTTAGAGAATCCATGCATGAGTGATTGTATGGTTAAGGGGTGTTATTTTGCACACTTTAATGCATGCCCTTGAGTAGTTTATTGCTTTTATAAAATGGCAACACCAGTATTAGACTAGGATAACAAAATATATTTTTAATAATTAAGGATGACAAATTAATTTTTTTAAATGCATTTATTCATTATTTTTACCTTTGCCTTCAAACCCTCATTCAATCAGAACTGTAACTTTTTTTTATTTTTTTTATTGCAGGTCTCATTGCTGTCATTTATTTTAAGAAAATGCATTGGTGTAAAGGGAATTATGGCGCATGTGGGAGTGTGTTTTAATAATGCACACAACCATGTGTTGAAGTGCCTATAAAAACAAAATACAGTCTCATGAATATTTGATTAAAAGGCTTTTTATTATTAATGAGGCTTTTTTTTATTTATTTATACTTGGCACATGTAAGTCTTAAAGTCCTGCTGTGTTCATCAAAACCCATCCCACTGGAACTTACAAATATGTTCTTAAGACTCTTTTTCACGCATTTTTTTCCCAACAGGAAGTTGAGTTGGGAAGTATTGAAGGGCTCTGAAAAACAGCCAGTAGCCAGTATGTCAAAGCTTGGTAAAAATGCAATAAAGACTTTAATTCCAGAAATCGTTGGTTGGTAAAGTAAATACAAGTATTACTGCCGAAGATGCACTGGCAAGCTGTTATTTGCTTTTGATACGAGCCAGGAACCAGCATTAGGGGGATGGGATGCTCTCTTTTTAGTGAACATTTTATTGGAGTACACTTGTGCGTACTAGATGAGTCATCACTATTTTGGTCTGTGTTCCTGGAAGAGAAGTACAGTAAATTTTAATTGACATGCACTTAAAGCTGCAAGAACTCCAATTTTGATTTAAACGGTCATTTCCATGAACTAGCCTAAACCAACTCGAACAGCTAAAGCAAATGCACTTTGTCGAAGTGAAAAGCATGATTTACTTCCTCTATGTGACGCATATTCTTCTTTTTTAGGCTGCGCTTAACCCACAATGCCACTGAACTTAATAACAAATAATAATACACAAATAAGTAATGAAAAGAAGTCTGCATGCTAGGGCTGCACGATATTGAAGAAAATTGCGATATGCGATACGATAATGCTTAAAGTGTGTAAAATTAACTTTAAAATATATTTAAAATGATATAACCTACATACGTGTTTCACATTCTTTTTGTGACAAGAAAACATCCCTACAACTTCTGAAAGTGAACAGCAGTGTTTTACTGTAGCGTAAGAAGTGTTAACCACAGGGTTTAGGGTTTCAGGAAGGCCTACATTGTTTATTAAACGCTGTGATTTTTCTCTCCGTCTTTTGTTCACGACCCCAGTTATTGCAAGCCGTTGTGATATGCATATCACGATATATGCATTTGCGATATTTCAATCATTTCCATATATTGTGCAGCCCTACTGCATGCCGCATAACTCGAGATATTCGCAGGCCGATGATGATTAACACTGTGTATGTGTGTGTTCCCACAGGCCCCCCCTGCCACAGAGGCCTATGGAGAGGATGAAGAGGTTTAAGAGACGTTTGTCACTCACCCTGCGTGGAAGCCAGACGATCGATGAGTCTCTCTCGGAGCTGGCGGAGCAGATGACCATCGAGGAGAACAGCAGCAAGGACAGCGGTGAGTGTGTGTGCTGCACCTTTCATATTGTTTGCTGTGTCTACGGTATATTACATGTGCAGGGTCACTGTTAGTAGTCCAGATTAGAGACTGATTTATTAGTGTTTTGATTAGCTTGTGGAATAAGAGCTCTGGAAACCTGGAAAAGGTCCACGGGAGCGGAAAAAAGGGCCTCCTGTGTTAAGAATCAGGACACAGGGGCTCTATAAACTGATTATCAGATTTTGTAGCTAAACTATTTTAGTAAAGTTCATTTTCTGAGGTAACGTACCCTTTTGTCAAACACTGCAGCGTAGAAAACCTTTGTTGCACTCATTTTGCATCCATTTAACATTTTTTACACTTTCAGAATTGCTTCCCTTATATATTGCTTTGTCAACATATATCGCTATACTAATATTTGAAGACCACAAATATTCTGCATTTTTGTAGCAATGTGAAGACGGCTGCATGTTTACTTTGGCCTGACCTCTGATATGTTCACTTGGGTAGTGACTGGTCCCCCCTGTATTTCTTTCTAAAATGTATAGGAATAAATCCAGGGCATTTAATTGAATCTCTTAAAATAACTTGATGTGTGTACTGTTTCATGACTACTCCTGGTTCAATATAAGTCAAGTCATTCTGGAGTGTAAAACACAAATGTCATGCTTTTGGTTTTGTCAACTCTTATATTACTTCTCTGTTCCCTTTGGATACTGTATTCTCCCCTTTTAATTTTTTTTATGTTAGGGGAAGTTATGTTAGGGATTTTTTTTTTTTTTTTTTTTTTTAACAGTCGTTTTAGGGCTTTAGGCATTACAGTGTCAACAAAGTTGTAAAATTTGAACTTTACACAGAAAATGATTTTTATTCCCCCTTTAAAATCTCCTTAGCTCACATATTGTTTGTCTGAGTATTTTATTGTTTGCTGATTGTCCCGTTTACTTCCACTGTAAGTGTCTTCAAGAAAAACAGAAATGACAGATGTAACATTATGCCACAAATGCTGTTTTTAACTTGTTGAATTTTTATTTCAAATGAGTAGTTTCTCTTTTGTTCACAGTATTTATACTCACAGAGTATTTTATTTTCTCTGGCTCACCTGTATTGACCACGTTAGCACGGGTTAGTTACCCTGACACAGCCATTTCAAGCTGACTTGAAAAGCTGTCAAACTGTCATTCTGATCTGTCATAACTGAAATCTGTGCCATTTTTGTGACCATAAACAGTGCTCAGCCTGTTGAGAAAGCTCTGCTGTCATTCTTCCAGTCAGTCTGAATGCCTAAAGCAATGCAATTTCAGTTGAATGGAAAAGAACCAAGCAAAACTCCCCGTCCTCTTCCTCAAAGTGCTTTTTCTTCTCCTCGCTCTTGTATGTCAGCTAGCTAGTAATTACGTAACAGCAATGACACCCCTGTGAGGAGAATGAGAGGAAGGGAGCATGTGACAGCTTGTGAGAGATGGGCTAAATTAGCTCTGTTGCCTTTAGGCAAACCTGAAGGATGGACTAGAATAACACAGACTGTTTCAGATGGTACAATGAGACTCTGTAAACTGGAAATCAGTGTGGTGTGAGTTCCAGTGCGTTCCTGCTTACCTTCTGTCCCCAGAGCACCCCTGCCCCGTGATGCATGCTCGACTGAGGGAAAACAGTACCACACTTATCAAAAGCACAAATTCAGCTACCAAGTTTTTTTTGGCCAAGACGGGATGAACGTTCCACATCCTTATCGGAGCACCTGAGGGAGGGTTGTAAAGTGCCCCTATTATGCTATTTTAAAGGCTCCTCCTAATTTTGTTTCGGAGGTCTCCACATGTTTACATGCGTCCAAGGTTAGCCACCAATTCACCAAAACATAAGTTACAAAGTGCCATGAGAATGTGTTGTTAAAACCCTTCATAGACAGCATTTTTAGGCATTAGGTGCGTTAATTCACAACTAAGGACATCAAAATTATCTCATATCGCATTTTAACCAAAATATAAGGTAGCATTGCATGCTCTTCTCAAGTGTAGGCAGTCCCTGAATGCTTTGAGGTTAAACTCAAGTGACTTTTTTTCAAAACTGTGAGAATTAGCTGATTTTTTTTCTGTGCTTCATCTGAGAAACCTATTTGTGCATGCTAGCGTGCACATTTCTATTTAGCCACTTATACATTTTTTTATTAAATTTTTTTGCTGCCTCAGAAGCTAGCTGTGTAGTCAGAGACAACTTAATAGGATTGGCACTGAGCCTGTGTGTAAATCTTTGAATTAAGGAGTTCAAGTTCACTGTATTTATATAGCACATTTACAACGGCCAGTCGGCTGACCAAAGTGCTTTACAGAACAACCAGATAAATAATAAGAAAATAATACCTGCATAACAACACATAAAACACAAATAATTAACCTTCCTCAATCGTGCCCTTAAAGGAGACATATCATGCTTTTAAATTGTTCCTTTTTACATATAAATCATACATTTGTAGTCTATATAAAGCGGAACTGCAATGCTTGGGTCTGAATTCCTGATTATTATAGCTCCACAAGCCCCCTTTCTACCCCTTTTCTGATGTGCGTCTGAGAGCAACTCGTTTTGGTGCGGTCTCTTTAAATACAATTGAGACACGTCATACCCTGCCCCCTCTCCAGGATGCAGAGGTGACACTCGGTTCAACTCCACCCCGTTCGGCCATTTTTGTAGTTTGATAGCAGAGATACGATTATCTAGCGGCACAGAAACTTTTTATTCACACGTTATTAACAAAATGTCAACAACGGAAGACTTGTCCAGCCAGCCTTACATGTTCGAGCCAGAGTCGGAGCCGGAGCGAGATGAAAATGAAGACGACGAACCTGCAGAACAACGTCTTCATATGGATGTATCGCAATGGTGTGTTACTGTATTTACACATGAAACTTTGGTCTTCCGACCTTTTACCACCGTGTCGATTTATTTTGATTAATATGTGCGAGGGAGAGAGAGCAAGACAGCGTCTAGTTTGGAGACGGTGTCTTGTTTACACTTTCGCCGGGCTCCGAGAGAGAGAGAGAGAGTGCATAAGATCCAGGTCTCTCTCTCTCTCTGCTAGTTCTTTCAGTTAAACATGCGCCCTGTCACAGGCGCGGCAGTTAATCTACATTAGACGGTGTAATGAAGCGTGTGGGTTACTACATCCAACAACCGAACATTTTAACTTACCCTCTCGTAACTTCTGCATCTTTTAGCTTGGACTACAAAATTGCAGCGATAAATAAAAATGGCGGATTGCTCAAAGTGTTGGGCTGGAAGTCAATGTCCTTATTTGGCAGTTCCGCTGCAAATACTGTGACGTAATAGTTCACAAAACGTCGTGAAAAAAGAAAAATCGGAACAGGTTGAAAAATAAGGCCAAAACAGAATATAAAGATATCAACGAAGCACCTGAAGAGAATAATTTAAACTTTTCTGTACTTCTAAACACTCCAAATATACAACAAAATGCATTTAAGGGCTAAAAAAGTGGATTTAGCACGATATGTCCCCTTTAAACCATCACAACACAATCCTCAGGTTAACACTAACATTCAGAGAATGCATTTAGTTTTTTTTGTTTCCTCATGAATGTTGCACTCTTTCACTGTACACTTGCACTGATATGTGCACAGCGGTCTAGATATGCCCACTCAGCTATGCATACACTCTTTCACAGTGTGCCTGTTTTTAGGTCTGTGTGTTGAATGTGGGGAATGGCAGTGTTGTTGACCCAGCCGTCTTTTTTTTTTAGTCAGACTGATGAATGTTTTATGAAGACCCATTACGTAAGGATCTTATGCCACTCTCTTCTCTTTCCTTTAATCTGCACATTAGATAAGGCATCTAACTTCTGGCTAAATCCTCATTCACCGCAGCCCATCTGGATTAACGTTCAGAGGAACATTATGCACTGTGATGGGAGTTAGATGTCGGCTGATGCCCGTTTTATTTAATTATCAGTATTTTATGTGAATAACAACCTTTAATTCAAAATAACTCATGTTATAGAGTTTTTTTTTTTTTCATTAGGTGTGTTAGGACACCTGAAATAATCATTTAATTTAAAGATTTAAAAGTTCTGTGTTAATTATACATTAAATGAGCCGTTTGATTTATAGTCTCACTTTAGCCTCAGGAAAGATATGCATGCAATCTGGAAATGAGAGTAGACGTGGAGATTTTGTCTTATTAACGTTGAAGACTGTTCGGAAAACAATTACACTGCTTTCAGATCTAATTTTTATGATTAACTTTTTAATATGGAATTGTAGATGCAGTCAGCAACAGAATTTATATATATGTATGTATATGTATGTATATGTGTGTGTATATGTATATGTGTATATACATATGTATGTGTATATGTGTATATATATATATGTATGTGTATATATATGTATGTGTGTATATATATATATGTATGTATATATATGTATGTGTATATATATATATGTATATGTATGTGTGTGTGTGTGTGTGTGTGTGCATACATATTGTTTTATTTTATTAATTATACTAAATTTATGTCAAATTAACATAACTTTAATTATCAGCTACTGGTCTGTTAATCCTCATACATTGTATTGTTTGTTGATATTAATAATGATCAATATTATAGTATTAGTGTTTTGCTCACAGGAGAGACATGAATACTACATGAAAAAGGGGATAGACGGTTGTTGTTTTTTGTAATGCTTCCTCAAATTTCAGACAGTCTTTGGTTTTTTTTCTGTTTGTGGTCTGGTCCAGAACAGGACTGTCATCTGCACCGTCTGCCGGGCTAAACTTGTGCTTTAGTCATGCGTGTGGTTTTGTGTTTTTTTGGGCTCTATAGTTCCTCGAAATATGTCGAACTCTCTCTGAAGATATCCTTTGTCTCAATAATGAAGAAATAGATTGGTTTTGGCACCAGGAATGGATGTTAGGGTTCTGCACAAAGAGCCCGTCGCCGGAGACTGTCGGCACAGCAACCGTAGACCCAACCTTGCTTTGGGCCCAGGAGCTTCTGCTGACATGAAGTATTTTCCCCAGGAGTGCTGTTGCTTAGCAACAAGACCGGATAGACGTAGAGTTTACATTTAATGTACTTGTGCTACGCATGTGAAAAAATGATCCTGATATTTTCTCAGTATTGGGAAAAGTGTCTGTCTGGTGTTCACGTCTGTCCAGATTCCACTATTTTGTCTTAACTCCACACCCACTGATGCTGTTGGTGGGACGTTCCTGCATCCGACAGCATGACATATTGTCACGGCCCGACCTGTGGAGCATTACCATGGCGTTGGCTGTGGAACATTCCGGAGTTTCCATGATGCTTATATGGAAATACGGTCCCGGTGTGCAGCTGGTCTGTGAGTGGAACTTTACACACATGGGTTCGGATGGTTCAGACCTGCGCCACACTGAGCTGCGCTGTTTTGTGAGGTGTGTGTGTGTGTGTGAGCCTGGTGTTTTGTTGGATTCCCCTTAGTAAGCAGGTTGAAAGGCCTGTTGTAATGAGAGACACAGCTGTGGTGTGGGAAGATATGAGAGAGAGGACGACCACAGCGAAAAAGAGAACGCTCTCTGAATAAATGAAGATAATACACCATCAGCATTTCATGTGCAGGCATCCAAACACACTCTGAGAACAACGTTGTTTAAAGTCGACATAATTGATCCTATTGATCTGCTTGGGAACTATTTATCATTGCATTATTGCAAAGAAAAAAAGATTGCCTTCGTAATCTTTCATCACAGTGTAATAACTTGCTCTGCCTATATAAAAATGTCTTTCCATTTATCCTGACATCAAACTCTCTCAGTCCGCTCCAAACTTTATAAAGAGACATTCAGCCAAATCACAGAGGAGAAAATCTAGCCTATTTTTAAAGTCTTGTTTCACTTTACTTCTCTTCACACTTCACTTCACTTCACTTCACTTCACTTCACTTCACTTCACTTCACTTCACTTCACACACTTCACTCCACCTTTGACTTTAAACTTAACTTTACACTTCACTTTCATTCCACCTTTCACTTCATATTACACTTTTCAATCCACACTTTACACTTCACTTTTTACACTTTACACTTCACACTTTTTACACTTCACTTTTAAATTCACTTTCCACTTCACACTTCCATTTTCACTTTACTATTCACTTCACACTCCACTTCATCATGTTAGAAGTAAAATGATTTTATTTAGTCTTAATTTCAATATTAGATTTTTTTTAATACACTATACTACACCAAACAACACGTCATGTCCAATATTTAAACGCCTAATAAATTCAAATATTCATTTTTAATTCATAAAATAGTTTTTATATAAAAACATTTTTTATATCGGGTCTTTATTTAAATTTGATGTTCATAAATCTAATCAAATTGGTCCCAGAATTGTCATACAATTTAGTTGATCCCTTTACTTTACATATACTTTTCTCTATATTATACTGTTAGGCTTTATAAAAAAGTTACTAAAATAAACCGGAACACACATTTTTGGTAAGTTGTGAATGTTTTTAATTAATCAATTAAATCAATATTCAATATTTTCTTCATATTTAAACTAACTTTGGGACACAATAAAAAAGAAATGTATTTTGGGGAACCCATTAGTATACTAATGGGTTCCCCAAAATAAATGTCTTTTTTATTGAAAAAAGTTGAAAAAAACAATGTCATTTACATGAAAAGGTTAGTTCAGGCAAGAATATAAAAAACTGAGTAAATTCTATATTAGTACTTTTGTTGTTAGGATTAGTAACTTGCCATTTTGTGACATTTGGAGTTCATTTTCTACTGAAAATGACACATTCAACCACAAAAACGATCCAAATGTTAGTCATTGTGTGTTGTCTAACAAGTATTGAGGTCTCTGCGTTCACGTGAACTTCGCGTAACTTCTGATATGTAGATATGGTGTCTCACACAATATCTATTGTATTAATTACTTAGATGTTTCTAAGTAAAGCATATACTTTAAAAGTGTGGTTTAATTCAATGTTAGCCTATATTGTTTGAGTGAAATGTTTTGCAAACGAAACTTCAACTAAATGGATATTACTCAACCTTTTACTAGCCAAGTTAAATTTACTTATTTTCTTTTATTACATTCACTTAACTTAGTTAAGTTGAGTTTACTTAATTCCATATGTGAAATTTACTTAAAAGAAATGCGTGTGAAATTTAGGGTGTATTCACACCTGCCTTGTTTGGTTAGATTGAATCGAACTCAAGTTCGTTTCCCCCCTTGGTGCGGATCTTTTGGGCAGGTGTGAATACAGCAATCGCAGTCGGGTGCGGACCAAACAACCGAACCGAGACCCAGCTGAAGAGGTGGTCTCGGTACGGTTCCAAACGAACTCTGGTACGGTTCGTTTATGGTGTGAACATGAACCGACCCAACTGCAGAAAACTGCGTCTTTTTATTTGACTGCTCTTATGAGGATACTTAACAAAACGGACATTTTGGCATAATGGTGTGTCTTATTGTTCGTTCAAGCGCGAAAGAGAATTCTGGCGCGCTGTCTGTGCACGCGATACTGTTGCGCGTCTTTCTGCGCGTCGTGTGTGCATCAGGACATTAAAGACAGAGCGTTCTCTTTTGTCTTACCGCGCTGGTTTAAAAGCATGTTCTCTCCGCCGGAACTGTCTTGCAGCACATCGTCGTCTTCTCAAAATCCTAATTACAACATCGTATAGATGACATTGTGCCTTATGATGCTCATTAGTTTCTTCATATTGCGTTTGTAGAGAATAACACCAAATCAGTAAAAGAACAAATATTGCATTACGAAATATCTTCATGTTGAGCCTGTTTTTGCACTTCCTGCTTTTCCCTACTTGAGAATTCCTGTCCAATGAATGGATGACCTTAGCACACGTGTGGTTTTGTTTACAAATTTTGGTTCACTTGCAAAAAGAGCAGTGTGAAAGCGAACCGTACCAAACAAAAAACATTGTATTTGGTCCGGACCAAAGCAAGTGAACTATCGGACTTTCCTGGTGTGAATACACCCTTACTTTAAAAAATATGCGTCCAAAAACTTGCCAAAGAAAAATTAAGTAAATTTTACTTACTGTTTTTTTTCCGTGTACCCCAATCCAGAATTCAGGATCTTAATGCTTAATATGATCCAGGGGTCAAATTTGAACTAGGCGTGTGCAGTTTCACAGGACGTTGGGGCGAGTTAAATATAAGAGGCATTGGTGCTTGGGTTGTTTGGAGACACAGAGAGAGCCTCGCTATTTGTGTGTTTGAATGTCTGAGCATACTGGAGAAGAATGACTTTTAGATTACGACGTCCCAGAGAGCAGCACTTTATCTCCTCATGTAATGCAATACCAATGCATTGCTCTGTGTTTTTTACATATATATGTGTGTGTGTGTGTTGGTGTGTGTGTGAGCTCAAGGAGGGGTTGGTTGACTGGACAGGTGGTGTGAGCAGAGACAGGTGGGAGGGGGACAGGTGGGGTCGGAGTGCACACACACACACACACACACACACACACACTCACTCTCACATACAGTGTGATGGTCATATAACCTCTACAGACGTTGATTAAAGTTAATATATGCAGTGGATTTTTTTTTTATCTATAATTCACATGGGTGTCAAGTGTCAAATAGTTGGTTTATAATGGTAGCGATGCTTCTATTGGTTGATATGTTGCAATTTTGATTAACTTTTATACTTGAGTGTCGATTGTCAGAATTTGTTTGATTGATGCTCTTTCATGCCTTGTGTTGATTGGCTCAAATGACTCCAGCTGCTTTCCTGTTGGTTTATACATTGCCATAGCAACACCTTTGCAATGATTGGCTTGCCTTTCCATTAAAAGTGAAAAGCACAGCAGGTGTAGCGTTCCCAGCATCACTCAGCTTGATGAGAAGTGAAAGATATCTAGGTGAATGTCAAGACATCACCAGTTTCTAGATAGTTGCCGGTTTCCCTTTATTGCTGTAGCTTCCCTTTGATCTCAGTGTAACCTCAGGTAGTAAAGTATTAATTTTAATGAAGTATTCACCGCCTCACACTATATAAATCTATTCATGCAATTATACTGATGCTGTGTGTGTGTGTGTCTTGTTGTTATTTCAGAGCCCATCGTGAGGAATGGCCGGCCGCCCACCTCCCACAGCATGCACTCGTTTTTGCACCAGTACACGGGCTCCTTTAAGAAGCCTCCTCTGCGCCGACCGCACAGTGTTATCGGGGGAAGTCTGGGGTCCTTCATGGCCATGCCTCGAAACGGCAGCCGTCTCGGTGAGTGACCACACACACGTACAGGCTGATTGGAAGAGTCGCCATTTAAAGACATATTTACAAGAATTCAGCATTAAAAATGTTTAAAAATTAAAACATAGGTGTGTGTGTGTGTGTGTATATATATATGTATGTATGTGTATATGTATGTATGTATATACATACACACACATTATAAATTATGTATATATTATAAATTGTTTTTATTAACTTTTTTTTTTAAATATTTTATTTACACATTTTCAGTTACACAAACAGTGTAAATATAGACAGAAAAAATACAAATGAAGACACACAAACTCAAATATAAATGAAATAAGTGGAATACACATTCCTTCCCTCAGAAAGAAACAGAATAGTATAGATAATATAAAAGTAAAATCAACTACAGAAATAAACAAAAAAAAAAAAAAAAAAAAAAAAAAAGAAAAATAAATAAGTATAAAGTCTGCTCAGAGGTAATACAAAGCACTGTTAGTAAAGGAGCAATCAGCACCCGTAAGAACATGCTTGTTATCTCAACAAAGTGAAATACATGTACATGGCGAGAAGCACCGATAATGCATACACATCTAAATACTCACAGGGTTATAGTCTCGACAAGTATAACATAAAAGGCTGCCACATTTGATCAAAGGTCGCAGAGGTCAAACAAACGCTATGTCGAACCCTCTCTAGATGCAATAGATGAGTGATTTCTAACAACCAGGTCTTAAAAGATGGCACATTTTCATTTTTCCATAAAGTTAAAATATTTCTTTTTGCAATGACCATACTATATTGTACCGTTTTTTGTTGAAGATGGGTTAGAGTAGTAAGGTGTCGGGCCCCGCCCAATATAGCAGTGTAAGGGTCTGGGGTGATATCACAACAATGAATCGTGGAGAGGCAATTGAAAATATCAGACCAGAATTCGTTTAATTTGGGGCAATGTTTTTATTAACTTTTAACAGATTTTTTTTATAATCTAATTTCTTATTTTTAAAAGTTGTTACAAAGTTTTAATAATGTTATCTTTGTAATTTATTTATTATATTATTTAGTTATAATTTTAATCAACTTTTTTTTGTTTCACTAGTTCATTATTAAAATTATTATTATTATTATTATTATTATTATTACTTCAACTATATAATAATAATAATAATAATAATGATGATAATAATTAATTTTATATTTTAATATAACAGTTACTTTTAACAAAATGTTAATAATTTGATTAAAATTTTATTTCCTTAGTTAGAATTTAATTGTTCAATTATCGTTTAAACCTTTTAATGCTTCACTTTTTCATAATTAATTTTAGAGTTATTTATTCATTTACAATTCATAGCAAAAAAATAAATTTATATTAAACATACATTTTAATATAATTGTCAGCCTGATGAAGTGCTGTATAGCAGCTTCAAGTATTAATGATTCACATATTTGCCTCAAACCTTTGAGTTTGTTAATGATGTGTGGATGTGAAACATGGTGTGGATGAAGCATTCGTGACTCAGGTCGTACTCGCCTTCAAACAATCCCAAATATGCCACCCACTTTCAGTTTATTGGTTACTTCTGTTTGACTGCCAGCAAGCATGTCTTCTCTCTGAAAGTGTTTAATAGACAACACACATTATATTAATGATCTGCCATGTAAAAAATTCAGATGTGCAGAATCCTGATGTGTGATGAATATGGGTCGACCTGTTGTCATGGGAGCAGTCATGTCTGACCCCGGTGTGCATGTGTGCAACTGCGCGAGTGGGTGTTCACACACACACACAGAACGCGCTCACACTGGCAGGAAGTGAGTCAGAGGAAGGTTAGTGGGAGGCGACCGTGCAAGAAGTGTGTGTCACAGTTGAACAGTTCCGTCCGGGCTGCTCTCGGAGTGAGTGTGTGTTCATGCGTGGTGCTTCCCATACGTGAGGTTATTATTTACCAGCATCTCAGACACGAGTCCAGACGTGTCCGTTCCCATGTCCCAACAGCGATGTCAGAGAGCAATCGCTTGTTTATTTGGCACAGATTGTGGAATTTGTAAGCTGTCATGTAAATGTGTTTGATAAATGATCGGCTTGTGTTCCCTTGAACAGGATGCATTCCAGGTTGGATTGATGTCACGCAGAATCAAGACAGTCTGGAGTTTATTAGAGTTTGACCCACTTTCGTTCTTGCATGATTTTTCCGTGCCACACTTTTTATTTTGGAAAAGTAGAACACTGCGCTTTCTAGACTTTCACGACATCAGTTAAAAGACGGCGGAAGACGGAGCGATGGGGTGCGGCAGACTGATGATATGCCTAAAAATTACTAGTGAGGTTGTCTCGGGCTTGACGGAATGAAAGAGCGCAGAGCTTGTGATGTTGAGAGGAGGAGGTAGAACGAGATGAAAGACAGGAAAGGGAGAGTGAACGGAGTGAACAGAAATGGAGTGATTTGCCAGAGCAACTCGTTACCTTGCGGTGTGTCAAATAAAAAAAAAAAAATAGGACACACACTGTTAAACTCTCACACACACACTGTCTCGCCGTTTCAAAGACTTCATCTGTGTGACGGGATGCAGAAATGTCGCCGCAGGTTAACAGTCAAATAGCCATTTCATGAAGCTGGATCTCTCCTCATCTCTCTGTAAGAAATGTCCTGGTCATATTTCACCCCAAAGACAAAGGATGAAAAGCAAATTATATTTGGCATAAACCACGAAGGGGCATTACGATTTTTTGCGGTGACTATTTCAATTGAGATAGTTAAGAATATTCCCCAAATTTTATTTCATTTAATTTTTGGTGACGCTACAAAATAAGGTTTAATTTATTAACATTAGTTGACTAGGACTATAAGAATGAACAATACTTCTACAGCATTTATTAATCTTAATGTTAATTTCAACATTTACTAATACATTAAAATCAAAAGTTCTATTTGTTAACATGAACAAACAATGAACTGTTGGATTTCTATTAACTAACATTGACAAAGATGAATAAATACTGTAACAAATATATTGCTCATGGTTAGTTAGTGAATATATTAATGTTTAATGTTAACAAATGAGACCTTGTTGTAAAGTGTTAACACATTTTTTTTGTGTGTTGACATTAAGATAATTCCCCCTATATATATATATTTTTTTTTTTTTTTTTCTATTTTCTTTTTTTTTTCTGAATAAATTAAATTTAGTATAGTAAATATTACTTTGGCATATACTAACATTTGTTCATAATTTATCACTTTTGATCTCACTGCAATAATGAGAATTAATGGGGATAATGTGCTCAATTCTCATTGCTTCATGCAAACTGCATTTATTTTGTATCATCTTACTTTTGTAGTGAAAAATAAATATTCCAGACATTTTTCCGCAAGATTCACCTCTCTCCCTCTCGTCTGAAGCTATCAGAGCAGAGAGACAGCAGACAGCTGTGTGCCATAATGGATGGCCCTCAGGTTAGGTACTTTTTACTGCCACGGCCAGATAAAAGAGCGGGCCGATATGTCACCCTTGGGGGACGCCGTCTTATGAGGTGAGGGCGTAGGGGGCCGTGAGCCAGCAAACAGCCTGCCATAAAACTACAGAGCCACGACCGCACCTTTACACTCTTTTTCTAGTTTCCAGCTCTCTTTTATGCGGGAATATAATCTCTTTCCTTCCGGAACAGCTTTTATTTTCCATTGCTTTTAGTCTGCCCCTTTTCCAGGTACTAGAAGACTGCATGTACATGTTGACTGGATGGGATTCTTAATTCCTGGCCGCTTGTTTTCAATTTGTGTGTGTGTGTGTGTTTGTTTTATATTTTTAAACCCCCGATTACATCATGATTTGACCCCTAGGTCAGCTCAGATAAGCTGGATCATGCTTTTATGTAATAGAGAAGAGAGGAGGACATAGTTCACACTCACTCACTGTATAAACAAAAAGCACATGGAACAGCACATATCTCTTCACAGTTTCCTTGTTTTCTGGATAATCCATGTCTTTCTCTGGAATCAGGCCATAGGTAAATGTGAATAGAGCATGTGTGTTCATGTCAGGTTTGACTTGTTTTCATGAATATGAAGAACTGCAGGAGAGTTATTGACAGACGTGCAGCCTAATGTGCTGTGTGTGTGTGTACTCCGCTTTATACAGGTGTGTGTGTGTTTAAAGGGAAAGAGGATGAATAAGGTCTTTCACTGAAATAGAGGGATCACATGTTGCTTTTCCAACCCACACACACACACACATTAGGTTGATTCCCGAATCACTAGATAATATTCTACGTAGAATGCAAGATTAGTGTGTCCCAAATCATATTATGCTAAAAATAGTATGCCAAATGTATATATTTTTTTTCGTTGAGCTGATTATTAACCATAAGATAATGTAATAGTAATGCCTGTAAAGTGTGTCTGGGGCCTAAAATCAGTCATAAGCAACATTTGCCTTTTCAAGATGGCTGTTTTATGTCAAAGGGGCTAAAAAATAAATAAAAATAATTCAAAGGTTTCAGTGTAATTGTTTTGATGACTTTTTGTGACTCATTTGGATTAAGAAACCAATTGGTAAATGCTCTCTTTTAATAACTATTTTTAAAAGGAATAATTAATTAAAGGCACAGTATGTAAGTTTTGCCGCTAGAGGTCGTTTATTCAAAACAATAACAAATACGTAGCTTGATGGCGCTGTGAATGAGCGTGGAATCATGGGAGGTGTCGTCTTTACCTCCACAGCCGATGGAAAGCAGTCTGATGGGACTCAGGCAGAAATCATGTTCATGGGTGAGCTACTTTATTAAAGTTTATTAACGTTACTGTGGTATGAAGCAGGACGGGGCCGAGAGCTCAGGACATTTTACATTGCTGTTTTTATTATGCGTATATATGCCGCAGTCAGCCGCCTGATAAAATAGCTGAATTCTCTGGATTGAAACATTGTTGTAAACATTTGTGATAATGTAAGTACACAAGTCAACAAAACATAACATTGTTCTAGTGGTTTTTGGCAATTTCTATTTAAAAATCTTACATATTGTGCCTTTAACTCAATTTTCAAACATTAAAAATATCCGTTAATGTCCAATTTAAATATCCATTTAATTATTTACTTTACGATAAGGTCTCGTTTGTTAACATGAGTTAATGTATGAACTAACAACACTTATTCATCTTTTAATGTTAGTTAGAAATCCAGTTGTTCATTGTCTGTTCATGTTAGTTAATAGTGCATTGACTAATGTTAACAAATACATCTTTTGATTTTAAAAATGAATTAGTAAATGTTGAAATTAACATGAACTTTAAGATGAATAAATGCTTTAGAAGTAGTTCTCATTCGTAGTTAACTAATGTTAACAAATAAAACCTAAAACTTGAACTTAAGAACAGTTATTATTATTGTTGTCTGATTTTTATGATATATATATATATGTATATGCTAATAAAACCTCCCATAACTCTTAACTTTCCCATAACTCCGTCAGAGCAGCAGCAGATCTCGCACACATATACATCACACGTTTTCATTTCTTACCTCCTCTTCCTCTCTCCCAGACATTGTTCATGAGAATCTGAAGATGGGTTCGGATGGAGAGAGCGATCAGGCCTCAGGGACGTCCTCGGACGAAGTGCAGTCGCCCACCGGCGTGTGTCTCCGCAACAGAAACCATCGGCGCATATCCATGGAGGTAAGACAGAACATAAATGAATCATCCGCACAAACCTGCCTCACGCTCAGTTATTCACAGGACTCTGCGTGCGTTACCCTGAAAGCTTCAGACTGGGTGATGTGTCACTACTAAGAGCTTTATTTTTGGCCTTGAGTAGGTGGAGGGATTCCTCTGTTGTGCTTTTCTTTTTTTTTTCGTTCCCTCTCTCATCCTTTTCTATATTTCTCCCACACCCTGTTAGTCGGCTCTTCTGCTCCTCTTCCTCCGCAATGATTCTTTAATGAGATGATCTAAAGAAATCTGGAGGTTTTGTGGGCAGTTGCAGATGGTATAAGTGGAACATGTTCTGCATGTTTGAAAGCTCTCAGGTGTTAAACGTCAGTTACCAACCTCAGTTTTGAAGATCTGAGATCTTAGCCCGGACGTGACACGGTAAAACAAGTTGGTGTCTTAACCAGCCACAAGAAGCAACAGGATACTTTGTTCTTTTGGTCAGAATGGTTTGGTTTCTTTTTCTAGGCTAGGCACTAGGTAGACACGCCCCCTGTAAAATCTCATTGGTCCAAAATCTCCTCATTACCATGCTGGCTGTGATTGATGCATCGTGTGGCATTTTCACTTTGTGAGGACAGAAGAAAATCCCCTGAAACAGGCGTCGCATTTGCGAATGAATTTCAAATCACATGCGTCTGTGTCTGTCTGGTGATGTTTGATATTAAATACTGGCTTCCTCTGGTACCGCACACATGGATCTGAAAGGAATGGATTCTGCCTCTCTTTTTCTCACTCCCTCTTTCCTTTCTTTATCATTTCCAGTCTCTATTCTCTTCTCTGCAGTACAATGTTAAAAAGAGGGTTTGAAAACCACTGTTAGAGGATTTTGAAATAGAAAAACGTCTCTTTTCTATCACGATTAACATGAATACATCAAGACATTCACGTCACACTCTTGCTAGATGTACAGCATTTAAAGCTGCTTCTTCTGGGGTTTTAATGGCAAACCTCAGTGTGAACTAGTTATTTAACCATGTGTTCCTCACTCGGTCTCCGGGGTCACGTTGCCCCCTGCTGTATGAATTGGGTTACTGCGACTAAATGCACATTATTAGACAAATGTCAGATATTTTTTAACGATGTTGTGTATATAAATTGGTGAATCTCATGAAGAGGTGTTCAGGTCATATTTTACAGGTACATAAATAAAAGAAATTGCATAAAGAAAATAGTCTACTATTATGGCTTATACGATTTTCATGGATTTGAGCTCCTTTTATTCCCAAAAGCTCATTACTGTAACATGGGAAAAAGATAATATGCATATATAAAAATGATAATAAACATCAATAATATTTTTTATAAATAAGTCATTTTAAAAATATTAATTTAAAGTATAATGTCATGATAGCATTTGCTATATTGCCTTTGATTAAAATGACGGTATTACGTAATTATTAGTATTTATTTAATTAGTTACACATAATTTACTGTTATTACTATAGTAAATACATGCAACATGCATGTAAATAGTGTTTCAAAGACTTATGCATACAAGTTTGTAACATTTTCTTTGTCATTTCCCCTTAATACTCATGCATCTGAATGTTTTATTCTTTTGTTTGTGATTTTCATTATTCTCAAAATCATTGATTCTAATTAGATTCTCATTATGATGACAGTTATCCTGTCTAGAGACTATAAATAATAGCTCAAATTGTTTTTATTTTGCATTGCAGTAATAAGAATTGTGGGGGAAATATTCATCATTTAAGATTAATGTTATTAAAAATAATGCAAAAAAAAAAAAAAATGTTTCTTTTGATTTGGGGGTGAAATGATTCACCTCTTCTTCAACCTGTACTAGTACACAAGTATTGGACTGATGTGTTGCCCGATGATTTTTTCATGCTGCACGCGTCTTTATAAGTAGCCTGTGGGTGGAGAAAAAAGACACGTGAGAGAGATGTAAATGGAGGAGATTCAAAGCATGATGGAGGGTTATTTATGGAAGATGCTAATGCTTTGGTTTGAGAACGGCTGTAGGAAGTCACGCTATCTTATTTAAAACACACACACACACACACACACAATGCTTTCAGACGAGATGCACATACCAAATGAAAATTAGTCACCAAGCATACATTTTTAATCTAATTCCTACTTTGATATGAACCCAGCTAATTTTGTCCCTCGCGACTGACTTGTTTGTGTGTGTGTGTGTGTGTGTGATTTTTCAGGACCTGAATAAACGCTTGTCTTTGCCTGCTGATATCCGGATTCCTGACGGTTACCTGGAAAAGCTGCAGTTGAGCAGTCCGCCGTTCGACCAACCCCTCAGCCGACGATCACGCAGAGCCTCGCTGGTAAGTTTGTGCGCATAAACCCTTAGGTCATCTTTATAATGGTTTAATAACATTAACACGTAATGTCATATTTGCTCCCTACTAATCTCTAGTATGTTTTTGTGCTTCGTCTGAACCACATACACTTGCAAACCTCCCCATTTGATCTCAGAAGGAAATTAATCACTGTATCTTAGGTTTCACAATATGCCGTGAATCTCTTTGTGGAGCATATCAGGAGTAGAGCATGATGGGACATCTATCTAGCAACCACACTGCATAGAAACACATTAGTTTCCTCATTTGACATGAATGGTTGTGAGATCAGGGTGCTCAAGATTAATAAACCTTATTGTTTCCAACACTCAAACACAATGTGGGATTATGTAGATGATTCA